>NC_058385.1:67620000-67920000 GCF_018350175.1 Felis catus | reverse complement strand
CCAGAATTACTTGGGTTGTTTGTTTAAAATGCTGATTCTTGGGCTCTGCTTCCAGAAACTCTGATTTTGCAATTTTTCAATAAGCCTCCCAGATGTTTCTGAGGCAGGCTGGTTGAGGACCGCAGTTTAAGAAATATTTCTGCAGGATTTCAAAGAAGGAATCCCTTCCTTCAAGTATCTACAATCTCCAGGCATTTTTTCCATTTCAGAACCCGCCGTAGTTACGAGTGTTGCACCTGTTGGCTGTGTAACAGGTACAGCTAATATAGTCCTTCCATGAAGATCCTGTTTGCCATCACTTAAGTTCCAATATCTACGCCCTGATTCAACTCTCTACCTGATATCTGAGCTCTGCCTAATCCTCTAAACCCCACCAAGCATGTGACTAATGCAAGTTCCTGATATAAGGGCTATTCCTGACCTCTAAAAACAGAAGATTCATTAACCCTGATTCATTAATCCTGACCTATAAACCTGACCATGGCCTCATTCAGAGTCCTGCTTTCAGCCTTACACTTCCAACAGTGCTGCCAGCAGATATCACGGTATGTCCTTGGTTAGTACACATTTTCAAAAAGAGACTGCAAAGCATCAAAATCCATACAAATTTAACTCCCTAAGAACTTTAATGTATACAAGACAATGAGAACAACAAAGCAGCCATCAGTTATCAGGGGAAGGAGGGCAGAATGCAGACTATGACAAAGAAATTTAACTCTATTACAAATGTTTGACTTAACCTCACTGAAGGGCGAGGGGGAACTGACGGAGGTAGCCTTACACAGTGTTTTGAGTGAAAACTGTAAGACCAAAGACAAAAAGACCTGTACCTAAGCACTGTAAGTGAAGCTCTTTGTCATGGAGCTACAGGCTAATAATTCTGAAACTGTTTTACATGCATCTCTAGGGTCAAAAGAGTAAAGTAAATTGATAGTGGGAGCCTCTATCAATATGGTTATGCTAAAGACAAAAATTTGAATAACCGCCGTTGACTTCTTCCTTTCTCTCAATTTTCACATTCAATAAATCATGGAGTTTCATCAATTATTCCTCCTTTAAGAATCTGACTTCTTGTCACCCGTGTCACCTTCCTAGTCCAAGTCACTATCATCTAATGCCGGGGGACTAACTGCGACACCCCGCCAACTGGGTGGCCTTCCTCCACACTCATTCCTAGAAAGCCATTCCCCGTATCACAGCCAGAGAATTGATGCAAAATACCAACTAACTTATTCCTGTTTTTAAAACTTTTTAACAGCTTCCACTGCCCTAAAACCCCAACTTCTTAACTTGACCTATGAGAGCCTACCACCACATTCTGACCCTTTCCTAATTCTCTCCAGGTTCCGTTCAGTACCCAGTGGCCAGGTCTATTTTAGTCACTGCTGTATTTGCAATACCTAATATATGTAGTATTAAGCCTTTGATCCCTATATGAATGCTACCTTCACAGTGATAGACAGACTTTATTTTCTTTTTGCATGAACTGAGGCTAGCCCTGTGATGGACTTGATGTATTCAGTTACACTGGAGGTGATGCTCTGGAACTTCGGAGCCCAGGTTTTAACAGGTCTGGCAACTTCTACTTCATTCCTCTTAAAAAAGCTACCATGCTGGGAAAAACCCACACCACATGGAGAGGCTATATGAAATAGCATCCTCAAACTCTGATCAATAATTCCATCTGAGTGTCCAGTCAACAGGCAGGATCAACTGCCAACCATGTAAGTGAGTCACCTTGCAAGTTGCAACCCAGGTGAGCCCCCCCCCCCCCATGTCCACCACCTTAATTGACATCACATGGAGTGAAAGAGCCTCCCAGCCCAGTTCAGTCAACCCACTGAATCATGAGACATTAAAAAAAGAAGAAGAAAAGTCTGTGGTTTTAAAACATTAAGTTTTAGGTAGTTTGTTTCACAGCAATACGGGCACATGTCAACATGTGTTGAAATCTCGTTCCTGGTACCAACTCCATCTACTGCTACTTAACAGATTACCCCCAGTAAGCTCCTTATCTTGGTGTGAGGAAGACCATGCAAGTACAACGATGGGAAGATTTGCTGGGGGCCACCACTGGTGAATAATTACTGAAGGGCATGATAAACATGCAATACCTCTAATAAAAGTATGTGCACCTGTCCTGTATTTTAAATTTCTTTGCTTTACCAGATCTAGATTTCTTCAGGAAAAAGCAAAGTTAAATCAGTCACCTGTTAAACTCTACTAGATGAAATCAAATTTCAGCAAATGTATTTTCTCAAGGTTCTTTTGAGAAATCTATTTCCATGCTGCTCAACTGGGACCAACCAAAATCATTAAATAAATACAGAACGAAAGTATGTTAAAACCTCTGTTCACATAGCAGTCGCTTGCTCTCCTTGTGCCGCAACTATCTGAAAATGTGACAAGCAGATTATGTAAGGAATTTTGTTTATATTTTGACCGGTTCCCCCACTTGGGAACCTCCTATGGCCAAGAATGCTAAGGATGAAAAGCAAAACCAGTGTCCTTGCGGTGAATATGCAAATATTTGGTAAATATCTGTGTGAAAAGTAAATTACTGGAACATATGATCAGTTAGCCAAAAACTGAACGAGGAAAAGGAAAGAAACTGCTTCACAGGTGAGCATCTGGGATACCTCGTAGAACTTTCCCAGTCATCTCTCACATGATTTGGGTCTAATACGTTTCTAGGTATTTGGAATGTGAAACTGGCAGGGGGGTCCTTACAGGAACAACTACCATTTGCATCCTGCTTCCCAATTAGTATCTAAACACAGGTACACAGTGCACTCTGGAAGTGACAAAATTGATAAAAACACGTTGCTGCTAACACTACCCATTTCAATATTATTAAGTTCCAGTCAAGATCCAGACGCTCTCATAAGTTTAGCACTAAGAGAACAAAGAAAAGGCAGGTATACGGGAATTCTTTCAAACTGAAGAAATTCCAAAACTACCAAAAAACCCTGGAAGGCTCTATTTCAAGAGAACAGAGAACACTAACAAAAAACTGCATCTTCTGTGCAACACATTACATTACCTTTCTTTGTTAACTGGTTTAATTGTCTATTTTAGACTGTCCCACAGGAGCTCTGATCCTTTTTGCTTGAAATTAAATCCTGCACTAATTTTCTAAAACGAGAACACGTTTCTGCTTCTTAAACGCCATCATAAATGTCACTCCTTTTCCTGTGAAGGAGATAATGTCCACCTTCCCCTCCCCTGTCTCCCGCACACTTGGCCTTTACTCCACACACATTCTTGGTGCCGTTCCTTATCTGAACTATAAAGTATACGCTTTAAATGTTTTTCTGCTAATTCTCTTTATGACCAAAGGCAGTGTTTACAGACTGACCAGCCAAGGTAGGAGGTAAAACACTGTATTCAAAGCATATAAACTGTTTCAAACTAGGAACAACCATGAAAAGAAGACACCGTCTATATTTTGCGTGCAATGAAAAGGAAGCTCAAAGCAGGGAAGTAACTGGTTCAACGTCACCCAGTAGACGGCAGAACTTGCATTTTAACCAGGGCTAAGTGTACAACACTAATTTTGTACAATACTAACTCTGCACCAAGAGCTCTTAAGGATCCAGCTCTCTCACCTGCAAAAGGCCCACATAATTATTAACGAAAACAAAATAATTGACCAATAAAATGTGAGTACTGTGGGCTAAGCATAGTGGAGAGCATTTTATACATGTAATTTAATTCTCGTGTCAACCCTAAATAAGGTAGGAGGGTGCAAGGGAGCCGTGTGTGGGCGCACAGTTAAATACTCATTAGATATTAGTGGCTCTTTTACAATATTATCCCCTTTTTACAAATGAAGAAACCAAAGCTTACCTGAAGTCACAATGCTGATAACTGGCAGAGCTGAGCTTGAACCCAGGTTCTTGGATTCCAGAACCGGTTCTCAAAGTCCTAAGTTACTCTGCCTGGCCAACCAAAGCACTGTGCGGCCCTAACTGGCGATGGGAAAAGGGAAATGGCGATGCTACGTGGAGAGATGTACTACATCTTGATGGAGGTTAAGTGCTGACGCTGCAAGATGTGGTGGTAAGAGTATCAGAAAGGCCCAAATCAAAGCTCCCTGAATCTGTCAGGTGTTGGGAATCAATTCTTGAGGGCTCCCACACATCTCTGTACATCTTGAAGCAGAGGCACTAACTGCCCTTTTGTTCCAGACTATCTTTCCAAGGATGTCTGTATCATGAATAAAGCTTTAGAAAACTGAGAGAGCGTGTTCCTCCAGAGCAGAGGGATGTGTAAGAAACATACTGTCTCTTCCTCCAGGTCCAAAAGGTGGGGAGGTGTCTTCCCCGTTATAAAAAGCTGGGCACCCCGAGCTGGAGGGTCCTCAGCTGTGACACAGACAGGCTGCAGTACCACCCTGGGCCCTTCCAGATCACCCCCGGGAGGACTTGAGGTGGCGGTCAGCAAGGCGACCCTATGGACAAGTGATATTCCCACTACTTAACGTGCAACAAGAAAGAAAGACTTTTGTCTCTGCCCCGGGAGTCTCCCGTCTTCTGCCAGCACCCAGGAAACTGTGGCAGGCTAACTTGTTGGCTCGCAAGGGGGGTAAAGCCTCAGACGCGTCACAGATATCCACAGCAGGCTCCCTACACCTCTTCTCACCTTTGCTGCCCTCAGAAATAGCCCTTCCCACTCCGTGAGAAACACTCACGGATGTTTTGTCAACATCTCCTCTACGAAATTTCTCCTCTCCCCACGGTCCTCAGCAAGAATGAACTACTAACCCCAGGGCGCCCCCCATTGTTTCCGGAAACATGGCTTCTTTCACAGCACCTTGAAAGCTTTCTTCCACTGGCTCATGTGTGTGCTGTGCCAGTTAATCATTGCATTGGCTTCCGGCTCAAAATTCGCTTTTTAATACACACTCCGTGATAATGGATGAAACTGCTGTAAGTATTTCTCCTTACAGTGAGCATTATGCTAAGCTTTCTCAGTAGAGGGTGCGGGAAGGACACTGCAGGAGGAAGGCAGTTCTCTTGCAAACATTATGCTTGATGAAAAGATTGGATGCTTCCGCCTTAAGATCGGGAACAAGATAAGGATGTCCATTCTTGCCGCTTGTATTTAACATCATACTGCAGGTTCTAGCCAGGGAAATTAGGCAAGAAAAATAAATGAAAGGCAAACGAATTGGAAGGAAATAAAACTATGTCTATCCGCAGATGACATGATCTTGTATATAGGAAATCCTAACGTATACACTAAAAAAAATTGTTAGAACTACTAAACGAGTTCAGCAAGGTTGCAAGATAGAAGATCAACATAAAAATCAAGTGTATTTAACTGCAATAAACAATCTGAGAAGTAATTAAGAAAATTACATTTACAATAGAATCAAAAAAACTGAAATGTTTTGAAATAAATTAACAAAAGAAGTGTAAGACTAATACTCTGAAAACACTGCTGAAAGAGATTAAAGATCTAAATAAATGTGGAAAAAAAATCCTATGGTCATGTATCAAAAGACTTAATATCTTTAAGATGGTAATAACTCCTCAAATCGATCCACAATTCCATGCCACCCTATCAGAATCCCAGCTGGCTTCTTTGTAGAAAAAAACTGATGCACTGATCCTAAAATTCATACAGAGGTACAAGAGACTACAAATATTCCAAACAATCTTTAAAAAGAAGAACAAAACTTGAGGACTATACTTCCTGATTTCAAAACTTCCTACAAAGCAACAGCTAAGACAGGGTGGTATCGGCATAAAGATAAGCAAACAGAATTCCATCCAGGGAACAGAACTGAGAATCCAAAAATAAACTCTTGTGTGTCTATGGTCTGCTGATGTGCAGCAAGGCACCAAGATCCCTCAGCAGGGGAAAGAATGGTGCTGGGACAACTGAATAGCCACATGCAGAAGACTGAAACTGGACTCTTAATTCAAACTACAGATGAACTCGAAATGGATCTAACTGTAAGGGCTAAAACTATAAAACTCTTAGAAAAGAAAACAGGGATAAATTCGCCAGGCGGCAGATTGAGAAATGGGTCCTTAGGTTTGATACCAAAAGCACAGCAACCAAAGAAAAAGCAGATCATTGGACTTCATCAAAATTAAAAACTTCGTTTCAACGAACACTATCATGAAAATTTAAAAACCCAAAGAACGGAGAAAAAAAATTGCAAATCATATATCTGTTAATAAACTCATATCTAGAATATATAAAGAACACTTACAACTCAAAAATATAAACAGAAATGACTCAGTTTGAAAATGGGCACCGGATCTGAAAAGACAGTTCTCCAAAGAAGATACACAAGTCGCCAGTAAGTTCATGAAAAGATATTTCACATCACTAATCATCAGGGAAATGCAAATCAAACCCACAAGGAGATACCAACTCACACACAAATGTTCACAGCAGCATTTCTTAATAATATCCTAATAAGAGGATAATATTTCTTAATAATATTAATAATAATAACCCAATGTTCATCAACTGATGAATGCATATATAAAATGTGTTTTAACCATACAGTAGAATATTATTTGGTCATAAAAAGGAATGAAGTAGTTAAGTACACGCTATAACACAGATGAACCTTGAAAACATCATGTTAAGTGACCAAAGTCAGTCACAAAGGCCACATGTTATGTGATTACATTTACATCCACTGTCCAGAATGGGTAAATCTATGGAGGAAGAAAGCAGATTAGTGGCTCCTTAGGGCTGATGAGAATGGGGAGGGATAGAAAGGCACCGCCAGGTAAAGGGGACAGGATTTCTTTTTTGGAGGTGATGAAAATGTTCTAAAATTGAGTAAATAAAGTATCTGTGAATATATTAGACACAACTAAATTAGACATACTTGAATGATACTTGAATGATAAAGTATGTGAATTATATCTCAATAAAGAGGTTATTTTTAAAAAGTCACCAAACAAAAGAATAATGGAGCTAATGGAGATTAGAAGAGTGATTGGGAGGGATTAAAAAGAAAACTAGGTTAGCATGAGTAAAATGCCATGAAGGTGAATTAAGGTGATAGACCGTAAGTTGCTGAAATAAATTTCATCACAGCAAAACTGTATCCCATAATGAGGGATTCTTTATTCATGGCACCAAACCTAGTACCTATAGATACAAAGGCAATTAGGACTGGCAGAGGACATGATGACATACACAAGAATGAGTGCGTGTGTGTGCGTGTGTGTGCACGCGCGTAAGCACACGCGTGCATACACGGAGCAGAAGCTATCTTGGATGTAAGTACCATCCAGTCAAACTAAACTTTGTGATTCAGACACATCACTCAACCCCTCTGAACTTCACCCCTCTCCTCCATCAAATGTCTACTTCATTTTCATGGGATTATTAAGAAAGAAAGTATCTGTAGCAAGATCTAGAAATTTGTTGAGAGTATCTTCCTATCTCTACATTTCTAGCATAGTGTTTGTCACAGTGTTTGTCACTTAGGTACTCAGTAAATAATTTGTGGAACTTTATTTTTTATATATATATTTTTTAACGTTTATTTATTTTTTGAGACAGAGAGAAACAGAGCATGAATGGGGGAGGGTCAGAGAGAGAGAGGGAGACACAGAATCAGAAGCAGGCTCCAGGCTCTGAGCCATCAGCCCAGAGCCTGACGCGGGGCTCGAACTCACGGACCGCGAGATCGTGACCTGAGCTGAAGTCGGACGCTTAACTGACTGAGCCACCCAGGCGCCCCATGGAACTAACTTTAAAAAACATAAATGGCTCTTGGAAAGGAGAAAATTAAAATATTAATTTTAGCACATCCACTTCAATGGGGATCTACATGACTAGAAAACCTTTACAAGTAGGATTTTTCACTTGATACAGAAGCTCTTAAAGCTCACATTATACTCTTTTATGTGAAATCAGAAGTTATTTTCTACCAGTAACTTAATGAGTTAGACAGGGAAAAAAGTTATTTGTAAGAACATTTCTGCTATCCTCTCCACAATCCCTTTTCAGATATCACTTTGTGTTTGTGCAAAATTTAACCCATTCTTCACCTTATATACATATATGAATAGAGACTATCACAGAAGGACTTTTGTCTAGACCAGGGGTCAGTATAGACTTTATACATTATATTCAACCCATTCTTTGCCATATATATGTGTGTATGTATATATATGAACAGGAAGACTTTGGTCTAGACCGGGGGTCAGTCAAGTATAGCCTTTATAGATTATTTACAGCAGAACTGGACAGCTGCAACACAGACAGAAAGCCAAAACCTGGTTGGGAAATAGGATGTTATTAACTGACTTTTTCAAACTCCTGTATCTAGTGGTAGGAATATAGATTTTATAAACAATTAAGTGCAAAGAAGTACTCTATTGTTGTGATGGATGAATGCATGGCCAACTCAGAGGAAAACTCAGTATGGTCTAGGTGGGAGAAGAATTACCTGTAGAAAAAAAGATAATACTTAAGCTTGGCCTTGAAAGAGAATAGGTGCCCTTCCATCAGTCAATAGGGAGAGAGCATTCTAGGGAGAGGAAGTCATGTGAACACAGGCAAGGAGGCCTGACAGCACACCCTGGTAGAACTAAATCCAGTCTCTCTGACAGGGTGTACAGAGGGGTGTAGCCGGTGACATCATGAACATTCTTGTACACTATGCTCTCTGGTTTAAAACGGGCATAGAAATTAATAGCTACTATTTGCAGAGAGTAAATGCCAGATGCTTTGGTCATGGCTAGAGACATGATCAAACAAGGATGATCTACAACATGGTAATTGAGATTTATAAATATAGTCCTAGGGAAAACTTTTTTTTGTAAGTTCAGCAAGGGAACCTTCTAAGTCAAAAATTAGCACAGAATGGATTCTCCAAATTGTTTTAATGAGAAGCTCTCATCTTCAGGTACAATGGTGATAGAGCCCAGCAAACGGGCTGTCTCTATAATAAGCACAGGCATAAGCAATACTTGACTAGATAAGGGGACTTATCTCAAAGCTTGCTGCAATTGAGACGGGGAAAGTGACACATACAAGGACAACAGATTGAGAATATGCAAAGAGTAAATAAGTAAAATGTGTTATTTCCAATCTGAAATAGGTTATTGTGAGAGAATGGTACCCAGTCCTTCCTCAACCTCAAGGCTCAGTGTACTCCTATGTTAAAGTGACTATGTTACCTACCTACCCGAGAGCACTGCTGTAAAGATTAAACGAATACCTATGAGGCATTTAGAGCATGGCTGCCACACAAAAAGCACTACGTTCGCTATTGTTAAATTGCCCAATATGTACAGTCTGAAAACATGTGTGCCTACTGGATATAAAATCAGGCTGCTGGGTCAGAACGTAAAAAGTCATGAAGAGGACAGAAAGACTCATAATCTCATTTAGAACAGACATTTACTACTATGAAGTTTTTCCTTTATCTTTACACGTACTTGTCTTATCCGCTAACTCAATTATTAGCTTCTTGAGGGCATGGGCCAATAAACAATTGGTGACCGATCAACATAAAGTGCTAACAATTATCTAGGAAGAGTGAAAAGTAAGCTCAAACAAATGTTCTGAATCAGTATTGTACAGTAAAGAGGGAAAATTACTTCGCCTGAGCACTGCCCCAAAGAAAAGGAAACCTACATCTTTGTCTTAAAGTAAAAGCCACCACTGCTGCCACCACCAGTTTAGAGACAGAAACTCTGGATTTCATAAATTTTCTCTCTCCTCCTCTATCTACCGAATACTGCCTATAACTTCTCAGTGGGTGTAACTTTTCCAACTAACATTTCTTTCTACTTTCTTTTTTTAGCTACCTTCTTCTGGATCTGACGCTACAACAGCACTGATTAAATACTAAATCGAAGGGATAAAAGATGGCTTCCATGTCCTTTTTCAATAAATTTAAGAAATATAATGAAATAGCGATGAAATCCTTCTTAATCAACCATCACTACGGCGAATGGTGCTAGGAAGCAGGGCAGATCCAAAGGTAAATAAACTTGCTCTCAAAGTCCATTAAAACATAACTCCACGAGGCCTTCAAAGAAATTCTTGCAAGGAATACTCCTCTTTTAACTCGGTCCCAATGCAGAAATGAGCACAAAGCAGGTGTGTGAGGAGCTAGCCCCAAGTGCCTTAGAACTTCCCCAAACAAGGTTTTAACTCCCATCCTGGGAGGGAAAGGGAAAGCCCGCTTTTGCAGCACCCAGGGACAAACAAATTAGCATTTCCAAGGTCAACTGCTGACTGGCCTAATTATTTACAGCGACTAGAGTATTCTGGCTGCAGAAGTTAAGAGGCTGGACCCTTCTGGATTGCCCAATATCCTAAGAAACTAATTTACCACATTAGCTACAAAATATCAAAGTACTGTAGGTGTGGAGTCAAATCAGCATATGACATTTCAGACGGAACCAAATATTAATAAGATCCCCAGAAGTAATTTTAAGCTGGCTAAACAATTTGGGGAAAAACTTAAAATGACAATCCCACCAGTGGTAGAGGAGTAACAACTACACACACACACACACACACACACACACACACACACACACACACACATCAGTAAATAGTATGGTCTCATCTTGCCAACTGGTTTGATTTGAATAGTCACCAAAACTGCTAAAAAGCTGCAAAACTAGTTGATGTAACTACCCTTACACATTCTTGCCGTCCTCTGGTAGCCACTGAAAAATGAAATAACTTATATAACCGCTGCTGTCCATCATCGTAGCCACCTGCCACGTGTGGCTATTAAGCAGCATATGAAATGTGGCTGGTCCAGACGGAGATGGACTGAAGGATTTTGAACTTGGTACCAAAAAAATGTAAAAATAACTCCACTTTTATATTAATTAGATATTGAAATAATATTTTATACACATGGGATTAAATAAAATATTACTAAATTTCATTTCTCCTCTTACCTTTTATGATGAGGATAATAGAAAAGCTTAAACTGCACATGTGGCTCACACTGTATTTTTATTGGACGGTGCTGTAATATACAGATAATGCTTCACACTTACGCACAAGAACATATAACCTCAGTTTCAAAGTACAGACCGAAGGAGAAATAGGCCTGAATGATACCAATCTTCTCTAAAATGATCAAATTGGTTTCAACTGTTAATCACCAACCTAATAAAAGCTCCTTTCTGCTTACCACCAGACAAAATTTTATTTTCTAAAAAGGAAACTGCTGTTTCAAAATCGATCCTAAAGTCTGTTCTTCTGTCTGGAGTTGTCATCTTTGCCTAACATGAAACTAGTCTTAATTCTTTCCAACGATCAAAGATAACATGATAAAGTGCTAGTCTAATTTTTAAATCTGATCAAGTGATTCCAACTCCGTTTTTTTCTGCATTAGTCATTTTCATACCCTATTAGGTCACCGAAACCTAACTCATGCCTTTGCTCCAAATATAAATAAGTAGAATCAACGGAAAGATTATTAAGAGTCTAGAAGAACCCAGGCGGTATTCAGATACTATATTCTGTTTCAAAAACTAAAATATGACTCATTTACTATTTCAGAAAGTGACATCCCATTGTAAACAGGAGAGCTTAGCAAACAGGAGAGCACAGAAGCAGTGATTTCCACACATTCCATCGTGCGGAGAAACCATGCACACCTTCAAGTCGTTACAGCCAGTGGAAGAGAGAAAACCTGGAGGTGTTGGGACGGTTGGAAGTTTCTGTGGTGGGAAAACACAGCAACAAGAGGTGAGGTGAGGCAAACTGCTCAAACCTTCCTCTCCCCCGCTCAAAAAGGAAACTACTCAACTTTCTGACTGAGGAAGCCAGTTGGGAAAGCAAAGCACATTTCACACTTTTTAACCTCCTAAAACCGCCCAAACACTACTGGCCCTCTAGTAGAAGGACAAAATGACATATTTTTGTGAACAGAACATGTAAACCTTTTTAAGAGTGGTTTTTAAATGAAATCAACAACAAAAATCAAGATCTGATAACTCAGAGTAATAAATAACAAAGCGGCAGTGTATGTTTCTGTCTTATGACAGGGTCAACATCTATCACTGGCAAATGAATAGCCTGCGTAATTGAAAACGAAGCTAGTGGAAATGTGCGGTCATTCCTCCTTCCTGGAAGAGTTCATCTGGAAATGTAACCTTAATAGGCCTATAGTTTCTCTGGTCTGATACAGTCAGCATGTTTGTTTTCTCAGATAGATGGAATAACTCAGGCTCTAAGCTACAAAATGCCAACAATTCAGCGATTTTACCTTCTGCACAATCTTGAACTCTGCAGTCAACAAACCCATCGTTAAGGCCAAAGGCTACCTCATAAGAAGTATTCTGGTGCCACCTAGTGGTGGAAGTTTCCTGCCAACTAGGAAATGATGATTACACCTGGTTCTCAAAGTAAGGTCCATGGACCAGCAGCCTCAACAGCAGCGTCACCTGGTAACTTGTTAGAAATGCAAATTCTTGGGCTCATCCAGACCTACTGAAACTCTGATGGTGGGGCTGAGCAATCTGTGTTTTAACAAGCTGTCTAAGTGGTTCTGACGCACTGAATTAGCTCTTACACAAAAATTAAATGCAAAGCCTTAAGAAACTAGGTTTACAAATTAAAACGCACAATTTCTAATTTTTGAAAACAACTTAATTTTCTACATAGTGGATTCAAATAACTGTATTTGGAGAACAGTCTTCAAAGACACTTATTACGTAACTCATACACATTCAACACCTGACAAACATCAAATTAAGTCCCAACCTCTGAAAACGTCCGATGAGCACCCTGGGGTCTCTGCCCCAAGGAGACCAGGTTCAAAGGGAAGATCAGACATATTAACACAGCGAAATACAATATAAATACGAAAAACAACAACAACCGTGAGACAAAGAGAAAACATTAACTGGTTTCAGGATGTCGGGATATGGCATGTTACTGCATTTTAAGTGGGGGCGGAGCTTACCTGGGAACACATGAAAAGCCAAGGAGGTAGACTACTGCCGATTTTTAAAATTTTTTTTTTTTCAACGTTTATTCATTTTTGGGACAGAGAGAGACAGAGCATGAACGGGGGAGGGGCAGAGAGAGAGGGAGACACAGAATCGGAAACAGGCTCCAGGC
Organism: Felis catus; assembly: GCF_018350175.1. Lineage (NCBI taxonomy): Eukaryota > Metazoa > Chordata > Mammalia > Carnivora > Felidae > Felis > Felis catus. Next base: position 67,906,911 of record NC_058385.1, on the reverse strand, counting down.
TCCGAGCCATCAGCCCAGAGCCTGACGCGGGGCTCGAACTCACGGACCGCGAGATCGTGACCTGGCTGAAGTCGGACGCTTAACCGACTGCGCCACCCAGGCGCCCCTCGATTTTTAAATTAAGAGTCAGCTACCCTAATGAGAATAGATGCCACAGAAAAGCTCACTGCATACATCTGCTTTGTGCAATTAGGTTATAAAGTAATCAGGAGAAAAGCAGATCTAATGAAGCCTTGCTAAATTGTTTATTTTCTATTTAGATCTTAGAGAACTTATTTAATTTCTCATACAGCAACTTAAAACACCTAGGATTCAGTAAAAGCAGTCCAAATATTTACTTACAAGTATGCATTTCTTTAAATTCAGCTTATATTATGCCCTCCTTTGGAAAAAAAAACCCTGAATTTTAATATCTATTCACTCAAAATTAAAGAATTATATATTTGAAGTAAAAAAAAAAAATGGATCAGTATGACTGTGGTCCACACAGTCACAATTAAGTGCCATCCCTTACTCTGTGGGTAACTGCATGCAAAACTATCACTTAGGAGGAAAAAAATCAACTCTGAAAAGCAAGTCTTGCAAACCCATGCCTCTCATGTGACAGGTGACATCAAAGACGTTAATAGAGGCAGCATAAGCACACAAAGGAATTTCAAAGACTTGCTCTACTGATTAGTTTTGATTTTGCACTTTTAAAATATTAATTTAGATATGTACAGAGACCAACTATTTAATTCTCACATTTTAGGAGCAACTGCCTGTAACAGTATGAGTTTCTGACAAAACTCTTTTTTTACTTCTTTTCAAACCCTTCCTTTCCTGGCAGAGAGGAGAGAGGACACAACCTGAGGTACATTAATGTTTTCGAAGGGCCATTCCTAGGGGCACCTGAGTGGCTCAGTCGGTTGAGTGTCTGACTCTTGATATCGGCTCAGGTCATGATCTCGTGGTTCCTAAGATCGAGCCCAGCGTGTGGCTCTGCACGGATAGCACGGAGCCTGCCTAGGGTCCTGTCTTCTCTCTGTCCCTCCCCACACTGGTCACAAGCTTGAGTGCACGTGCATGCACTCTCTCATTCTCTCTCAAAAATAAATAAACTTTAAAAAAAAAAAAAAAAGGCCATTCCTCAATTTTATTTAACTAAACTTAAAGGGCTTATGAGAATTCAACTGCTCAAAGATGATATTAACAACAACACTTTTGATAAATTAAGTTAGTACTTCTGCCTAAGAAGGCAGAAGAGTACACAATAAATTTAAAAATCCGAAAAATAAGCCCCAGCTACCTGAAAAATCTCCTAATGTAAGAAATTTCATTTCCCAACTAAGTAAGAAAGAAAGTATTCCCAGGGGCACCTGGGTGGCTCAGTCAGTTGAGCATCAACTCTTGGTTTCGGCTCAGGTCATGGTCTCACGATTTCAGGGGTTCAAGGCCCATGTCGGGCTCTGCGTCGACAGTCATGTCTGCTTGGGATTCTCTGTCTCCCTCTCTCTCTGTCCCTCTCAAAATAAATAAACTTAAAAAAATTTTTTAATTAAAAAAAAAAAAGAAAGTATTCCCAGAATAACCAACACACTTGGAGAAAAAAGGAGTAGACATGGCAACAGTAAAAGTCAATTGCCTAGATACACATCCTATAACATAGCACAGGGAAAGGTGATCATTTCAAATGAGCTAGAAGTTGAACAAGGACAACCACCTGGTATAGGAAAATGCAACCAACAGGAAACAAAACAATACACATCAGTTCCCTCCAAGTTCTTGGGAACAAGAATCCCCCTTACCAACAAGAGAATTGCAGTGCGGAGTGAGAAAATGGTACCTCAGTGATCACTAACATCTCTTTTAACAAAGTTCATTCTAATTTGTGAAGAAATTGGGCAACCCAGAAGGGAAACAGAAAGGGTGCTAATCTTAGAGGCGAAGAAAGGGAGCATTTCTGTTACAAAGATAATTCATGGACTTTCCCACATGCTCTGCTGTACTTTAATTTGTTCCAATCCAGTCACTGCTCTCCAACATAGTCAACTGCTCTTCTCTCTTATGGCTGAAGATTTTATTATGACTTTTATCCAAGTTAGACTTCAAGTCAAGGTTAAGAACTTTAGAAGGCTACCCACTAAAAATTATGGGTGATTTCTGCTGCTGGCCGTGAATGAACTGGTGTGGAGTTGGCCCCCCTGCAGTGAACGACTAGAGAGCTGGATGAAATAAAAACTGACGGCTGCTCTCAGACAGTGGGGCAATAGGCAGGGCAGAACTGAGTCCTGCAGAAAGCGAAAAACAAGTTAGGTAAGTCACGCAATTGCCCTCCTCCCTACACAAGAGAGGAGGAATCCAAGCAGGGAATGCAAATCTTCAAGGACCAAGGACAGACAGAGACTAGAGTTCAGGGAGGCTAAGACAACAGGGGTTTCCAAGACAGCACTGGGAGAGAGCTATGCACAGAAAGCGCTCAAGGAATCTGCAGAGATCCCCTCAATCCTAAACTACTAAGAAAAAAGTGCTGGGAGCTATACAGTGATCAATTCCCAGAATTCACACAGGATGGGAAGAGCTTCAAATTGCATCCAGTGGAGTGATCTCACTGAACCCTCCGGGCAATCAACAGGGACTCAGGAAGGCCTTTGTAACAAGGCAAAATTGGCCCTAAGATAAATCTACACCAACTTGACCTGCACTGACAAAGTTTAGTTAACCTGGAAAGGATTAGCCTACTCCACAAATTACTTTGATGCCTGCCAAAACAAATGCCATAATTCTTTACTGGAAGACAACAAAATCCAAACACTTAGCAACATAGCGCACACAATGTCCACGTGAAGAAGCAGCAACAGACAAGAGAAGACAGAATTAGCAGATAAGGATATTAAATCAGGTATTATAAGTATGTTCAGTCTATTCAAGAATATAGAGAAAAACATGAACATAATGAAGAGAGATAGAAGACAGAAATAAGATTCCATTTAATTCTTTTTTATGTCCAGAGATGAAAAATCCGGTACCTGAAATTTAAAATTCACTGCGCAGAATTAACAAGAGTAGACGCTGCAGAAGACAAAACCAATGAACTTGAAGACAAAGCAAGAGGCACTTCGAGCTGACGCCAGACAGAAAAAGACCTGAAAAGAATCAACTAGCCTCAGTGACTTACGGACACTATCAAGCTGTCCAATACATGTGTAATTAGAGTTCCAGAAGGGGAAGGGAGGGGAGGGACACAAAAACTATTTGAAGAGATGGTGGCAAAATTTTTTCTTAATTTGATCAAAACTATGAGCCCACGAATCCATAAAGCTTCAAGAACACAAGACACAATAAACAAAGAAAATCATGCAAAGGCACATCACAATCAAATCGCTAAAAACTAGCGATATTAAAAACAAACAAAAATCTGTTGCTCCCCTGCTCTGTATATAACATAAAATAAAAACAAGCCTAATCCAAAGAAAGCAAATAACATCTTTCTAAATTTTCTGATTGAAAAATGTTCATCAAAGCTGAACTCTCCTATTTTGGTAGAGGCCTTCCTAGCTGGTACCCCTAGCATAAGCTTAGTCTATCAAGCACGAAGACTTAAACTACTGCAAAATAACTTTATTATAATGCATTTGCATACCTTACAGTTCACAAATGTCACATACTTTAGATTGAATGATCTTTGAGGACAGGAACCTTCCTGTTTTAACCTGTAAATTTCCAGTGCAGTTTCTTCTAGCATAGAACTATTTGAAGAAACATGAATAAGTCAATCTCATTTAATTCTCAGTACATTGTTATGCGGTACTTAGAACACAATGAGAAAACAGATGCCCAGAGGGATTGAGTGATTGCCCCAAGAACACTCAAAAGGTGAGCAGTATCTCATATCCCTAGAATGCCTCCACACCAGGTTATCTCAAAGTAAACACAAAAGAAATAAGTTTTAATTGTTACTTACTCTGAGTTTCCACAAGATCCAAGGCAACACTAGAAGCTGTGTCCATTCCAGAGCTGATACAGGATTGGAAGTTTTTCAAAGTGGAGAGAGCAGATTCTATACCACTGAAGGATATAAAACCAGTTGAGCCTGAACTTGAACTCGAACGTCCGGGCATCTTGAAATTGTTACCTAAGTTTTCAAACACAATAAAATAAGATTTAGGGGTCAGAATAATAACTGCATAAGAAAATAAAACTGCTATAAACATCCATATGAATGTATCTAATATCCCACAAGTGCCACACTATTGCGAACATTCTCCATCCCTGGAGGGGACACTAAAGCATTGTGCTGTCATCTGGGCCACCAAACACAGATGCACTCAATACAAGGGGGAAGGGTCTTCGTTTTTCAAAGGAGGGAGAATACCCTCTTTTAAAACATTCCTTGGTTCTCTGAAGAATTCAACAACAGCATAGTTTTATGAAACCTAAAACATAAAGGGGTTAGACAAAGTAGACTATTCATCTGATGCATTTTTCTAAAAACTGATAGTAGTAAAAGTAAAATAGTTTAATACAGAGAACTCCAAAATCTGTAGTTGTTAACTTATCTGACACATATGCATACTGAATTCTGAAAACCATAATATATTAAATATAAATTTAAAATGTATATATAGATAGATAGATAGATACTGTATAAATTCCTGACAGTCCTCTGGTTCTAACAGATTTATAGACTTGGTAAGATCCCAGACTCTGTCAGTAAAAGCAGAATTTTTCTACATTATAGAGCAAAATATGGAGGCCATATGGAGTAGTGGTCAAGCATGTAGCCTCTGGAACCAGACTACCTCAGTTAAGAGCCAGATTCTGCCATTTGAGTAACTGAATGACTTCAGGCGAATTACTTACCCTCTCAGTGTTTCATTTTTTCCCCCTCCTAAAATAGGAATCATCCAGGGCCTAGCTCAAGGATTCCTGTGAGAACTGAATGAGTTAAGGTGTATAATAAAACACTGAAAATAATGCCCACCAGATAAATCTTCAAAAGTGGAAGCAAATATTACCATCAACTTCATCATTATAACACTGTAAGCGACAGTACAGAGTAGTGCTTACAAGAATGGACAATGGGCAGAGATGCCTGAAAATTCTGTCCCATCCATGCTACTTAAAACTTCACAACCCCGGTTTAGTTGCTGACCTTCTCTATCTTCAGTCTGAAGGAAATTATCTATCTATCTCACAGCATTATCGAAATCAAATGTTGTAGTTTTCTAAAACTTGTCTGATCTTAAGAATCAGTTGACATGGTTCTCAAAAACATAGATTTGGGGCACCTGGGTGGTTCAGTCAGTTGAGGATCCGACTTCAGCTCAGGTCATGATCTCGTGGTTCATGAGTGCAAGCCCCATGTCGGGCTCTGTGCTGACAGCTCAGAGCCTGGAGCCTGCTTTGGATTCTGTGTCTCCCTCGCTCTCTGCCCCTCCCCCACTCACACTCTGTCTTTCTCTCTCTCTCAAAAATAAACATAAAAAAATTTAAAAAGAAATATAGATTTATATACAGGTCCTCTCTCAGACCTACTAAGTCAGAGTCCCTAGTGGATACTCTAGGAAACCAGTATTTTTATGAACAACCCCAGATAATTCTTAGAAGCAAACAAGTACGGAGAACACTGAAATAACTGCATCTCAACCCCCCACAACTTGTATGTTGAGAGCCTAACCCCCATGGTGATGGTATTTTGAGATGAGGCCTTTGGGAGGTAATTAGGTTTAGATATCTTGAGGGTAGAGCCCTCAGGAAGGGATCAGTGTCCTTATTAGAAGAGGAGATGCCAGAGTTCTCTCTCTCTCTCTCTCTCTCTCTCTCTCTCCACCTTGTAAGGATATAACAAGAAGGTGGCCTACTGTGAACTAGGAGGGTCCTTACCAGTATCCAACCATGCCAGTGCCCCAATCTCCAGCTTCTAGTCTCCAAAACTGTGAGAAATGAATTTCTATTGTTTAAGCCACCAGTCTATGCTATTTTTCAATAGCAGCGGGAGCTGACAAAAACACACAGTGTATACAGGGAATAATATAATCCAGGATAAATGGGAAGTATCTAGCACATGGTAGCTATCCTTATGATGTGCGTGCAAAATTCACATTACGCGAATGAAACTTTACCCTTGCACAGAGCTGGGGAAAACTTCCTTCTGTAATGCTGGAGTATTTCCAGGGAAAAGATTCAGACTGAGAAGCAAAGAGAATGGATGGAGAGGACAGATGGCGTAGACGCACTTTTCCCTATTTCTACCACTATGTACAGCTGAGCACATTAACTCACAGGACGGCAACCCGCCTCCACCTCCACCCCAAAGAATCATCAGGACCAAAATGTCAATCACGCAGTGGTCGAGAAACCCAGGTTTAAATCAACCTCCACTTGGGAGTCTTCCCCAGTAAGAATAATCTCTTTGTTCCCTGAACGTATGGTTACCAAGGAAGTTTAAAACGAGGTTTCTTGAGTTCTTCCCAAGCATGTTATTTTGCCTCCCCTAACAGACCTTGTCTTAGGCCATTCGGGCTGCTGTAATAAGACACCAGACTGGGTGGCTTATAAACCACAGAAATTTCTCTCTCAGTTCCGGAGGCTGGCAAGTCCAAGATCAAGGTGCCAGCTGGGTTGCATTCTGAAGGCCCTCTTCCTGGTTCATAGCCCCCAGGCCTTCTCAGTCTTCCTCTTCACAGGTCGAAGGTGCAAGGGAGCTTGAAGAGCCTCTTTTACCAAAGGCACTAATCCCATTCATGAGGGCTCTACCCTCAAGACCTAAGCACCTCTCAAAGGCCCCACTTCCTAATACCACCACACTGGCATCAGTATTTCAACACATGAATGGGGGAAGGAGAAAGACAAAAACATTCAGCAGGTCTAAGATTCGCTTCAGGCAGGACTAGTTATTAGCTAACTTAAAAATACTGTTTCTGGGGCACCTGGGTGGCTCAGTCTGTAGAGCGTTGGGACTCTGGCTCAGGTCAGGATCTCACAGCTGGAGAGTTCAAGCTCCACATCCGGCTCTGTGCTGTCGGCCTGTCAGTGCAGAGCCTGCTTCAGATCCTCTCTCCTCCTCTCTCTCTGCCCGTCCCCCACTTGTGCTCTCCCAAAATAAATATTTGTTAAAAAATACTGTTTCCCCAATCAACAAAACTAAAAGGCAACCAACAGAATGGGAAAAGATATTTGCAAATGACATATCGGATAAAGGGTTAGTATCCAAAATGTATAAAGAACTCACCAAACTCCACACCCAAGAAACAAATAATACAGTGAAGAAATGGGCAGAAGACATGAATAGGCGCTTTTCCAAAGATGACATCCAGATGGCCAACAGACACATGAAAAGATGCTCAACATCACTCATCATCAGGGAAATACAAATCAAAGCCACACTGAGACACCAGCTCACGCCGGTCAGAGTGGCTAAAATGAACACATCAGAAGACTATAGATACTGGAGAGGATGTGGAGAAAAGGGAACCCTCTTGCACCGTTGGTGGGAATGCAAACTGGTGCAGCCACTCTGGAAAACAGTGTGGAGGTTCCTCAAAAAATTAAAAATAGAACTACCTTATGACCCAGCAATAGCACTGCTGGGAATTTACCCAAGGGATACAGGAGTGCTGATGCATAGGAGCACATGTACTCCAATGTTTACAGGAGCACTTTCAACAATAGCCAAATTATGAAAGGAGCCTAAATGTCCACCAACTGAGGAATGGATAAAGAAGATGTGGTTTATATATACAATGGAATACTGCTTGGCAATGAGAAAGAATGAAATCATGCCATTTGCAGCAACATGGATGGAACTGGAAGGTATTACGCTAAGCGAAATGTCAATCAGAGAAAGACAAGTATCATATGTTTTCACTCATATGTGGATCTTGAGAAACTTAACAGAAGACCATGGGGGAGGGAAGGGGGAAAATAGTTACAAACAGAGAGGGAGGGAGACAAACCATAAGAGACTCTTAAATACAGAGAACAAACTGAGGGTTGATGGGGGGTGGGGGCGAGGAGAAAGTGGTTGGGGGGCATTGAGGAGGGCACTTGTTGGGATGAGCACTGGCTGTTGTATGGAAACCAATTTGACAATAAATTATATTAAAAAAAAAAAAGTTTCCCCGGAGGGCCCCTGTGTGTTTCAGTCAATTAAGTGTTGGACTTCAACTCAGGTCATGATCGCTCAGCTTGTGGGTTTGGGCCCACCCCCGGGGCTCTCTGTGTCTCTCAAAAATTAAAAAAAAATTTTTTTAAATACTGTTTCCCTCTCTCATCTTTCTGTACAGCACAGTGGTAAGCACAAAGCAAACAATTTACAGACACTATATTGACCTTTAAGTCCATGGGGACCTGTAGGAGGAGTCCAGCCAGAGCTGTATCTCCCTTTACAAGATGCAAGGATACTTCTTTCTTCATGAAGCCTTCTCCTATCCATACAAGCAATTGCCTGCCCCACCCCCGCCATGCTACCACTATCCCTCCCTCTCTCTCTCCATCACACACACACACACACACACACAAAATTATAAAACTCATCACAACTATTCGTTCACGTGGCTACCACTCCCTCACTCTGGGAGCAGCTTAAACTAGAACTCTGACACGTTCTACAGCATGTAAAACAGCTCCTCTCACAAAACCGGCGATCAATAAAGAACTGAGATTGACAACAATAACAGCAACCACCATTTCCCCATAAACGGGTGCTCCGGCGCTTCACTCTCTTTATCCTAATCCTCACAACCATTTATAGGAGAGAAAAGGAAACTGACACAAGAGCTTATTTAAACGACCTGCCCGAGGCCCTGCTTCTAAAGACAGCTCCAACTGGATTAATCTGCACCAAGAATTCGTGATCAGTTCCCTACCAGGGCAGAAGGACGGAGAGATGGCGTCTCGGGAAGGGGGGCAGCCTGCCCAAGCCTCACTGCTTAACGTGCAGAGCCAGGACCGTATCCCAGGTGGACGGACCCCAGCTCAGGGCACCCGCGGAGGGCCCGAGAGGGAGGCGACACCTCCCGCCACCCTCGCCATCGCCACCCCTCGCTTCTGCCTTACCTGGATGTCCGACCCAGCTCTCTCTGGCTGCACCCGGACTGCCCCCACCCGGACCCCAACTCCTTCCTCAACTCCCTTCTCTAGTCGCTGAAACCGCGAGCGCGGGCTCTCGCGTCATCAGCCGGCGCCGGCGAACGGTCACATGATGCCCCGCCCTGCTCTCCGCCCATTTGATCATGTGACCGCCAGGGGAGTCAGAGGCGGAAGCGGGGGTCCCGCAGGCTGGCGATCGAGGGCTGCGTCTAGAAGGGGACGCGTGCGGAGAGGGCGGCGTGGGGACCCAGGTGCCAACCCAGTCCGCGATCGCCGGCCCTGCACGTGCGCCCTGGCGTGGCCCGGGTGACAGGTGAGTTGGGGCGGGACGCGCCCTCGATTCGGTCCCCCGGCCCCTCCCCAGCCGCTGGCCGGGCCGCGCTGGCCGAAGGGGCGTCTGCGGCGTACGGTGCGGTCTCGATGCGGAGCCCGGCTTGGAGGACTGAGGGGCCTCCTGGGGCGGGGCCGCAGTCCAGGCTCTTCATCTCCACTTAGGTGGACAGATTTTTCCACGCCGCCTGGGCGCTTTGGGAAGTGATGTTCAACTGCTTGGCCCGCATCTGTACCTTCCAAGTTTCCAGGAGCCGTGCTGGGTAGACAGTGTTATCCCTCCGTTTGCCCTCGAGAAAATTGAGTGGTTCGCGAAGTCTCGTAGAGTCTGATGGACCCGGGTTTGAATTCTGGTAATGCCGTGGGCTGCGAGTTGGAGCAAGTCATTGTTGCTTTCCGCACCTTAATTCCCTCACCTGTGTCATGCTGGTGCCAAAGTTCTTTGCATTTCTCAAAACAGTTCCAAGGGTCCTGACTGGTTTATGGTCGCACGTTCGAAAACATAAGTCACAGAGCCGGTAATGGAGCCGGGTGTCCCGATTCCAAATGCGCGGAGCTTACTCCAACATAGGTGATGGAGTCAGGGGAAGGAACGGAGAGGTCTTACTGGCCCACGACCAGGAGCACCTCCCGTTTCTCTTTCTCCTGTCCCTTCCAGGATTTATGAATGGGACTAGAGTAATCAGACTCATTTTAGAACTTTTCTGGAAGAGATTTGTCGGTCACTTTTATCTTGGTCAACAACCATTATATTTTGTTTCTGATAATGGATAGGTGGAGACCAGTGCTTCCTTTTTTATGGAACTGAGATCTTATGAAAGGATAAAAATAGACCTGTGTTCTTTTGTCCTCTGAGTAGGGCAAACAGCGGTTTGTCCCCGGACAATTTTATTTCCTTCAGAATTCAGTTCTGTACTTACTCGGTAATTGGTATAATGATGCCATGCTGCATTCTTGAAACATGTTGTCTGTTGTCTAGGATTACTTTCCGAACTGTAAACCACAGTTCCGTACTAAATTCTATTTTTTTTAACATTTAAAACGTCATTTATGAGTATATCTAGTACATATTATTCATTCTAATCTAAACACTCACTTTCAATCCTTCATGTGTTTATACACACAAATTTACCAAATATACACACATATTTACCATTACTAGTCGTTTCAGGATGGTTACTTTTGCATAAAGCTAAACATGATGTAAATTTCAAATAATTTTTTAATTTTATTTTTTAATATAATTTATTGTCAAATTGACTTACATATAACACCCTGTGCTCATCCCAACAAGTGCCCTCCTCCATGCCCATCACCTATTTTCCCCTCTCCCCCCAACCTCACCCCCCCCCACTAAATTCTTAAAAATAAAGTTACAGCTACTTTTTGGGTGCTTTATAAAAGAAAATTAGGAAATTGAGTGGGATCTCTGGTTTCATTTCATGCCAAATAGTAATGCAGCATATATTGAGAAAAACTGGTCTTTATGAATTTTCATCTCTAGCAGCAAAAGAACCACTGAATAGAAGATTCAGTATGGGTTTTTCTGCAGTGTTTATTTGCACCTCACTCTAGAGTGATTTTTTTAAAAATCTCAACCAAGTCTTAGCACCTTCTATAAAGCCACATAATTCTGAAATCACTGCAACATGATTAGGCATCTTTAATGTTGGTTCTTAGATTCTGTTCTTTAGGGCACGTGTTTCAGCCAACCTTGGGGTGTTTACCAAATAATGTAACCAAATAATATCTTGAATGTTGCCAACAGTGGAAGGATTTAAGGATTACAATAAGAAGCAGATACACAAAAGTCTTGACATGTCATTATCCCAGGCCTAAGCTAACCTGACCATGTGCATGCAGGTGCTGAGTGTATCTGTTCATCCTTTTTTTTTTTTTTTTTTTTTGCTTGGGCAGGGAAGGGAAGAAGGCAGGTAATCGTGTTTTGCTTTAAAGATGCTTTCTCCATGGTCCCATTGTCTGGCCTGTGTTGGTATCCAGAATCTGGTTGTAGTTACAGCAGTGAAACATAGCTTGTCCACCTTGCAGTTGTGTCTGGAGTTTCTTCCTGCTTAGACCTGGTATCCTCAGACCTTAGATCCTTCTGGGTTAGTTTGGTGGTCTTCAGAGGACTTCAGTGACTTTTTCTTTCTCCCCCTCCCCCCCCCCCCATTTGCCATTATTTCCCCCTTTTTCTTGTCTCATTTTCCCAGCCACACCCATTCAGTGCAAAAAAAAAATGGAGTGAAATTGAGCCGCCTGGCTGGCTCAGTCAGTAGAGCATGTGACTGTTGATCTTGGGGTGAGTTGGAGCCCCACGCTAAGGGTAGAGTTTACTTTAAAAGAGGTGGAATGTGGGGCGCCTGGGTGGCTCAGTCAGTTGAGCGGCTGACTTCGGCTCAGGTCACGATCTCGCGGTCCGTGAGTTCGAGCCCCGTGTCGGGCTCTGTGCTGACAGCTCAGAGCCTGGAGCCTGTTTCGGATTCTGTGTCTCCCTCTCTCTGACCCTCCCCCATTCATGCTCTGTCTCTCTCTGTCTCAAAAATAAATAAACGTTAAAAAAAATAAAAAAAAAAAGAGGTGGAATGAAATTATCTGAAATTCAGCCTATTAGAGATCAACGTGCCTTCACAAGTAAACATCATGAGAAAATGAAAGGCCTTGTTAATAATTTATGCCTTAATGTATATTAAAGGATACCCTCATTGGAGAGAGTTCTAGACAACTGTAATGGCTTCTTAGCAGTCCCTGCTCTTGGAGCAACCCCATCCACTTCCTCTGATCTGTGCTTCTATCCTTTGCTCACTCTGCACCAGCCACATCAGCCACTCTGCTGTTCCTGGAACACATCTAGTGCATTGCTGACCTGGGGCCTCTGCATTTACTTGTAAATCCTGCCTGGAATGCCCTTCTCCCAGATCATCACTTATTGTAAAATAACAAACTACCCCAACACCTAGTGGCTAAGACAAAAGACATTTATTGTCTTACAGTTTCTGTGGTCAGGAATCAGTTGGTGTGGCTTAGCTGGGTGCGTTCGGCTGAGGGGCTCTTGGGAGGTTGCAGCCTAGCTGTGAATAGATGCTGTCATCTGAAGGCTCAGCTCGGTTTGGGGGGGGAGTCCCTTTTCAAGCTCATTCAGGTGGTTGTTGGGAGGCCTCTCACTCCCTCATCACAGGGCTCTCTTACAACATGACAGTTTGCTTTCTCCCAGAGCAAACAAGCCAGGGAACGCGCCCCAGCCAGAAGCCACAGGTTTTTTGCAATCTAATCTCAGAAGTGATGTCTTTTACATCTCCCATATTCTGTTCTTTAAGAGATAGGAAGCCACACTCAAGGAGAGGGGCCTCCACAGGGCATGAATAAGGGGAAGGAGGGCCTCGGGGACTGTCTTAGGGGCTTCTGACAACACCCAGATACCCTTACTGCTTGCTGCCTCACTTCCTTCTGGTCCCTGCTCAAATATCTTATCAGAGAGGCTTTCACAAACTAAAACAGCACACACTCCGTCTCTTTATCATGCTTTTTCCTCCCCAGCAATGATCACAGGCTGATACCTAATGTATTTATTTGTTTATTGTCTCTTCCCCACTCCCAATAGTATGCAGGCTTTATGAGAGAGAGCAGGAACTTAGTTTTGTTCGCTGAAGTAGCCTCAGGTCCTAAAACAGTGCTTGGCACATAGTAGGCACTAGATGCCTATTTACTGAATGAATGAATCTGTAGCATTAGGAATGCTTCCACCTACAAATAATCCCAAAGCCAACTAGCAGTAAATAAAGCATAAAAACAGTTCATTTTACAAGGATTACAGAGATAGGTGGTGCTACAGTTGAATCAATGAGTCAGTCACCTCAACAAGAATTTAGAGTCTATCTTTCCTTCCAAAACACAATCTGCAGGTTTGGGGCCTTTTTTCTCTTAGGCTCATCACCTCATGGTCTCAAGGTGGCTGTTGAAACTTCAGACAAGACATGTTCATTGGGCCACATTCAAAGACAAGAAGAAGAGGGATAGAGGAAAGAGAGAAATTTCATGTGCTTCTCTCCTTATCGCAGGAGGGGAAAAAAATTTCCTATCAGGTCTGCTGTAGACTACCTCTTAACGTCTGTTTGGTCGAAACTGAGTCACATGTGTAGCCTAGATTCGGGGGCAATGAGAAAATAAGGATCCACCTGTTCTGTCCTCTATAGGAAAAAAGGGAAAGGAGGGAGGGAATTATTGTTGGAGAGTCAACAGCATCCTAGGAAATGAAGACATTTCTAAATACTGAATCAATAAGAAGAGACTTATAAGAGGAAAAAAGAAAACCTTTAAGGGTTACACAAAAGATAACTACACGAGGTAGCTCAGTGCGAGTCAACTTTGAAAATCTGTGACAAGGGTTGGGGAATGTTTTGCTGGGGCTGCAGAGGAAGCCCTCTCCTGTCCAAAGTCTTTCCCACATTCTGGTTTTGCGTACAGTGAAGTCCTCACTATTTTACCGTTTACTTTTTGAGTCCCTGCAGCCAGAAGATTACATATGAACGTAAAAATTGGCATGGATATAAAAATGGTAACGATCACTTGTAAGATGAGTTCCCTTGCAGATATTCATGTACTAAAGAGTCTCTTGGGCTGAATTCTTATTTTTGGTGGTCACTCTTCTTTTAAAAATTTTTTTTTTCAACGTTTATTTATTTTGGGGACAGAGAGAGACAGAGCATGAACGGGGCAGGGGCAGAGAGAGAGGGAGACACAGAATCGGAAACAGGCTCCAGGCTCCGAGCCATCAGCCCAGAGCCCGACGCGGGGCTCGAACTCACGGACCGTGAGATCGTGACCTGGCTGAAGTCGGACGCTTAACCGACTGCGCCACCCAGGCGCCCCAATGTGGTCACTCTTCTTAATGCTAATGTCGTGTCGATAGGACACAGTGCCAGTGCAAATGTTAGGAAGTACACAAGCCTTCACGAAGTTGAAAAATAATTCAGGCCTGCATGAAGCTGACCCAATGATGACTTAGCTAAATTAACAAGTAGAGGAGAGCAATACAGCGAAGATGATGACAAAACACTTTCAAAGATAACGATTTGAAAAAAGAGTTGGAAGAGGCCTTTGGGAAAATGAATGCTGCCTTGAAACATTTTTTTTGTTGTTGCAAAAATTACCTTTTTCTAAGATCATGCTATGAAAGTCAGCTATGAAGTACAAAATATGTATTATCAAAATTACAATTTGGTGAGATCAACTTTCAGCGCATTCTTGGTATGTCCCTTGAGTTAGTACGTCCTTGTTGCAACTTTACTCTAAATTGTGGGTAAGTACGGAACTTACTTTCATCGTTTTAATTACATCATTCTGAGATACCTTTCTAATCAAAACTTTTCCACCGCTCAGTATGAAACATTTGTCTCTACTTTAGCGTCACTCAGGAGTATTTCTCAGGTATGTCTTACCCTTGATAACAGGGGCCTCCTATGTTTTCCGTATGAGAAACACTTTTTTCACGGTGGCTCCCTCACCTCATTCGAGTGGATTTGAGGCACAGTTCTCTTTTCCAGAGGTAAAACAACTCGCGTAAGGACAATTTAATAATCAGTGCCCAACATAGGGCACATTGGAACAGCGATGCTCACTGGCTCCTCCCAGCTGCATCAGGTCCTTTCTCACGGAGAGAAGTGAATAAAGGATTGAAAACAGGCCAAGACAATGAGAAAGAACGAAATCTGGCCCTTTGTAGCAATGTGGATGGAACTGGAGAGTGTGATGCTAAGTGAAATAAGCCATACAGAGAAAGACAGATACTGTGTGTTTTCACCCCTATGTGGATCCTGAGAAACTTAACAGAAACCCATGGGGGAGGGGAAGGAAAAAAAAAAAAAAGAGGTGAGAGTGGGAGAGAGCCAAAGCATAAGAGACTCTTAAAAACTGAGAACAAACTGAGGGTTGATGGGGGGTGGGAGGTGGGTGATGGGCATTGAGGAGGGCACCTTTTGGGATGAGCACTGGGTGTTGTATGGAAACCAATTTGACAATAAATTTCATATATTGAAAAAAAAATAAAAAAATTAAAAAAAAAAAAAAAGAAAACAGGCCAAGAGTGTTCACTTAGCAAAGTCCATCCACATGGAACACCGGGAGGAGTGGACAATAAAGGCCCTTCCCTCATGTCGGAACTCATGCATGTGTTACGTATGCTCCCTTTAAAAATGGAGATTTTTTTTTTTTATATTTTCCTTTTGGGATACAGGTCCTTTAATGGAGCAGCCAATCTGTCAGCAGACCTGGTTTCATCTAATGATTTACAGACCTCAGCTCTGAAGCCAGTGAAACATTCCTCCCGGCCAGGCACTCATCCGCACGATGTTGGACTTCCTAGCTGAGAACAACCTGTGTGGCCAGGCAATCCTGAGGATTGTTTCCTGTGGTAATGCCATCATTGCTGAACTTCTGAGGCTCTCGGAGTTTATCCCTGCTGTGTTCAGGTTTAAAGACCGAGCCGATCTACAGAAATATGGAGATATCATCTTTGATTTCAGCTATTTTAAGGTAACCTTCCTCCATAGCATTTTGAACGCTATCTTTCCTACGAAAGCATGCTTTCTCTGGGAAGCGTGGGACCCTGAGAGGCTAAGTAATTATGGAGAAAGAGCTAAAGAGGAAAGCTTTTATACCACATTTAGCGTCAGCTAACTAATTTGAAAATAATATAAAGGTGTTGTGTGGAAGCCCTAACATAACATAATCACACTTTTAAAAAGATAACTTTGGTGAAACGTATTTTACAGTGAAGGACCCCACACTTAAAAGCTTGCCGATCATGGTTACAATCCAACTTTGTTTCTTTCAAGGGGATTCCGTATCTAGGCGTCTGTTATCTCTGTTACTTTCTGTTGCTCCTCTTTCAATTTCTCATCTCCTTTTTCAAGCATAGGAACACATTTTTAAAAGACTGTTTAGGGGCGCCTGGGTGGCGCAGTCGGTTGAGCGTCCGACTTCATCTCAGGTCACGATCTCACGGTCCGTGAGTTCAAGCCCCGCGTCGGGCTCTGGGCTGATGGCTCAGAGCCTGGAGCCTGTTTCCGATGCTGTGTCTCCCTCTCTCTCTGCCCCTTCCCAGTTCGTGCTCTGTCTCTCTCTGTCCCAAAAATAAATAAACGTTGAAAAAAAAAATTTAAAAAAAAAATAAATAAATAAAAGACTGTTTAGAAAATGTTACCAACATGGGGCGCCTGGGTGACTCAGTCGGTTAAGCCACCGACTTCGGCTCAGGGCATGATCTCGCGGTCCGTGAGTTCGAGCCCCGCGTCGGGCTCTGGGCTGATGGCTCAGAGCCTGGAGCCTGTTTCCGATTCTGTGTCTCCCTCTCTCTCTGCCCCTCCCCCGTTCATGCTCTGTCTCTCTCTGTCTCAAAAATAAATAAACGTTAAAAAAAAAAAATTAAAAAAAAAAAAAAAGGAAATGTTACCAACAAGTATGCTTTTATTGACGTTTCACATGAATGTGTTTTTCTTCTTAGGGTCCAGAGTTATGGGAAAGCAAGCTGGAAGCTAAGCCAGAGCTACAGGATTTAGATGAAGAGTTTCGTGAAAACCACATAGAAATTGTGACCAGATTTTATTTAGCCTTTCAAAGTGTGCATAAATATATTGTAGACCTAAACAGGTATTAATTCAGTAATAGCTTATTCTGGGGGTAAATAGTGGAAAAGGAACGTGCCAGAGCGTGCACGCCTTCCTGAGTTCCTCTCCTGTGCGTAATTGTCTTTTCCTTCCAGTGACACTTGTCACCTTTAGTATGTTAGAGTGTTGTTATGCTTTCCTGCTCTTGGGAAGCGGTACGATAACCTCGGCTTGTACTGAGTCATGGCTTTCTTTCTTTTCTTTTTTTTTTTCTCATTGAGGCATAGTCCATGCGTAATGTTTACATTCATTTCAGTTGTGCAGCATAGTGATCTGGTAGCTCTGTAAGTTCTGCTGTGCCCACAAGTAGCTACCGTCTGTCGCCGTGCAGCACCCCCTTCACCCCTGGGACTCCATAACTCGAAGCCTGTACCTCCCTTGCCCCTTCCCCCATTTTGCCCACCCAGCCCCCACCCCATCCCACTCCCTCTGACAGCCATCAGTTTGTTCTCTGTATTAAGCCATCTGGCTTTCCATCCCGTAGTTTATGATCATATTTTAGCATCTTCTTTAGGAGAAGTGGAGAAAAAGCTTATTTTTATAGCATTAGTAACCGTAGCCTGCCTTCTCATCCCTAACTCTACACAGTATTTTCTTCCTTTCAGCCCTTAAGAATTCATTGCTCAGCAGTTTTTAAACTATTCCATGTCTTTATAACGTTACTTCTAAGATACTTATGATTCATAAATCGGGACTAGAGACAGTTCTTTCCGCTTAGAGTAGCCAGTGTTAGCAAACCTGTGGCCCTAACCACTGGGAGTTCCATTTCACGAGTCCCTTCTTAAAGAGCACGAAGGGCCACAAACGTGTGAAGGCCAGAATGTCTGGTGTCTTGTCCTATCTTTTAAAAATCTTTATATTCCTTCTTCAAAAGTGGTCATGTTTTCATTAGAATGAATAACTTGCCCTGGGGTTTCATTTCTAGATATCTAGATGACCTCAATGAAG
Organism: Felis catus; assembly: GCF_018350175.1. Classification (NCBI taxonomy): domain Eukaryota; kingdom Metazoa; phylum Chordata; class Mammalia; order Carnivora; family Felidae; genus Felis; species Felis catus. The sequence goes on along the minus strand of NC_058385.1, from coordinate 67,888,897 downwards.
GTGTGTATATTCAGCAAACCTTAGAAACCGTGCTCCTCAATGAAGATGGAAAACAGCTTCTAGTAAGTAATAGCAGCCACTTAAAATAGAAAGTCAAGAATGTCAACTTTTTTCCCATACGTCCCAAAGACATACAAAGTACCCTTCTTTAAAGGGAAGCAAATAAACTGACAGTTCTCTTCTAATCAACAATATCTGAATTTAGAACATGGTAGACTGAACAGAATTACAAGTGAGTGGAAGTCATGGGGTGGTTGTGAAAACTTCCTCGGCGCAGTCCTATCTTCTTTATCTTCTGCATCCCAGACCTGTAGCCTTGGAAACTAGTGCGTGACAGTCACTGAAGAAAAGTTCATTAAACAGGTAAAGGGTTTAGAGGTATTCGTAATGTTGGGACTCCATTTGGGGCCCCAAGTGAAATACCAAAAATAGGCCAATTGAAAGGTAATCACTGCAAATTAAAATTTATTTCCCATAAATTTTTCAAAGCCCATTCTGTACAGAGAGCCTTTGGGAAAATCTGCATTCTCCTTGTAATATGAAGCCTTTAGGAGGAATAGGAACAAAGTGATTCTTTTTAACCCTCGTCAACTTCATTCCATAAGAACGTAGCTCCTGTGAGTTGGGCCATTGTCTTTCTCTCTTCATAGTGTGAAGCACTGTACTTGTACGGAGTCATGCTGCTGGTTATCGACCAAAAGATCGAAGGAGAGGTCCGAGAGAGAATGCTGGTTTCCTACTATCGATACAGGTATCCCAGGGCTGGGACCGCACCCCCCAAAAGCACTGCTATTGGTAAAATGAAGTAGTTTCTGTATTACTTTCGTCGTAAATGGCAGCGGTACGATCTAGAATGAAAGGCGTGAGATTCTTATTTCTTCTGAACGTCATGGAGAAATGTAACAATTACTCTATATTTGTGTCATTACCATAATAATAGATTATATATCATGTAATCTATATATTACACTTAAAGGAGCCTATGTGTTTTAGATTATTAGAGATACATAGATCATCATGTCTACAATAGTACCTCAGTTGTTTTTTTTTTTAAAGGAATCTGAATTTTCTTTATCTTAAAGGTAAATTTGGGAATGTTGGAAGTCTAATGAATGTTCTTTTTTTTTTTTTAAGTTTTTAAATATTACACCTTGGCAGATGTAGGGACATGAATAAATTTTCTGTTGTCATTTTTGGTTTGATGACTTTGGAAAGCTATTTCTCAGAGTTAGGTAGGAAGTGAATTCTCACCTGAATATATGGGGAAACAAAACAACAGCACATATCACAATCACGTGTTTCGTATGTCTGTCCGGAACTATGACTTTAAGGGGTAGGGTCTTTAAATCAGAAGCCACCTTAAAGTTCTATAATTCCAGTATCTACCACACAGATTTCAACGTGCTGAGTTAATGAGTCAAAATCTGGATGTAAGGTCAATATTAGAAAAAGTCAAGGGGTGCCTGGGTGGCTTAGTCAGTTAAGCGACTAACTCTTAGAGATTTCAGCTCAGGTCATGCTCTCATGGTCTGTGAGTTCGAGCCCAACATCAGGCAGAGCCTGCTTCAGATTCATTCTCTCTCTCTCTCTCTCTCTCTCTCTCTCTCTCTCTCTGCCTCTTCAACACGTGCATGCTCTCTCTGTCTCTCAAAATAAATATATGAACCTTAAAAAAAATAAGAGAAAAAGTCAAGATTTGGGAAGAAACAAATGATAGGCAGGAATCAGCAATGTGAGCTGAAGATGTGCAGACTGGAATTAACATTCTTTTTTTAAACATTTATTTATTTATTTTTGAAAGAGAGCACGCTCAGGGGAGGGGCAGAGAGAGAATCTCAAGCAGGCTCCACAGTGTCAGTGCAGAGCTTGATATGGGTCTCAAACTCATGAACCATGAGCATGTCCTGAGCCAAAACCAAGAGTCGGACACTTAACCGACTGAGCCACCCAGGCGCCCCTAGAATTCACATTCTTAAACTTACAAATTGGGACAAAATAAATAGGACAAAGGGGCAGATCCTCAGCAGAAAGGGATTGTTGGGGACATCATCTTTTCAGCGACACCTGCTACTGCTGCCCCTTCATCGCAGGCTGCTCAACTAGCCCATGTACTTCAGCTTCATCAGTATGTGAGGAGAGTGTCTGCAACAGACATAATTCATTCACATCAGTTTGACCATGAGGTGTTTTATCATCCATGTTTTTAAAAATGGACTTGAATTTTTTTTTAATGTTTGCTTACTATTTTTGAGAGAGAGACAGCATGAGCAGGGGAGGGGCAGAGAGAGAGAGGGAGACACAGAATCTGGAACAGGCTCCGGGCTCTAAGCTGTCAGCAGAGAGCCTGACGCAGGGCTCAAACCCGTGAACCGTGAGATCATGACCTGAGCCGAAGTCGCACTCTTAAGTGACTGAGCCACCCAGGCGCCCTTTAAAAATGAACTTTGAATGCCCTTGTGTATATTTCCAAAAGTACCTGGAAAACCAAAAATAACAAATGACATAAAGAAGGAGAAAAAAGGGTTCGCTCAACAAGGCCAGCTTTGACAATTCTGCTTTGTCCTTTTGGGTACAACAGTGAATTCATTAGAATGTGAGGACCCATTACTGAAGTGACCCTGAATAATTGCCAAGTCAGAGTTGTGGGAAAGGAGATTCTTGTATCAAATAGGAGGTCATCCTCAAGTCTAAGATTCTTTGAGTCTGAGGGATTACCACTCCACACCACCCTGAAAATCACAAATGTTTTGATTCAATCTCTGTAGAAGGTACACCTTGCCAAGGGGGAAAAAAAAAAACAAAAAACGATGATTATATATCCCACTTTATGTTGACATAATCTTTTAAAATTATTTTTCAGCCAGGGCGCTTTCATTCGGTTAAGCATCTGACTTCGGCCCAGGTCATGATCTCATGGTTCATGGGTTTGAGCCCCATGTTGGGCTCTGTGCTGACAGCTCAAAGCGTGGAGCCTGCTTCAGATTCTGTGTTTCCCTTTCTCTCTCTCTCTCTCTCTCCCTCTCAAAATAAAAAAAAATTACAAAAATTTTTTTAACTATTTTTTAACTTATGAAATGTTGGTACTGGATCACATTCTTTATCTGCAACTCTGAAATCCAAAGAGCTCTCAAAGAAAATATATGCATGTGTACACACACATGTGTGCACATAGTAACTCCCCTGGCAGCAAACTCTGATCTCACCTGAAGCCATTTGGAGTCAAAACCTGATCAGTCCAGAGCGGAGGCTATAGATGGTCCTTATTTATCTCATTTGCATGACAATTCATAAATTTTGCTGCAGAAATATTAACGTGTGCTGATCACGTAATGCTAACTGAGACCCTACTAAAGTGTTGTATACGATCTACACACCATGTTAATTTCTTACATGTGAAAAACGCAGTATTCTGAAACAAATCCAGCCCTAAAGATTTTAGACAAGGGATTGTGGACCTCAACTTAGAACTAACTATACATACATGTAAGAATCCGTCTGGTAAGTTTGCTATAATAGGCTTTTTGAAAATGCAATTGTGAATCTCCGGGGACATAGATTGACCAGGAGTCTTATGTAAAACTACATGAAGTCAAGTTATGATGAAATTCTGCTCTTTTGGACTTTTGAGTTTCTAAGCTGTGTGGTTTGTGTGGTTTGTTTGGCCCTTTGCTTCCCATTGTGAACGTGGTTCAGCGCTGCTCGATCTGCTGATTCAAACATGGATGATATTTGTAAGCTGCTACGAAGTACAGGTTATTCCAGCCAACCAGGAGCCAAAAGACCACCCAACTATCCTGAGAGTTATTTCCGGAGAGTGCCTATCAATGAAGCCTTCATCAGTATGGTCATTGGTCGACTGAGATCTGATGATATTTACAACCAGGTGGGGATCAAATCTACCAACATCGTCGTTTGAAAGATTGATTTCACTTTCCTCCTCAATTACTCCTTCCCTTCCTTATTCCTCAGAAGAACAAAAGCACCTAAAAAAGTCCAAACTTTTTGAGGTCTACTATAGTTTGGTAGAGGAAAAAGGGATAATAATTTGGGAAGAATTTGAGATTTCAGGGAGAGGATGGGATTTGAACTGTATTTGGAAAAAAGATCATTCTCTCAGCCATTCGTTCAACATAGAGTTACTGAGTGTGTTACATGCCTGTCCACAAGCTGGGTGCTGGGAGGGCATCGCTGACAAAGACAGGTCATGGTCCCTGCCCATAATGAGCTTGTAGCTGAGGAAAGAAGACAGACAACTAAAGGAATTACTGTAAAGCAAGGTGAGTGATAGCTTAGGGGAAACACAGGGTGCCACGGAGCGTACAACAGGGGCAACAGATTGCAGCAGGTGGCGAAGGGGACGTAAGGACACTCTAGCGAGAAGGCAGCTTGAGCAGGGCCGTGAAGACCCTGTAACATTTAGAAGTTACCTCCCTTTTCTCTCCAGTATGTGTATCGCTCATGTAAGAGGGCACCAAGGAAAATTACCACGTGACTTCAATTTCCTGAAGAAAAACATAATTTTAGGGGCACCTGACTGGCTCAGTCAATAGAGCATGTGATGCTTGACCTCAGGGTTGTGAATTCAAGTCCCCACATTGCATGTGGAGATTACCTCAAAATAAAATCTTAAAAACAAAACAAAACAAAAAAAGATACATAATTTTATGTATCAGGTATTTTTCTTACCAAAGAATTGGACCCGTAACAGCCGGGTATCATTTATCACAGAGCACAGCTGCCCTACCCAGTTCTGCAAGTACCCGGTTAGTTTTCTGTATGAATATTATAAGTATCAATAAAAGAGGTTTGTGTGTGTGTTTTAAAAACAGCTCAAAATCAGAAGCCACCTGCAGATACTGGGTCTTCATAATTTGTTGCCATTTATTGAGAATTCGGTGTCAACCAGAATCATAGTTGATTTTCTTCATGAACTGTTCTCTCCTCAGAACAGTGCTGCAGAGTGGACAACATTATCCTCATGTTGCTGTTGAGAAAAATAAGGCTTAGGGAGCTTCATAATTTTTCACAAGGTCATGTAACTAAGTATCAGAACCTGAATTTGAACTTGGGTCTATACGACTTCAGGGGCCATGCTACTTCTCACTGCCTGTCTTTACCCCTTCTGCATCGTATGGGGTCCATCTTGTCTGTGTCTTGAGGCAGTGAGTTTCAGTTTTCTCTTGCCCCATGACCGTACTAACACAGGGCCTCGGCTGTGGTGTGCACTGTACCCACCCCACTCACTGCCTGGCACCTGCCCCGTCCCTGGTCATGGTAGGTTGGACAGGGGCAGTCACTTGACCCAGGACAGATCGGATTCCCTGTTAGGTGATTTGGAATGGGGCCCCAGAAATGTCATCTGGACGTGGGTTTACTCATCACACAAAAGTTGGGATTTGGGGGCAGCCCCATTCTCCCACGTGTAAGATGAGAGGAGCAAGAGAGAAGGGGCAAACACATCAAGGGGTGGAAACGGTGAAGGCTTTGTGGCCCACAGCTCCAGACCCTTCCTGTAGCCCGGCCACACTCCTGCCTGTGGGTTCCCTGCCACGTCGCTGTGTCCACCCTCGTAGCAATTTCCTCCCTTTGTGTTTGTGGTCCTCGAGGTGACGCGTACTGTGTGCAGCCAGGTCACCGACCCATGTGGTGATGGAGCCCTGGGATGCACCAGCACCTGAAAGGCAGGCAGTGGAACAGCCAGCAAAGCAGGGCAACAGGGGTGGCGTCTGGGAACCTTGAGAGAACTGAAGTGAGAGTGTGAAACAGAGGCTGTTGGAGCAGCGTGATTGTGAGGTGACGAGTGACTTGGAGAGATCATAGGTGATGGTACAGGGCACGTTTCAGGGAGCTGTAGAATGAACAGGAAGTGAGAAAATGGGGACAGGGTGTGGGGTCTGTCAGTTCTGAAAGACTGCCTGTGATAGAAAGACCCAGAGGGGCGCCTTGGTGGCTCAGTCAGTTGAGCGTCTGACTTCGGCTCAGGTCATGATCACATGGTTTGTGGATTCAAGCCCCGTGTCGGGTCCTGTGCTGACAGCTCAGAGCCTGGAGCCTGCTTTGGATTCTGTGTCTCCCTCTGCCTCTGCCCCTCCCCAGCTTGTGCTCTGTCTCTCTGTGTCTCAAAAGTAAACGTTAAAAAAAAATTTTTTTAAGAGAGACCCAGAAATGGACAACTAGCAGGAGACATGGGGGTAAAACATTTTTCTCCTCCTTGAGGCAAAGACTTCAAGTTGCAGTTGAGTCAGGGGCTGGAGGGAAGAGAATGCTGCATGGTTAGCAAGAAGAACGGCCCTGGTTGTATTGTCTTCTAACAAAGCCACAGTCTGAGGATCGCACGCAGGGTCCAATTCCCAGAGGGGATGGACTTTTGAGAGACTGGGACGTCCTGGAACCACATCATTTACTGGGCATGTGTATCAGTTCACAAGTCACCAACAGCTGCCTCTTCAGGGTGTTGTCTCTGTGTTGCAGGTCTCCGCATATCCTTTGCCAGAACACCGCAGCACGGCCCTGGCCACTCAGGCCGCCATGCTGTACGTGACCCTCTACTTTGAACCTGCCATTCTTCACACCCATCAAGCAAAAATGAGAGAGATTGTGGACAAGTACTTTCCAGACAACTGGGCAAGTATCACCATTAGTCTTTTTGTCCTCTGGAATAATCCTGTTAGGGAACCAACTCTGCGTTCTTTTGGCCTTTAGCCCAGAGATCAGAATGTTGTAAACGAGACATTAAGTCACATTGGGGGAACTACTCTAAGTGTGTGGAGAATCTCCTGAATCATGACATGAGGGAGTAAGTCAGTAAAACTTGGTGAAGAGCCCATGGGTTTGTTTTTTCTCTCTTAAATGGATACTCTGAAGGTAAAACCCTATATTGAAATGTTCTCGCTTTAGCTGCTGAATTGTAACTGTTTCACATGCAGTGAAACATACTTTCTTCTTTTCTATTTTATGAATCTAAGCTTGCAAAATTAATCTGTTACTTTACGAATAGGAGTGTTACTTTAATAATAAGTTTTATCTATCTGTAAGCTAACGTTGATGGAGCTGTTAAAGTTAATATTATTGCAGAGATGTGCTTGTGACTTTTTAACATTGTGTCACTGAAAACTCAATTCTTTAAAAAAATTTTTTTTTAATGTTCATGTATTTTTGAGAGAGAGACATAGAGTGTGAGCAGGGGAGGGTCAGAAAGAGAGGGAGACACAGAATCAGAAACAGGGTCCAGGCTCCGAGCTGTCAGCACAGAGCCCGATGCGGGGCTCGAACTCCCGAACCGCCAGATCATGACCTGAGCTGAAGTGGGACGCTTAACCTACCGAGCCACCCAGGTGCCCCAAAACTCAAATCTTAAAAACATAAGGCTGACTTGACGTACTCAGTGTAGATGAGATGTTCTTCTTGTACGTAGAGGTTTTGATAAAGTACAGTGAATTGGATCCTGGTCTCAGGGAACAGATTCTGTTTCACTTCTTATCAGTCATTGAATCACAGACTGTGATTAGGGAGCCTGCAGTGAGATGTGATGCTTCCTACCCACGAATGCATCGTGCTTATAAGCTAGGAGCTGAGCAAACAGAAGGAAAACTCTGATAATCTGGTTTCATTTGCTAAGCATAATAGAGTTTCGACCATAGTGCTACAATGAGAAACAGTAACACATTTAGTGTTAAGGAAGGTCAAAACCCACTTATGTGAAGCTTACAAGAGACCCTCCTGAAAAACACCCCTGACGTGCTAAAAATGAAAGAATTTAAAAAGCGAGTGAGATGCCAGGCAAATGCCACCCAGTAAAAATCCAGTAAGAAAATACTTACATCACACCATAGAGAACTTTAAAGAAAAACCTGCGTAGGGATAAAGAGGGATCATGTATGATATTAAAAAGAATAATCCAGGGGTGCCTGGGTGGCACAGTCGGTTAAGCGTCCGACTTCAGCCAGGTCACGATCTCGCGGTCCGTGAGTTCGAGCCCCGCGTCAGGCTCTGGGCTGATGGCTCGGAGTCTGGAGCCTGGTTCCGATGCTGTGTCTCCCTCTCTCTCTGCCCCTCCCCCGTTCATGCTCTGTCTCTCTCTGTCCCAAAAATAAATAAACGTTGAAAAATTAAAAAAAAAAAAAAAAAAAAGAATAATCCAGGGTGCTTGGGTGGCTCACTTGGTTAAGCGTCTGAGTCTTCAGTTTCGGCTCAGGTCATGATCTCACGGTTTCATGAGTTCAAGCCCCACATCAGACTCTGCGCTGGTGGTACAGAGCCTGCTTGGGATTCTCTCTCTCTCTCCCTCTCTCTCTACTCCTCCACTTCCCATGCTGTCTCTCTCTCTCTCAAAATTAATAAATAAACTTAAAAAAAATTTTTAGGAAAGAATAATGCAAGGTATATTCATACCCAGTGACATACTCAAAATACATAAAGCAAAAACTCAAAATAACCTATAAAAGTTGAGAAAACCATAATCATGATGGGAAATTTTAATATACCTCTTTCCGTACATAATCCTGCTCTCCCAAAAATACACGATAGATGTTCTGTGTATATTTGAAAGGATACAGGGGCGCCTGGGTGGCGCAGTCTGTTAAGCGTCCGACTTCAGCCAGGTCACGATCTCGCGGTCCGTGAGTTCGAGCCCCGCGTCAGGCTCTGGGCTGATGGCTCGGAGCCTGGAGCCTGTTTCCGATTCTGTGTCTCCCTCTCTCTCTGCCCCTGCCCCGTTCATGCTCTGTCTCTCTCTGTCCCAAAAATAAATAAAAACATTGAAAAATAAATAAATAAATAAATATATTTGAAAGGATACATATACAAGTTGGGTAACATTAGATCACAAAGTTAAGAAAGCTTTAAAACACGATGTTAGTCTACAGACTGTATTCTCTTACTGTAACTCAATTAAATTAGAAACCAACACTTAAAAGATATTTTTAAATGTTTAGAAAAAACTAACTTTTGTGTTCAGGAGGAAATCACAATATAAATGAAGAAATATCAAAACACTACAAAGCGAAGCTTACGAGAATGAACTAAAAACTGTTCTTAAAGGTAAATGTTGGCGCGCCTGGGTGGCTCAGTCTGTTAAGCGTACGACTTGAGCTCAGGTCATGATCTCGTGGTTTGTGGGTTCGAGCCCCGCATCAGGCTCTGTGCTGACAGCTCAGAACCTGGAGCCCGCTTCAGATTGTGCGTCTCCCTCTCTCTCTGCCCCTTCTCCCCCTTGCACTCTGTCTCTCTCTCTCTCTCTCAAAAATAAACGTTTAACAAAAAACTAAAAGATCAATACCACAAAGGCTGGTTTTTTGAAGAGTAATAAGAAGATATTTTGCAACGCTGATCAGAGAGAGGGAGAGAGAAGGCAAGTTTAAACATGTGAAGATTGAAAAAGCAGACCCGAGATACAATAAAGAAGTTTTGAAGTTATCAGAAGACCTATGAACAACTTTATGCCGATATATTGGAAGACTCTGAAGAAATGGAAAATTCTCTCAGAAATACAACGACTAGATCTGATTCGAGAAGAAAAGGGAAGCATGACAAGCCCAGTGACTGTTGAAGAAATGGAGCTGGGGATCCGCCTCCCTGCTCAGCCACTCCCACCAAAAAGAGCACCCCCGGGACCGCAGGATTTCACAGGCAACCCTGAGCAAAGCTTCAAGGGACAAATAATCGCAATTTTATAGACTCAAGTGGGTGGGTGAGGAACCCCAAAAGGAACGCTTTGTTTCCTTTACTCGAAGGATTCTCAAGTGAACTGGGGAGCCCTAGGGGTCCCCAAGGCTCATTCAAGGGGTCCGTGAGGTAGAAACAGAGTGAAGTGCTCTGCGCCTTGCCCTGTCCCCCTTTGCCAAGTCCACACGGCACTCCCAGGGGCCCCGAGGCAGGCAGCGCGGGAGACCCACTGCGGAATCCGGATCCAAGCCCGGCTGTCTTCAGTCAGGCCAGACGCTGCAGAGACTCGAAGAAACCGAAAGGCGATGCCACGCGTCTCACAAAACGTTTTGGGAAAGCCTTTAGTCTGATTTTTTTTTTTTAATTTTTTTTCAACGTTTTTTTTTTATTTTATTTTTGGGACAGAGAGAGACAGAGCATGAACGAGGGAGGGTCAGAGAGAGAGGGAGACACAGAATCGGAAACAGGCTCCAGGCTCCGAGCCATCAGCCCAGAGCCTGACGCGGGGCTCGAACTCACGGACCATGAGATCGTGACCTGGCTGAAGTCGGACGCTTAACCGACTGCGCCACCCAGGCGCCCCGTTTTTTTTTTTTTTTAATTAAAAACAGTTTTCTGTTAGCATGTAACGGGTGTACTGTTACATGAAGTGAATAAGTATTTTTTGAAATGTCTCGGTTGTGATGTGTCATAGGATAAATATCAATAGATAGAACCCCATTTGAAAAAAACACAAAAAGTCCTTGGGAGTTTTCAGTAACTTTGAGTTGCGTAAAAGCTGAGGTGAAAATGTTTGAGAACGCCACTGTTCCGTCAGTCTGCTTTTCTGTCAACCCTGATTTAGTCGTTTTCCCGTCAATGGCTTTTGTAGCCCTTGTTCCAAAGTGCTCCTAAGAAAATGCTTACCTATATCTTTGGCAAATCGGGGTTTTTCATTGCAGTGGAATTTGAACCAGAGGGAGTGGGCAGTGTTTTCTCTAACTCTGCCTCCAGACGAGTAGGTATTTAACACACTGGATGAATGTGTCCTCTTTCAGGTAATTAGTATTTACATGGGGATCACAGTTAATCTAGCAGACGCTTGGGATCCTTACAAAGCTGCAAAAACTGCTTTAAACAATACTCTGGACCTTTCGAACGTCAGAGAACAGGTAGGTGCTGGCCAACGGAGAAGGATTCCGTCACAGCTACAAGCCTGCTTTATGGTGTGGGAAATGAGTAGAGTTCCCAAGGAATTTGGAAAATGTCCACATAGACATTTTAGTGCAGTGACGAATGAAAGGTGAATTTTGCACATCCTAATAAGATAGGTAACGACAGATTTTGTAACTTATGTGGTATATGTAAAGGGGAGGGTTGGGTCTTAAGATCCAGCGTCCTAAGACAAATCAGTATGTCACGTGGCCCCAGCTGACTTTGTTTATTCTTGTCGATGTGGATGGAATGGCTTTCACGGGTAGCTGGAATTTTAGTGTTTTCATTGGTAGGATGCATGTTGAGGATGGTAACTGAGCATACGCAATACATCCTGTCACTGTAATTTCTATTTATGTTTTAAATTTATTTAATTTATTTATTTTAATTTAATTTATTTATTTTATTTTATTTTAATTTAATTAATTTATTTATTTAATTTTAATTTTAATTTATTGGTGCAAGAAGGTGTTTTTATTAAAGCACGGGGACAGGACCTGTAAGCAGAAAGAGCTGCCCCGTCACTGTAATTTAAATTTATCATTTCTGATGTATGAAACCAGCAAGAAGACTGAAGACCTTCCTCTCCTTAAAGTTTAAATGCTTACAGTCTATCTCTTTGATAAGAGCACAAGGCAGGAGGAAATTCCTAAGTAAACAGAGCCATAGAAATCTTTTTTTGGGCAGTATCCTTGACATTTCTAAGTTATCTTCCTCAGCCTGGCTGTCTGAGTCCTTGAGTTTCCGGGGCAGATAGAACGACGTTGAGTCCAAGAACTTCAGCATGTTTTATTCAAGTAAATTACATTCCATAAATAATGCATAAAATAATTTCAACTTCATGTCTCCTGGAAATATATTAGAGAAAGTGATGTTTCTGATGCTTACTGGCATCAGAGCATTAATTTTTTCATTACTATAATTAGTTTTCAAAATTGCCTTTTCTCTCTGATGCCACTTTAAGAAGATTTCAGAATTGTCTGATGAAACACCTTGTGGTAGTTTTAAACTAACCTGATGAGGTTAATGATGTTTAACATGTAACTCTTGCTTCAGAGAAAGTAGAATGACCCAAATCCCCAAAGGCTGGTTTGAAAATTCACTGGATTGAAAAATATACAGAGGTGTATTTTCGTTGTGCTCTCGTCTGCCTGTAGAAGCCTCTTCTCCTGGATATTTCTGCCCTGCCTCCTTTGTCAAGAATCATGGGAAGAATAGACAGTTGAGCCTATGTTTCTTTTCTATCCAAGTTGAGAACAGAAGGGGCCCTGGGAACCACTGGATACAGTTCTTTAGTTGACATTTGAAGAAACCAGGAGGGAGAGGTTAACCCCAAAGTCAAACCAATATCTAATCATAGCTAGAGGTAGGAGGTAGGATTCTCTTGGTTCTGAGTCCAATGCTCTTTTCAAAAGTGTCCAACGGGGCGTCTGGGTGGCTCAGTTAAGTGTCCGACTTCGGCTCAGGTCATGATCTCACAGTTTGTGAGTTCAAGCCCCGCATCGGGCTCTGTGCTGATGGCTCAGAGCCTGGAGTCTGCCTCGGATTCTGTGTCTCCCTCTCTCTCTGCCCCTCCCCCCTCACGCTCTGTCTCTCCTAAAAAATAAACATTAAGAAAAAAAATGTCCAACAAACCACTTGCCTCTGAGTCTTACCAACTATGGTCCACATGTTATTCACCTCCTGTAGAAATGTTATTACTTGTCAATGGGTTCATCTGTATGGGATTCATTTTCTAGGAAAGTAATTTTCTCTTTTTGAAAATGTAATTCAGGCTTTTTCTTTTTCAAAGTCAAGCAGATATGCTACCGTCAGTGAAAGAGTGCACACTCAAGTGCAACAATTTCTGAAAGAAGGGTATTTAAGGGAAGAGATGGTTCTGGACAATATCCCAAGGCTCCTGAACTGCCTGAGAGACTGTAACGTGGCCATCCGATGGCTGATGCTTCACACAGCAGACTCAGGTAATGGGCGAAAGGTGTGCCCATCTGTATGGCTCCACTTAAAGGCTTTCAGAGCTAAGATATGCCCCGCGGTGCAAAAATTGTTTAGCCTTTGGATGAGAATCAAGTGGCTTTTTAAGTTAGTCGTTTTTGTGTCTACTTGGACAAGTCAACAGCTCACCTGAATAGGCCCCTTTGTCAGGTTTGATTATCCGGGATTATCCCAGTAGGTCCAGTATAATCACGAGGGTCCTTAAATCGGGAAGAGGGAGGCAGAAGAGTCAAAACTAGAGAGGTGGAATCATGAAAAAGCCTCAACAGACCATTCCTGGCTTTAAAGATGGAAGGGGCTACAAGCCATGGAATATGGTGGCCTCTAGATGCTGAAAAAGATAAGGAAACAGGATTTCCCCAGAGCCTCCAGAAGGAGCCTGCAGAAGGAGCATAGGCCTGCTGCCTCCTTGATTTTAGCCCAGTGACACCCATTTCAGATTTCTCCTCTCTGGAGCTGTAAGAGAATACGTTTGTGTCCTTTTAAGCCATTACGTTTGTGGTAATTTGTTACAGCAGGAAACTAATTGAAGAGCCAAGCCAGTAAATAAGAGCCAGATGTGTAAAACAGACACTTAGTGGGATTTCGTCCAGAGCAGGAGAGAAATGTTGCTTGGGGTAGTGGGTGAAGGTGGCTGGGGAAGGCTCCATACAGGAGGCAGGAAGGATTCTGAAGTAAAAAGAAGTTCTAGACTGGAGAAATGATGGGGGGAAAAGGTACGATTTTGGAAGTACAGGAAACCATGGGCCCACAGAGTTGATAAACAGACTGAACCTGAGTGCCTCATAAAGGTAGATCAGGTCTAACCTTTTCTGGCCCACAGTCCTCTTGGAGACACTATTGGCCGTCAAGTTCAGTTGCTTCACAGGTCGTATGAAATGCCTTCACAGGGTCTGTGAGCCTATGACTTAAGAAGCTCCCGATTTAATGAAAAAACAAGTAGGTTGGACTAACCTGAGCTTGTTCAGAGCTGACACAGTTCCTCGTACTCAGTGAAGGCTGGATCAGTGTTAGTTAACCAATGGCTTCCCCCACCCAGAGCTACGTGCCCTTCCCGCTAAGCATGGCTGTCATCCAGCGGCCCCGTGAAGCCTCCTGCTTTTTGTTTTTCATCAACAAACTTTGCTTGAGAGCCACCCTGAGACAGGTACTGCCTTCAACACGTGTTCTTTCAGATAAGGCAGTATCTCAAAGTAAACTGTCCACTCCAGATTATTCTGCAGCCTCCCTGGTAACACAGAGCCCATCTCACAGCTCTTCCAGGCAGGATGTTCTTTCCTGTAGCTTCCATCTGGTCCCACTTCCTGTGGGCGCTAGGCAGCGAAAACAGCAGGGGGACGTCTTCATCCTTTGTATCTTTGGAAATATGTGGAGTTTCTCCTCAGCTTTCTCTCTTCATCCTGGAAATCTCTTTCTCGAAAAATGCTGCTTTCCAGTTTTTGGTTTTGTTTTGTTTTTTTTTTTTTCATTTGGCTTCTTTGCCTCGATCCCTCTCCAGTTTACGTTCGCTCACAGCATGAGCGCCGTGGCCGAGGTTTAATCGTCCAATGGATCTGGTGTTGGTTAGTCGCGTTTAGTCAGTCCATAAACTCCAGTTCTAATTTGAGGATTTTACCACACTGACTCAGTTTATAATCTTTACCAAAGTCTTCCATGCTCAAGCACATGAACAACTCAGGCCCTCGCTTTATCGTATCATAAAACCAACTGTGGTTTTGCAGAGACTCAGCCTCCTCCTCACCTTCCCTGTGAGCCAGGAGTCTCCTGGATTTGGACCCTTCCAGGGACAACCTCGTCTTGCCAGTGGTCTGTGCACTTACCTTCAGCCACGTCTGTTTCCCATTTTTGTGCCTGGCAATTGTCTGACCTGATTGCACAAGGTCACGATTTACCAGAAACAAGTGATTTACCTGAATGCGAGTCACGCGTGGGAAAGAGAAGTGCTTATTTAGTTTCTGTGGTGGTCGGGTCATGATGTGCAGGAAGGAGCGCATATATTCTTTACATTCCCTCCTGTTGGCCTCCTGGAGGCACTTCCCCCAGGCTTTGGAACCCTGTTCTGCAGCTTGCTTTTTCTCATTCAGCGGCATATCATGGATGACATTCCACGTCAGAGCCAACTGTCGTGTTCAAAAGTTCGGTTGTACTTAACTTCATGGCGTAGATCTACTGTAATTGATTTTGTCACGCATTATTGATTCTCATCTTGCTTATTACTTTTTTAAATGCTCCAAATGAGTGAAAATGGAGGCACGTTTTTAACAATTCATCTTAGATTTCATATTTTCTGCACAGCGAATAAATTGGGAACTCTTTTCTTCCTGTTTCTAGCTTATGACCCAAACAACAAACGCCTTCGTCAAATCAAGGACCAGATTCTAACAGACTCTAGATACAATCCCAAGATCCTCTTTCAGTTGCTGTTGGACACTGCACAATTTGAGTTTATACTCAAAGAGGTAACGATCTTTAATGAATAATCACCAACGTCTTAGTTTTTCTGTGCTTAAAAATATTTTTAAAGGGTTGAGACTCAATAACGAGTCATAGTCTTTGATTCAGGCTACAGATTCTAGCAGTCTGAGATCGTTCTTATACTAAAAGGACAGGATTAAACATTTAACAGGCATTTAGTGCCTACTGCCATTGCGGATACAGTGATGGGGAAAATTGCACAGGACCATGGAGGTGACAGTCTAGGGAGGAATGTGGACGTTAATCAGAGAATCGCACTAATGAAAACGTAAATACAAACTGAGATACGTGCTCTAAGGGAAAGGAACATTGTTCTCTGAGTACCTAAAATCCCTGAGAAGAGAAGCAGGAGCTCCTGAAGGGACCTGAAGAAGGACCCTGTCGGAGTCAGCTAAGACAAAGGTCGGGAGCATTCTGGAGACCATTGCAGAGAGAGGACAGAATATGCCCGAGTCCTCGGGTAGGGAACAGCATGACCAGTTCAAGGACCAGAAAGAACAGCTGGCTAGAGGGGAGAGAATGAGATAAAAGTGATATGAGATGAGGTCGAAAGGTGGGCACGTAGGCCTTGTAGGATTTCAGTCTTCATCTGCAAAGCCATGAGAGCCTGTTAGAAAGGGCTTTTAAGTAGGTGGATGATTTGTGTTTAAACAAGGTCCACTCAAGGATTTTAAGGATTTTGAGCTCCCTGAAGGAAATTCTAAGGTTGATTAGTCTTATGCCTAAAAGAGCCTCTGTGGGCATAATAAAAATGGTTGATACCCAGGAGTGCCTAGGTTCTATAACCAGTAGCCTTGGCGGTTCGGATCAGGTGGGCCAGGAGCTAGCCATGGACATTAAGGCCCATTCCAAACTGATATTCTCCTTGCCTCAGTCTGGCTAGTGGTCTGCCGGTTTTTTCTTTATCTTCTAGGTGTGCGAGGACACTGTGTTCCCCCGTTCAGTAGCTAAGGAAAAGTACATGCTGATTATTAACATCATGCACATGCGTGTGTTGAGTGTTATTCAGTAACCTGTCTCGGTATAATTTTGTAAGATCAGAGAAACGCTACCCCTTTTTGATCTCTTTAAGAATGTTCATGTTGGGGCGCCTGGGTGGCGCAGTCGGTTAAGCGTCCGACTTCAGCCAGGTCACGATCTCGCGGTCCGTGAGTTCGAGCCCCGCGTCGGGCTCTGGGCTGATGGCTCAGAGCCTGGAGCCTGTTTCCGATTCTGTGTCTCCCTCTCTCTCTGCCCCTCCCCCGTTCATGCTCTGTCTCTCTCTGTCCCAAAAATAAATAAAAAATGTTGAAAAAAAAAAAAATTAAAAAAAAAAAAAAAAGAATGTTCATGTTTTCCCTCTCAATAGCAAGTCATTATTGAATACCTGCTCTGTTCCCAGCTAGGTGCTAGGAATTCAAAAATGAACAAGGCATGTCCCTCCCATCCAGGAACTCTCAGTACAGTGGGGAAGAGAGACAGATTAAGCCAAAATGAGAGACCAAGAAAGATCCAAGAGCAGGAACCAGGCATCTTATTTGTTGGTCAAAGCAAACTTCAGAGGCAAGTGAGAGTCACCCCAAGGAATCAGTGCACTCCATCCAGTTAGGATCCTGAAGCAGGACGCCAGTCACCCAAGAGTTCTGTAGCTCAATATTGTTGTGTGGGAATCAGGACAGATCTGGTTCATCTTCCCGACCACGCCTGCGTTTTTAATCGTTAATCTTTTTCTGGAATCTGTTGGAATAGAATGGGCAGCTTCCTTCTGTCTGTTCTATTGGAGAGAAAAGAAGACCAACTCATTAAAGATCTTCAAAAGAGAAGGATCTGGTAGAAAGATAAAAATAACTACCTAATACAAATTGAGCAAAACAAAGATATATTTAATGTCTGACATTTCAGCTCGGTTCTTTAACCTTTATCTCTATCTCTCCCACCTCCCATCCCAACCCTTTTTCTAGAATCACCTTCCGATTCTCTTAGAAACACACTAATTAGACCTGTGTTTCTTCTAATCTTTTGATGAAGGCACATCTCTTAACTTGAGAACCATCCCCTATCCCAAATTCCATCTTACCAGATATGAAACCTGTGAGGTCAACTGGGAATGAGTGTCTGAAGGGTTTCAAGCTATTAGGTCTGTAATGAAGGCCTCACAGTGTTATTTTTGTCACTGCTGCTTCGTGAAATGGCATTGATCGGTCCTAGGCATTCAAAAAGACAGGATGGACTCTGTAAATAATTCCTACTGTTCCTCACCCTGCCTGATCACTAAGATTCCTCTTTCTCTGGCCCCACAAAATTCCACCAGTCTTTATCCTTTCATCTACAATGAAGTCTTCATCTTTTAACATTCAGTTCGATGCTGAGGAATGAAGAATTTCTTAAGAGAAAAATCAGTATATTCTCATATTTACCTCTTAGGATCCCAGTGAAATAAATCCCTGTAGTTTTGCGACACACTTTAAATAGGTTTTTAAAATTTGTTTCAAGGGGGGACAAAAAGCAAAACCTTGAGTTATACCATTTCCTCCTCTGCTCAACTCTTTACAGGCCTTTAATTTTATGAAGGAGTGAATTAATAAACAGACTTACTGTGTGATCCAAAAGAAAAGATTTTTGTGGGTAATTTAATTCATTCTCTACTCATCAGACAAAGATCATGCTCAGCCTTCCCTGACCTATTTTAAATAGATGCAACCACAGAAATTATTACTTGCAAAGGACCTTCAAGCAGTGGCCACCAAATTTAATTTCACATTAAAAATGCTGGTTCCTGGGTCTACCCAAGACCTTTTGAACCAGAATCTTCATGGGGGAGCTTGAGAATCCCAACACTTGAAAGCCATCCAGATGATGAGACGATGCTTATGTGCAGTTGGTCTGAAAACCAATGCAGTGGTCTAGCTTTGCCCCTCAATTTGTACAAAGTAGTGCAGCTTAAGAGATGACGTCAGGGGTAATGTTACTTTTAGATACATATTTTTATAACAAATTGGGTTTCACTCACGGCTTTCTTTGTAAACTGCCTTATTTGGATTTCCTCTTAAGTAAGTAAATCTCTTCTGTCTCTTTCAACAGATGTTCAAGCAAATGCTTTCAGAAAAGCAAGCCAAATGGGAGCATTACAAGAAGGAGGGCTCAGAGCGGATGACGGAGCTTGCTGATGTCTTTTCGGGAGTGAAACCCCTAACCCGTGTGGAGAAAAATGGTAATTGCTAAAGAGGAAATATCATTGTGTTTGAAATGTACACACGAATTCTTGGAAACACACAAAGTAAAAACTCAACCACATTGTCATCATTGTATGCTAGGACATTTCTGATGAACGTCTAAAGCCTAGTCTTAGCTGCCTCTAGCTTTGGGCTCCTTTTGGCAATGTTCATATCTTCTCTGGACTTGGGGCTTCTTATTTTTGAAGTATGAGGTTAGGCTACAGGGGTTGTTATACTCTGGTTCATAGTCTGTAGGTCCATAATTCGTCCCCAGCCTCACCATAGTGTGTCAGCTTATGTGCATTTGCAGGGAGGAAGAGAAGGACCTATAACTGTCCTGATCATCTCAGGATACTTCACTAAAGAATAGAACTAACTACTGGGGCACCTGGGTGCCTCAGTTGGTTAAGCACCCAACTCTTGATTTTAGCTCAGGTCGTGATCTCACGGTTCGTGAGTTTGAGCCCCTCATTGGGCTCCATGCTGGTGGTGTGGAGCCTGTTTGAGATTCTCTCTTTCCCTCTCTGCCCCTCCCCAGCTCGTGCTTTGTCTGTCTGTCTGTCTGTCTCTCTCTCTCTCTCTCTCTCTCTCCAAAATAAAATAAATAAACATTAAAAAAAAAAAAAGAATATTACTAACTACTAACATATGGGTGCCTGAGTAACTCAGTCAATTGAGTGTCCGACTCTTGATGTCGTCTCAGGTCATGGTCATGATTCATGAGATTGGAGCCCTGCATCAGGCTGTGCACTGACAGCACGAAGCCTGCCTGAGATTCTCTTTCTCCCTCTCTCTCTTCCCCTCCTGCATGTGCACACATATTCTCTCTCTCTCAAAAATAAATAAACATTGAAATAAACAAATAAAATCTTTAATAAAAGAATATTAATAACTGCTAACATAGATGGTATCCAGGAATCTTGTCTTCTCATGTTTTCTGCTTTTTTTTTCTCTCATGCGCCTGCCATCTAGTGGCAGAAGAGGGGACATGCAGACTTTTCGAAACAACATAGCTCAAGCCTTAACGTTAATCATATTAATCCTGCTTCTTTTAGGAAATTTTATCTGTGGGAAAATCATGGTATCACTTAAAATTTTTATATAGATAGAAACCCTTCAAAGTGCCCCTGAATGACCATTCTGAATTTTAAGATGAGAAGCTATTTTTTTAATGCTTAATGTTGTAACTATGAAATTCATTTCTGATAAAAGTTAATTATACAGTAGAATTTCTCAAAGGTATAGCTTTTTGTTTGAAAAAATTACTCTTTTAATCAGTATGATCTTGTGATTACTATATTTGGCTTTTGTTGATGTATTTGATGTCGAATGGTTAGCCTAAAATATATTTCCGAATTACTTTATTATTCCTAGTAGGAAAAGTTGGTGTGTTTTTAATAATGTGATATAAATTAGCAACATGTTTTGCAGGTCACTACATTTTGTCCGAAAAACAAGGAACCACCTGTAACAGTCTAACCAGATTAATTTTTGAGAATCAGGCACGTTCGTCTCTGTTCTAGTCTCTTTTAGGTTCTTATAAATCCCAACATCAAAAAAAAAAAAGAAAAAAGAAAAGAAAACCCCACCATCACTTTAAAGGTCATTCAAAACAGCATCTGGTACTTTTTTTTGGCTATATAGCATATTTTAGCTTAGGAAATGCTTCCACAAATATTTCTCATTTGAGCCTTACAGCCTTATGAGGTAGACATCTTTATTCTGTTCCGCATGTAAAGAAATCAAAGCTATAAAATGTAATCACTTACTGATCGTAACAACAGTTCAGAGCCTGGATTGAACTCGTCACCTCAGACTCTGAATGCTGTGCTTGATCTGCTACTCTATAGCTGTCCCTCAGTCCTACCAAAAAAAAAAATCTTTAAAATTACAACCAGTGTTCTTCATGCCAATTCGTGAAATAACTTACATTATAAGTCTGTAAGTGCTTTTATTAAAGTGAAGTTTTATCCCATTGATAAACAAACAAACAAAAATGTTAGGGAATCAGCTTGATGAGATCAAATGAGCACAGCCTTTGAATCTGGCCAGACAGTTGAGAAAAGCCTGGTGCTGCTGTTTAGTGACTGTGTGACCCTGCCTGGGCTCCTTAACGTCTCTGGGCATCAGCTTCCTTATCTGAGAAATTCAGAGCCTTCCAATTCCTGCCCCCATAGATTGTTGTAAAGATTCAGTGAGAAAAGCTCAGACCTTTGCCGGCCACCTTGAGGGTCCTCAGGGCATATTAATGACCCTTTCTCTGCTGTGTGAAACTGGTCTGTGAGTGCAAATGGCACCCCTCAGCTGTTCAGACGTCCCCTCAACTCACCACACGTTCTTCACACTCCTGACATGTTGCCCCTTGTTCTCCCAAGGCGTGCCATTGTTATTTTTGTCATGAAGCTTCTGCCCACATCTGTCCCTTCACCTCGTGACAAACTATCCCTCTGCCCCTCTCTGCCTTTTTCAGATCTTTTACTCACCCTCGATTCTCCAGGAAACTGTTCCCGGTAACTTTCTGTCACAATCTTTCAGTTCCTTCCCCACTCCTTCCCACTCCAGTGACCACCTTTGCACACTGGGGTTCACACCAGACTCAGGCCTTTACACCTTTTCTGCCGGGTGTTAGACTGAGCTACTTAAGTAGAAAGTTTCCTCTCCCCTAGGTCACATACCCAAGGCGTTTTGGTGGTTCCTGTTTGGAGAATCCCAAGGGCAATGTCAGGTACTGAGGGAAAGGTCTGTGAATAAGGGCTAGATTTGTGAAGGATTGTGGAATAAAATTCAAAGCCACAGCTACCACAGTTCTGGGATTTCAGCAGTCTCTCCTTGTTTCTGTGTTAATAGAAAACCTTCAAGCTTGGTTCAGGGAGATCTCGAAACAAATACTGTCTTTAAATTATGATGATTCAACGGCCGCGGGCAGAAAAACTGTGCAACTAATACAAGCTTTGGAGGAGGTAAGAAAACTCTTTGTAAGCGACAGTTCATGGGGCACCTGGCTGGAGGAGTGTGGGACTCCTGATCTCAGAGTCATGAGTTCTCACCCCCCATGGGGTGAAAAGATTAGTTACATAACTAAAACTAATAAATAAATAAATAAATACATAAATAAATAACAATTCTTGGATCATGAATCATACTTGTGGATCCACCCAGAAGATCTGGTCCTGGAAATACAGCTAAGAGAATATTTCATCCGAGCAAAAAAAAAAAAGCAAAATATGCTCATTGTGGTATTATATCCAGTGTCCTAAAATTGGGACAATAATGCAGTGACCAGTGTGAAAAGAATGCTAACAAAAATGATATCTCAACTTGCAGAAACATAATTATATTTAATAATTATGAAGATGACATGGAAACATTGGGAGATTGTGGAAAGGCAGTAAAAGCAAAATCTGTATTTTTTGTGTGTTTTGTTTTGTTGTTAATATAATTTATGTCAAACTGTCTAACATCCAATGCGTAAAGTGTGCTCTTGGTTTTTGGGGTAGATTCCCGTGGCTCATTGCTTATGTACAACACCCAGTGCTCATCCCAACAAGTAGACACCATTTTTAGATTGGGAGAGAGTTTGGGGAGAGAAAAACTACAAAGGAATGCGCAACAATGACCACAGTTGTATAATGATCATATGCTTATATGTGATGTTTTCTCTTCTGGAAAAAAAATAGTTTGTTTTTTATCTACTCAGATATTATCTACTCAGATTCAAAAAAGAAGGATTATACTTCCCGACTCTTAAAATTTTAATTGTATGCTTAAGTAGGTTTAAAGTAGCTTTAAACTAGGTTTTTAAACTAGGTTTAAAATGGAAAATAAACGCATGAGAACAATAACCATAAACTATTTAAAACATTGTCCATACTTATCTGGAACCCTGTCCAGATGGGATAATTATATATCTTTAGAAATATAATTAATGCTTTCTTTGGCATCCTTTCTTTTATTTTTAAGTAATATCTACACCCAAACATGGGACTAGAACCCACAACCCCAAGATCAAGAGTCTAATGCTCTCTGGCCTGAGCCAGCCAGGTAGCTCCGGCATACTTTCTTGTAGGCTCTTATTACTTTTGAGAGGTTTTATGATCCCTATGAATGGCAATACAAAACAGTACTCCACTGTGAACTTGTCGGTTTCCTTAGCCATTCCAAACAGTTGCCCACTGGTACCATTCCTATTTTGGTTGTTTTCTGGATCTTCTAGTCTACATTACAACTACAAACAACTTTGTGAATCTCAGATGCTTTTTATCATTTGGGCTATTTATTTTGATCATGGCCCAGGCACCTTGAATTACATACATTAAAATTTCAGAATGAGGTGCCTGGGTGGTTCAGTCAGTTAAGCGTCCAACTTTGGCTCAGGTCATGATCTCATAGTCTGTGAGTTCGAGCCCCGCATTGGGCTGTGTGCTGACAGGTTGGAGCCTGGAGCCTGCTTCGGATTCTGTGTCTCCCTCTCTGTGCCTCCCCTGCTCATGCTCTGTCTCTCTCTCTCAAAAATAAATTTAAAAAATGTTAAAGAAAAAAAAACAGAAAAAACACTTCAGGACACAGGGGAGCCATTCTTTTGTTTTAAGGAGTACAACATAAGAACTTAATGTACAAGTGCCAACACCCTGGTATAATGTGACTTACTCTGTGTGTTAGCAATCCTGCAAATCTTCAAAATTAAGAGGATTTTCTAATATGCCTTTATCAGCACTCACATGGTAGAAGCACCCACTCATTATGTCATCTATGTACAGAAAAAAAAAAGAGCAGAACATTTTCTAATCCTAGAAACCTGTGCATTACATTATGACTTGGCTTATACATTTCTAGGGTTATCGTTTGAAATAGAAATTTTGCCAGGAAATTCTTAGTGCATGACATGCCTTTTTGAAATGTTTTCAGGGAAAAATGAACACCACCACAGAAGCCATTCGGAATTTTTTAATTAAATGTGTTTATGTAACACAGGTTCAAGAATTTCACCAGTTGGAATCAAATCTGCAAGTATGTCAGTTTCTTGCTGACACTCGCAAGTTTCTTCACCAGATGATCCGAACCATTAACATTAAAGAGGAGGTCCTGATCACAATGCAGATCGTTGGGGACCTTTCTTTTGCTTGGCAATTAATTGACAGGTAATGTGGCCAGCCTACCATTTCCCCTGGATGAAGGCCACTGCGGATGTCTCCTTACCATTTCTCTCTCTTCACAGTTTCACATCTATCATGCAAGAAAGCATAAGGGTAAGCCCGTCCATGGTCACTAAACTCAGAGCTACATTCTTGAAGGTAAGCAGAGAACAGTTAGGTCATGTTCTCAGTCACTAGGGAAGAATTGGTCCTCGTTACTACCTCATGCCTAAGTTCAGCCCGAGATTTCATTCTTTTAGAAAGTTAGGTAATTTGGGACACCTGGGTGGCTCAGTCGGTTGGGCGTCCGACTTTGGCTCAGGTCATGATCTCGCGGTTCGTGGGTTCGAGCCCCGCATCGGGCTCTATGCTGACAACTCAGAGCCTGGAGCCTGCTTCGGATTGTATGTCTCCCTCTCTGTCTCTCTGTCCCTCCCCCACTCATGCTCTGCCTCTATCTCTCAAAAATAAATAAACATTAAAAAAAAAAGTTAGGTAATTTAAGTATTTTTATAAACTGAAAATTGTTAGTTTTTCCATGAGAGCAAAGTTTGAAAAGATGCCACGCATATTGGAAGTTTCAATTAATACAAGTTGGATGTCTTATGGAAGGTAGTGTTTAAATTAAAAAATACGTTTTTTCAAGTTTTACCAGTATGCTAAAAATGTGGGTCCTTTTTTCCCTAGATGTGAAGTAAGTCCTTTTACTTACTCATTTAAAAAAACTCTTGTTGAGCCTCTGCTACAAGCTAGGATCCCCTCCAAAGTTTAGGGAACAGTGGTGGACAACACAAGTATAGCTGTGCTCCCAAGATAATTCCAGATCGAGATAAATGAGCAAAAATTTACTCAGCGTCTTCTGACAGAGTTACCTCATGTATCAGTTCTGAGATGCACTCTCTTTCGTATTTAAAAATCTCTCTAATTGGGGATGGGTTTTATAACTGACAGCACATCATAGTTCACCATAAGCATGTTCGCTTCTTTCCGAGTGGTACAGAAAATAATGGTACTTCTTCCATGCTGTGACCTCTCAGTTTGGAATGAGTACAGTCAGCCATCAGTCACAGTGTCTGATTTCCATAGAAGAGTAGCTGCCTTCTGGAACACAGTGGCTCTCAAACTTGAGGGGCATCAGAATCACCTGGAGGGGGGCACCTGAGGGGCTGAGTCAGTTAAGTGTCTGACTTCCGCTCAGGTCATGATCTCGCTGTTCATGATTTCAAGCCCCGAGTTGGGCTCTGTGCCGACATCTCAGAGCCTGGATCCTGCTTCAGATTCTATGTCTCCCTCTCTCTCTGCCCCTTCCCTGCTTGTGCTTGCGCTCTCTCTCTCTCTCTCTCTCTCTCTCTCTCTCTCTCTCAAAAGTAAATAAGCATAAAAAAAAAAAAAAATTGGCATCTGTAACAAGTCCCGGCTGATGCTGATGCTGATGCTGCTGGTCTGGGGACCACAATTTGAGAACCACTACCAAAGCAGATGACTGTCGTTTTTTTAGAAAGTGTATCATTGTCAGAAACTATTAATGACTTTGATGAGTCAGTGGTTGTTGCATTATCTTGGGTAAAGCCCCAGAGCTCTGTTGTATGTTACTATTTCTGGAAAGAGATTTCTAGGACTTCTGGAAATGGAGAAACACATGTACCTACTTTTCTTGCAGCTTGCCTCTGCCCTCGATCTTCCCCTTCTTCGTATTAATCAAGCAAATAGTCCTGACCTTCTCAGTGTGTCTCAATATTACTCTGGTGAATTGGTGTCCTATGTGAGAAAGGTAAGAAATGCATCAAGGTGACATTTATTTTATTGGCAAACTGACTGCTCTTCTAAATACAAAGAGGATGCTGGGGGCCCTATGAAAAGTATACCCGTGTTCCTTTCCCTTATTCTTAACTTGATTCCAGAAACTTGCAATACCTGAAAATAAACTTACTCTTACTGGTATTGTGGATATGCAGATGTGTTTTTACTTTCAGGGAGCTTTTGCACCTGTTTTTAAGTGCTGGTGGTATTAACTCCCATTCTGTGCTTAACAGAAACTGAGGAATAGAGATTATATTGGCTTCTTTAAAGTCACCGAGCTAGTTGGTAAAAGAACCAGATCTAGATCCAGCACATCCTAGTTGGAGCTGTAAGTTTTCCCGGGAACTTTGGTCCTCGTTTCAGTAACTTACGGTGCAGCGTGGAGCCAGACAGACCTGGCTGCAAAATTTCGCTGTGTCACCTGCTGACTGCGCTACGGCCACGTTACTTAACATCTCCGAACCTCAGTCTTTTACAAGTTTATAACGTGGAAAAGATACATCTTTTTGCTGCACGTGTATGGGGATCAGCTGTGTATCTTGTGAGCAATTAACGTTTGAAAGAATGTAGCCGTGGGCCTGAGAGCAGATATTAAAGTACCCCCTTACGTCCCTTCCCGTCCCTTTCTGTAGACAAATGCCTGTGTGTACAAGGCGGTGCTGTCTTAACTGCCATCCTGGCCTTTATCAGCTGAGAAAAATAAAAGACATATCCAACTGTTTTTCTTCTTTTCTCTTTCACTAAAGGTTTTGCAGATCATTCCAGAAAGCATGTTTACTTCTCTTCTAAAGATCATAAAGCTTCAGACCCACGATATCATTGAAGTGCCAACCCGCCTGGACAAAGACAAACTGAGGGACTATGCTCAGCTTGGCCCACGATACGAGGTGGCGTGTCCCTTTAACTTCTGCCTTTTGATGATTTAAAACCCAAACCACGATGTGTCACGGGTCTGTGTCGCCTGCCATATCCCTAGGAGCGCCAGACCAATTATGATTTGTCTTTTCCTACTCTCCTGTGATAGCTTCATTCGTTATCGCGTCCTGGGTTATTTCAGGCCTTGCCTGCCTGAGTGTTCTCAGAGGACGGGGAGCTCAGCTGGCCTCTTTTCTCCGTGAACAGTCCTGATGAACCAGCCCTTCTTCTCTTTGGGTTAGATTGCCTAGACCTTTTGCATTCGGGTTCCTGCTTTGTACATCAGATCAATGGCTCAAAGTAATCTGGATTCCATTAAACCATTTCCTACAGCCAGACAGTGAAGCCACTCAATAAGTAAGCGGCCCCAGAGGTGGTTCCTCTGCTTTTCTTTCTCCTGAACTTAAAATTAAAGATGTGAAAAAAGTGAAATCAAGTGGAAATTGACATTATGAAGTCCACTGTCATCAGCTTTCATCCCAGCATCAATTTCTACCACCTCTGACACAGCTCCAAAAATTGCGTCAGGAATTTCAATCTTCAAGCTTGAAATTTACATATTTACTCTAACTCAAAAACACAGAACCTGTCTACCATATCAGTGCCTCCCGGTGTGGCTTGAAAAAACTCGTAGAAAGCGTAAAGATTAACTTTTTAGACTCTTGGTGAGCCTTTTCTACTTGGAAAGGACCATCCATCTCATTGAATCCTGCCTGCTTTTTATGTATGAGAAACTGAGGCCCAAAGAAGGGGAGATGATTGGTCAGCGTTTAAGAACTATTTCATGTCTGCTGACCCTGCCCAGCATGTCCAATGGCAGTGCCTTGCTTACACCACAGCACCTCATTTCTGACCGGGGCCCATCACTCCCGCTGTCTTTGTTCATTTCAGGCTGTCAGCCAGTTATTTTCACTTCCCTTAGAAAGGATGGGTCTTTTATCTGAAGTACTTCATTAACTTTTTTTTCTTTGTTAAAGGTTGCCAAGCTTACTCACGCTATTTCCATTTTTACTGAAGGCATCTTAATGATGAAGACAACTTTGGTTGGCATCATCAAGGTAACGGCTTTGATACTCATCCACGTGGCCTTGTAGTAATAAGACTCTTAGTTTGGATCACCAGGGTGTTTCTCCCATGGGGAACAGGGAAGGCGATTGTCGTCTTGGGTCCCTTACTATTTCACATGCAGCTCTCCATCTTCATTTTACTCGTTTGTTGATGGAGGAAGGGAGAGCATTATAATCCTGATTTTTCATCATGCCCAAGAGTTACTTAAATCTAAGAAAAATCCATTTTATTGAATTTTTTTATTAAAAACATTTTTTTTTATCATTTATTTTGAGACCGAGAGAGTGGGGAAGGGGCAGAGAGAGAGGGTGAGAGAGAGAATCCCAAATAGGCTCCGCACTGTCAGTGCAGAGCCCCATTCGGGGCTTGAACTCACAAACCATGAGATCATAACCTGAGCCAAAGTTGGATGCTTAACCCGCTGAACCACCCAGCTGCCACTTATTGAATTTTTGTAATAATGAAACAAAATAGTTCGTTTCCCTTTGGCCAAACAGCTGGCTCACTCTCTCCCACCCTTCTTTCCTTTTAGTATTTTTATATTGCATCTCAGGTGCAGAGAGCTGAGCTGATCCTAACCCATCGTCATTGTCTGGCCATTGTCCTCACTGATGCGTGCTCGTTCCTCTCTTCATCCTTTCTTTCTCATCTGGACACCCATTCCCATTTCCATCCCCAATAGCACCTGCTCTATATGTTTGATTTCTGCCCCTAAAGAGGCAAGTAATCCCGTATTTTAAACATGAGGTGTTACTTCATGTGTGCATGTGTTTGATTTGTCTACATCATATTGTACTCTAAGGCTCATTCTTTTTTCCGACTCTTCTCGCTAGTTACTACTTTTGAAATTTGTTTGTATTGCTGTGGGTTGGGCAGTTGGTTACTTCTTACTGCTGTGTAGAATTATACATTTTGCTTAACCATTCCCCGAGACCCAGACACCTATGTTGTCATTTTCACTTCAACGCTCCCCATTATCATGAGCATCTCTGAACATGTCCCTGCTGTAGGGCCTGTGTCTGAAATCTGCCTCCCCAGGTCTGGGTCACTAGGTCTTAGGGTGTATTTATACTTAATTTCTCTCAGTACTGCCAGATTGCCTTCTGAAATGACTGTTTCTCTGGTGTCTGTCCACATTTTTGACAATATGTGTTACTATCTATGTTTTAGTTTTTGCTCCCCAAAGAGTATCAAGTGTTATCTCCATACTATTTTAATTTGTAATCCTATGATGACTAGAGATGTGCCCATTCACAGAGTTCATGGTGCTTGTATTTCTTTTTCATTTATCAGACATCAGTAGAATCTATATATTTCTGATTTTTAGTTTAAAAAATGTGTCTGTTGAATTGCCAGATTAACACTTATGTTAATAAAATCCAAGAAAACCTAAATAGAAATGAAACTTTAGTGTATGGTTTCTGGATGTGTGCTGAAATACCATTGTACTCCTAGAATATTCACAGAACCCACTGAACATCCTTTAGACCTGATGCCAGTTTAATTCAGTTGATATGCAAAGAGTATACATGGAGGTAGTCACTTCTTACTAATCCATAAAGTGGTGATAAATCCTGGGACCAGATTAAGCATCTTACATGCAAAATGACCAGCACAGAAAGGGTATAATAAAACCTCATAATTAACAATAACTATTAAAAGAGAACCTGCTTACGAAAAAGGCAGATCTTTTGCTACAGTCTTTCAGATGAGAGCCAGGGAGAATATCATCTTGACCATATTCAACCCAGTAGACTTTCTCTGCCAGTCTAACAGTTCGGCTTTCGGTAACAGATCCGGTGGCCCTCACAAGTCTTCAGCCAACTAATGTTAAGCATCTATTTCAGACATTTATAAAATGTGTAAGTGTCCTTTAATCCATATGACGTAAAACAAGTGAGATATACACAGAGATGTATGTATAGATGTTCATTGTCAGAGGTAGCCATACAAAAAAAGAATAGAAATAATCTAAGCATTTATCAGTGAGAGAATGGCTGAATATATCATGGTGTGTTCCTACTGGAGATTGTTTGGCTGCCGTTCAAAAAGCTTTTACCACTCGGAGCGCCTGGGTGGTTAGCCTCTGACTTCGGCTCAGGCCACGATCTCACAGTTCGTGGGTTTGAGCCCCGCATCAGGCTCTGTGCTGACAGCTCAGAGCCTGGAGCCTGCTTCGGATTCTGGGTCTCCCTCTCTCTCTGCCCCTCCCCCACTCGCACTCTGTCTCTGTCTCTCAAAAAGAAATAAAAGTTAAAAAAAGCTTTTACCACCAAAAGATTTCTAAAATTTAAAGTGGAAAAAGCAAATTGCAGAACAGTGTGTGTCTGTGTGTGTGTGTGTGTGTGTGTGTGTGTGTGCATACGTATTATGGTCCCATTTAGACTTTTTAAATTAACTATGTATTGAGGACAATATTTATGTGTAGAAATTAATAGAGAAAGGTCTGGAGGATCCATGTGAAAAGGGTTAACTATTATTAACTTCAGAGGAGGGGATAGAAATGTGAGGGAAGAGGCTGTGTGCAAGGGGCATTCTCTAAGCTGCAAGCACTCTATAGATTGGTGAAAGGTTTAGAAAAATTGGAAGGACCATTTAAGACCTTTGTTTTCTTGAAAACAGTTAACTCTTTTTCACTAAATCTGTTTTTTTTTAAATAAAGAATCTTTTTTTTTAACGTTTATTTTGAGAGAGAGAGCATGCACACGTGTGTGCGTGTATGCGAGTGGCGGGGGGGCAGAGACACAGAGAGAGAGAGAGACAGAGAGAGAGAATATCTCAAGCAGGCTTGGCGCCATCAGTGCAGAGCTGATCTCAGAGCCTGAACTCACGAACCATGAGATTGTGACCTGAGCTGAAATCAACACTTGGATGCTCAACCAACTGAGCCACCCAGGTGCCCCTCACTAAATCTGTTCTTTTTTTTTTTTAATTTTTTTTTTCAACGTTTATTTTATTTTTGGGACAGAGAGAGACAGAGCATGAACGGGGGAGGGGCAGAGAGAGAGGGAGACACAGAATCAGAAACAGGCTCCAGGCTCCGAGCCATCAGCCCAGAGCCTGACGCGGGGCTCGAACTCACGGACCGCGAGATTGTGACCTGGCTGAAGTCGGACGCTTAACCGACTGTGCCACCCAGGCGCCCCTAAATCTGTTCTTTATAAGGAGTATTTCTTTGAAAACGTCATGTTACTTCTTTGATTTCTTTTTCCTCGTTGATTATATCTGGTTATAATTTACCTTTGTATTGTGAAATAGGGCACAAATACTGAAAGCTGTAGATCCAATTACATAGTTTAATGGGTTATTACAACCACCACCCAAGTCAAGAAATATAATTTCCCAGCTCCTACCCCAGGATCCTCTTGATGTGCCCTGCCCTAATCCTAGTCTCTCCATTTAGAGTTTTATTATCTAAAGTCAATCTGTGGACACTACATTTAAAAAAAAAAATACATGGGGCGCCTGGGTGGCGCAGTCGGTTAAGCGTCCGACTTCAGCCAGGTCACGATCTCGCGGTCCGTGAGTTCGAGCCCCGCGTCAGGCTCTGGGCTGATGGCTCGGAGCCTGGAGCCTGTTTCCGATTCTGTGTCTCCCTCTCTCTCTGCCCCTCCCCCGTTCATGCTCTGTCTCTCTCTGTCCCAAAAATAAATAAACAACGTTGAAAAAAAAATTAAAAAAAAAATACATTCTGTCTTTTAAGTCTTCAGGTTTCTCCTCCATTCTTTTCCTTTCTCACAGTTTATCTGGTCAGGAACCCACAGCCTCTGACTTGTTGTTTGTCCGAAGTCTGGCTTTTGCTGATTGTATAGTCATGTGTAGCTCAGCATGTTTCCCTGGCTCTTGTATTTTGTGTAACTTTCATTGCAATTGCCATTCTTAAAGTTTAAATATAATCAAACCCAGATGGAACCCATCCGTTTGTCTTTATGACTTTTAAAAGTAATGGTACTTTGCAAATTAAAAATATAAGAAACAAGTTGTAGGGAACTTCAAGGGATTATGTTAAAACTATCTGATGTTTTCTGGATTTGACAGGAGACTGTCTTTTAGGGAATAATGGATGCTTTCTCATTACAGAAAAAAGAACCAGCAAAATCAGCTTATAGAGGTAGATAGCAGATTTGCCTTCCTGTTTTATCTCCCTAATTACAAACAGCATTCCAAGAATGCTGGAAGAAAAGAGAATTGTTAAGTCTGTCCAACCCCAAGTTTGAGCTTGTTCATGCGCATGTAGGTGGCGTCTGGAAGAAAGGCAAGGCCAGGCCGTTCATTCCCCTCTGCTCCTGGTGAGAAGAAAAGGCACTTTTTACTTTTAATGAAATGATTAAAATGAGAGAGGCACTTTAAAATTCTTCATACCCACCATCTTTGGGATGTCATGTTGTAAAATTACCATCATGCATTTTACGGAGGCCAGCTGAGTCCTAAAGAGGTGACAGGTTCCACAATTCTGTCCAAGCTGCACAAGATCAAAGAGACGGGAAAGGAGAAAAGTCCCAATCATTGGGAAATGGGGTGGGAAAGTGCTTCCCTGCAGATTCCAGAAACTGTCTTTCCTTTGGATTTCGTCATGGCTGAACTTGTCCTCACGGCCATTTTTTGCTTTTTGATTTGCACGTAGGTGGATCCAAAACAGTTGCTGGAAGATGGAATAAGAAAGGAGCTAGTTAAACGTGTTGCTTTTGCTCTTCATAAGGGACTGATCTTCAACCCCCGAGCCAAGGTACCAGATGACCAAGTGGGTCTGTCCTTTCTCTCTGCCCAGCTTGCAGAACTGTCGCGAACAGCACCTTTCCTCCTAACACATACCTGATATATGATGGTCAGCGCAATACACTGATGTGTTTTTTGATCCTATGTTGTAATCCTTTCTTATGATAAGAAAATCCTTACCAAAACCAGCCCTTTCCTTCACTTGTTGACCCCCCAATTTAAGAATTGAACGGATATCTGTGATTCAGGGTCACTTCTTAAAAGAATTTCTTAACCCTAAAGCAGATCGGGACTATAAAGCCTGCAATTTTTTTTTTTTTTAATTTTTTGAATGTTTATTATTTGAGAGAGAGACAGAGACAGAGAGCAAGCAGGAGAGGGGCAGAGAGAGAGGGAGGCACAGAATCCGAAGCAGGCTCCAGGCCCTGAGCTGTCAGCACAGAGCCTGATGCGGGGCTCGAACCCACAGACCACGAGATCATGACCTGAGCTGAAGTCAGCACCCAACCGACTGAGCCACTGAGGTGCCCCTGGCCTGTAATTTTTTATTTGCCTTGACCTAACAGATCATTTTTCTCAGGAGGAAAACAAAAATGGGCCTAAAACTTGTATCTAGGGTTCTTTTCACTCCAGTTATTTCAATTTAAAATATTTCAAGTATTTGAAGGCTGGATGTATTCATCAAATGACCATGAGAGAAATCATCAACGTTCACTTTCCATATTCTTTTGTGTGAGACTCCCCTCCCAAATGAATGAAACCTCTTCTTTGCTGAATGTCTGACATAAGTTGCCACTCATGCTGGATGAGGTAGGAAATGGGTATTTCCCCAAAGCTCTCTTAAACTCTCACTGTGTTTTAGAGAGGGGTCTTATTTAAAGTCTAATGTAGATATTAGTGGTTGACAGTCTACCCCAGTGTAATAGACTTGTGTTTCCTCTTTTGCACAGCCAAGTGAGTTGATGCCCAAGCTGAAAGAGTTGGGGGCTACCATGGATGGATTCCATCGCTCTTTTGAGTACATACAGGACTACGTCAACATTTATGGTCTGAAGATTTGGCAGGAAGAAGTTTCTCGTATTATAAATTATAATGTGGAACAAGAGTGTAATAACTTCTTGAGAACAAAGGTATCTAATTAAATTGTAAAATTCTGGACCGTATTTGTTATTCAGACATTTAAAATACATGCCCTGAACCTCAGAAATAGCAATAAGAAAATTTATTTAAATAGTTACTAAAAATCGGTTAGCATTAGATAGTCACAGATCCCTTCAGAGTACATTCAGGAGCCGTGAGGGTTCCAGAAAAGTTTATAGGACACCTGACCTCCAAGAGTTTACCGTCCTAACGGGGAGGGAGATGTAATTAAATGGCCACAGAATGAAGCTGTTGTAAATGTCATAACTCCCGTGATCAAGAGTTCAGAAGGCTTGATCAAGGAGTTCAGTGTGCCTGATCGGAGTATGCACATAACAGCAGAATTGCTGGGTCATGTGGCAGTTCTATGTTTACCTTACGGATGAACCACCAGACCATTTTCCACAGCACCTGCAGCATTTTTCATTCTTTCCAGCAGCATCTGAGGGTTCTCATTTCTCCATATCCTTGCCAACGCTTCTTGTTTTGCTTTTTTAACAAAATTCTAGACGTCCCCGTAGGGGTGAAAGGGTATCTCATTGTGGCTTTGATTTGCATTTCCCTGGTGGCTAATGATGTTGGGCATCTTTTCGTGTGCTCATTCACCATTTGGATGTCTTCTTTGGGGAAATGTCTACTGAAGTCCTTTGCCTATTTTTTAATTGGGTCGTGTGAACACCAGATTCTTAAGTGTCATGGCTGAGAAGTTTGATTTTTAGTCAGTAGTTGACAAGGAGTAAGTTTTTGATTAGGGAACCGACGTGATTCAGGTGATGTTTTTGAAGGATTAAGCATCTTCCAGCCTTGTGATATTTTGGAATCTTATTATCATGTCGATGCCTGTTAACCTAGAAGACAAAAAGCCAGAAATTCCCATCTCTCTTCTAACTTCTCCTCAGTCACTTCCCTTTTCACAAATATTTCTTCTTTTATAAATGTTACATGTAGCATTTCTCGGGGGCTATTACCCCAGTTTTAAGTTTTTTTCTTCCAAACCAAAGAGCATTTATTGTCACTGTTTATGCAACATCATATTTGTAAAACTAGGTAGAAAAAAGAATAACTGGTTATCTTATCAAAGACGTACGGTTGACCCTTGAGTAGCACGGATTTAAGCTGCATGGGTTCATTTTGAGCTGCAGGGGTCCATTTGTACACTGGTTTTTCCCAATAGATACAGTACAGTACTATAAAATGTATTTTCTCTTCCTTATGATTTTCTTAACATTTTTCTCTAGCTTGTGTTTTAGAAATACAGTGTATAATCCAATTTAACATGCAAAATATATGGTAATGGACTATGTTATTGATAAGGCTTTTCTGGTCAACTGTAGGCTATTAGTAGTTAAGTGTTAGGTGACTCAAAAGTTGTATGTGGATTTTCAACCTTGTGTGGGTCAGCGCCCTAGCCCCTGTGTTGTGCAAGGGCCCACTGTACTAAATGTTCATGGTTTTGTTTTGTTTTGTTTCTAGATTCAGGACTGGCAGAGTATGTACCAGTCTACTCATATCCCAATACCAAAGTTTACCCCTGTGGACGAGTCTGTAACATTTATTGGTCGACTCTGCAGAGAAATCTTGAGGATCACAGACCCAAAGTAGGTGTATCTAAATTCCACTGGGCCTTGAACACTGTGGACAATAGAAGTCTCTGAACATCTTCCTCAGATCACACCCTTGTTCCTACTACACTTGGATCTAGTGGGTTTATTAGAGTCACTTTTTTTGAGACTGGGTATTTTCTGCAGTGGGACTAAGGAGACCCCAGTCCAAGGAAATGGAGATCAAAATAACTTTCAGGTCTGTTCAGCCACCTTTTAGTTTTATGTTCTTCTCACTTTCCAGCTAACATTCTACTCACTTGGGCCTGCAGACTCCCTAGTATGTTAAAACTTTTTTTATTACGGATTTGCTCATCTGTACCTGTAACTGTGGCACACTCCTCCATTCCAGCCACCAGGTCTTACATTTATCAGACCCTGACCTTTGGAGATTACCCCCACACCCACGCACTTGTGTAACATTTACCTTGTACACACTTTTCAGCACATTGTACGCATCCCTGATACTCGTTACAGCCATCTCTGACATAGGCATTGTTATTCTTCCCATGTTAAAGGCAAGTAACTGAGGCTTAGTAAAGCTAAGTCACTTAGTAAAGCTAAATGGTAGATCCAGAATACACACCAGCCCAATGACTCCAGGGCCCAGCTCTTGAGTGCCGTGCTGTTAAGGGCAGACTGCATAGCTTTGCATACAGTTGATCACAGTTGATGTACACAGTCACATGAGTGAACATCTCCTGTGGTCAAAACCACCCTTAAGAATATTTTAGGTGGGCACCATGGAAGACCCTTGCACACTCCTTCCCTCATTACATCTCATTTTCCTTCTCCTTCTCAGTTGAGCTTCTGATGAGGTAGTCGGTACGAAGCCCAGCTGAAGGAAGGGCCGGCTCGCGTTTT
Organism: Felis catus; assembly: GCF_018350175.1. Taxonomy (NCBI): domain Eukaryota; kingdom Metazoa; phylum Chordata; class Mammalia; order Carnivora; family Felidae; genus Felis; species Felis catus. The sequence goes on along the minus strand of NC_058385.1, from coordinate 67,853,140 downwards.
CTGTGTCCTGTCTACCCCTGTGCACATGCTCACTGAGTAGAATGGTTGGTGGGATTACCCAGGAAAAGAGGACTTCTCTTCTTTCTCTGTCCAGCTGTGCATGCATAGTTGAATTTGTGTAAGCTAAATGGCCTTATGACATGTCTCCTTTGTACAGCCTTCAAATTCTGGCTTATTTTATCTCTTCAAAATTATGCAACTTGGCACACTATATGTAAACTTCTTCCAAAAGTTACAGCATAAATGAACTTTGTCTGTGACTCATGGGCCAAAAGGAGTAAATGATCCAAAACATTTTGTAACACCTGCTTTCTGGGTACCCATGGGTGGGTCACCGAAGCCCTTCTAGAAGACTATCCACCTAATGCCATGTTAAGACTTGTAGGAAGGATTAAGCATGCTTGGGATTTCCATGTCATGTTATTGGCTTACTCATCGACATGGGGAGCCTCTCAAGTGACACATTCAGAGTGCCAGCACTGGGTGATCGAATCAGGACTCTTCGAAGCCTTAAAGTAGGATGCAGTTCTGGAAATCTTGTTCTTCCCCTTTACTTCCAAATGTAAGCTTCCTTCGCTCCCGTGCCTCATTTCTTAAAGATATGCCCTTAAAGATGTGTCTTAGAACTGCGGGCGTGTCGTCTGTGGAGTTTACTGGAATTTCAGAGGCTGGGCTTCCACCCCAGACCTGCTGAGTCAAACCCCAGGAATGGGATCTGGGCACATATTTTTAAGTGATTGAAGGTCCCCGTGCCAGCACTTGAGAACAGGAAGATGGTGGTTAAGGATACGGTGTTGGAATCAGGCCTCGCTCTGTTGTGTCGTCTGTAAAACAAGGGTCACACAGCTTATGTATTGCAGAGCCATGACGACAATGACCCCGAAGAGCACAGAACCTGACGCCAAAGAAGTGCTCAGTAAATACCATTGGTTGTTAGCATTGCCGTCCGCGCACTCCTGAGTCTGAAAGGAATCATTGGTTGGTGACCAGAACTGGGAGGAGAGACGAAACGTCTTTGTTGCCATAGCCACAGATGTTTGATAGGGCAGCAGGATTCAAAGTTCTTTTCTTATCAAAGTGGAAATGACACGAGCCTCTTACATCCCGATCTTTGGGAATTTAAGGAAAGACACCGTGGAGCGAAAACTGGGCGCTAATGCCTTCCAGCCTGACAGCCAAATCCGACCTTGGCCTCTCCGCTCAGCTCCAAACAACAGTCCAACTCAGTGGAAATGAATTAGTCCAAGCGGTGACCTGGCATAAGGCAGGAAACGGTGATTTCACTGAATTTTGCCTTCCTGGCCCATCGGGCATTCACCGTGAGATACACTGGGTGCCTGGACGCAGACGTTATTAAACGAATCACGTCATGTCATCCCTTATATCTGGTGCCCAAATCCTGTTACGTCCCCCATCTCCTCAGGATGAATTCTGAGCTGCTTTGGGGTTTTGAGTTTTTTGTCTTTCCTTTAGAATGACATGTCACATTGACCAGCTGAACACTTGGTATGATATGAAGACTCACCAAGAAGTGACCAGCAGCCGGCTCTTCTCAGAAATCCAGACCACCTTGGGGACTTTCGGTCTGAACGGGTTAGACAGGCTTCTGTGCTTTATGATTGTCAAAGAGCTACAGGTGAGCCTTTCGGCCTTCATGCATGGTTCCTGCTACCCTGGGAGAGATTTAACTTTTCTTTCATGCTTTCCTATCCTGACATGAGGCACACACATACATGCTTCTTGTCAGGTAGATAAGAATTGAGAATAAACTAGAATTTCCTTGGCCAACACACTAGTTTTTTGGGTGGGCCGGTTTTGGGAGTTTCATGTGAGGAAGTTGAGACTCTCTTTGAAACCAACAACTCCTCCGAGCAAGGGGTATTTCTAACAGGACCTAGAAGTTGCCATTTCCCTGTCATCCTTTATAACATTTTATGACTTAGCCCAGGCTGTGTTCCATATACATTTGAGTTCATTGGAGTGTTGTTCATTTTGTTCATTATGTTTGGTTCTTCTGTTGTGTCTTCGTGTTTTAGAATTTCCTCAGTATGTTTCAGAAAATTATCCTGAGAGACAGAACTGTGCAGGATACCTTGAAAACCCTTATGAATGCTGTCAGCCCCCTAAAAAGCATAGTGGGTAAGTGTTCTGAAACCAGTCTGAGATGAAGGTAACACTAGCTTTTCCAGATTTACTAAATAGAAAATTTTATTTTCACCTTTCAGCAAATTCGAATAAAATTTATCTTTCCGCCATTGCCAAAACACAGAAGATTTGGACAGCTTATCTCGAGGCTATAATGAAGGTATGTTATGGGAGAGAGGGTGATCATCAGTACTGTATTTTTTCAACTATTATCTTCTTGTAACTTTGTCACCCAAAGAAAGCTACTCTTCTTTCTTGCGTCATCAAAGCAAAAATACAACACTTCAGTTTATCATTATTTCTAAGTTCATTTGTCCTTTATCTTCCTTTCTGGGCTGTTCTCGAGTATGTTTTCATTTATGTGGCCCATCGTTTTGCTTAACCTGAAGAAGCAGTTTCTTTCTGGAACGACCTGGAGCAAGAAGTGCTTTCACACTAGGAGATGGAAACCTTCCTCCCTCAGGGGTGCTCCGTCCTGAGGTGTGACAGGTTTATTTACTGAGCGGCTCTGTCAGTGTCTAGCCCTGGTCCTCTCCAAGTAGGTGCTAGAACAGGACATTTGCCTCTCTCCCCTCTTGTGTCCGCACAGATGTTACAAAGCCAAGTTCTCTAGGACACAAGTTATCCTTACACCCTGCAGAGAACACCGGGTCTTTGGAAACGAGTAAGAAAGTGAGGTGAAGAGATTAACATGGCGGATGGAAATCCAAGTCACTTTAGGAGTCGCTCATCTGTGCTCCTGCCTTCACGCTGTGGCATTGGCTTTGCGTGTTCCGCGTGTCTTTCTCTCATCACATGATGATCCAAGACCTTCAGCAACGCTTTGTCGAACACTCACGTGCAAATCATTGTCACGTGCTACGAGACAGAGTTGAAGGAAACGCTAGCTGCCCCCCTCAGAAAGCCTACGTACTGTCTCGTAGGAAAGAGGAGGCTTCCTGGTGGAAAACTAATCTGTGGTTACAGACATCACCTACCACAGGAAAAGTGTAGGCTGCTGTGGGAATTTGCGGAAGTTCCATTCTCTTGTTCCCAATTCTGTTAGTTGTTCGTTGAGACAGTACTCGTGGTGCCGCAGCCAAATTCACAATATATTTCCCATAATTGCAGTGAAAAAAAATGTGTTTTAATTTGGAAACTTAGATTAAGTAACACACAGAGCCTCTGGCTCTGCTGGATGACCTCTTGTTCCATGTCTGGACGTCCCTTAGCCACGTGATGTCCAGGTATTGAGAGCTTCTCAGGCTAAGTTTCTAATTGCTGGAAAGCTTTCAGGAGGAATGGAGAATTACCTGAGGCCGGACAGGCCTGAGTCTCACCTCCGTGGGAGGGTGAGGGAGGTTGCAGGGATGCGTCAGAGAGGTTCCCTAGTGGCTCTTACAGACCTCTGTGAGTCGTAATTGCTGGTCCTTCAGTAATCACCCAAGTATTTCGGCAAGTCAGTGCTCTTTACATAAAGCCCTCAAAGGACCAATTTGTCCTTTTGTCTTTTGGTGATCTGGAACAGTGATGGAGATATTCTGCACTGTTTGCTGGTAGCCATTGGCCCCATGTAGGTACTGAGCGCTTAAGACATGGCTTGTGGGAGTGAGGAACTGAATTTTAAATTTTATTCATTTAAATCCGTTTAAATTTAAATAGTCGTATGCGGTTGTGGCTGCCCTATCCGTGCAACTCTAGAGAAACGGAGAAAGATGACAACCCAAAGATCTCTCTAGATAGGTAGATAGCATCACCTCCCAGGCTCCTTAGTCTCTCCAGAATCTCCTTAAAGGCTTGTAGTAGGTGAGCACCGAAGAGAAAATGTTGGTCACTGAGATTCAATATTTAAATAAGTTAGGTTAAACTGCCTTTACTTCTGTTTCCATTTCTAGATTGGTATTTTCAAGGGAATCCTGGACATAGAGTAGAATTAAGAGGGAATTACGTGGCAGAGCAGGGGTGTGGGGGGCACCTGAGTGGCTCAGTCGGTTAAACATCCAACTTCGGCTCAGTCGTGATTTCATGGTTCGTGAGTTCGAGCCTCATTTCAGACTTTGTGCTGACGGCTCAGAGCCTGGAGCCTGCTTTAGAGTCTGTGTTCCCATCTCTCTCTGCACCTCCCCTGCTCACACTCTCTCGTTCTCTCTGTCAACAATAAACATTAAAAAGAAGGAATTACATGGGGCAGATCAAAGTTGAAGGGACATTTTTGAGTGGCCTGATGGGAACCCACTGTCTTCTTGGCCTTGCCCTATTCTAATTTTTAAATAATAGTATTTTTCTATTTCTAAAGGTTTCTTATAAAAACATTTTTTGGATTTTATTTTTTTCATGTAAGTAGAATAATAATCTAGTAAGAATAGTGGCCAAAAGTAATACATCTGAGGCCATTTAACGCTTTTAACTGTTATGAGCTCCATTTATCTAAATATCTTTTCTTTGCTCTTCGGGAAGGCCCCTCTTTTTTTCTTAACCTTTCTCTGCTGCCAACCACTCAGAGGAAATGTGTCTATTCCTCCCTCACTGTTGCTAACATTGTAAAACACCTTCCCCCTATTCCTCCTCCTCTCTCTCTCTCTTGCTAATCTTTTGGGGATAGCTTCCCTAGAACAGACAAGAAGGAATTCACTGGCACAGAAAGTTACAGTCTGCTTTTGACTTCCTGATGCCAACAACTGGGACTTTGTTGGAATGATGTGAACTCCGCCCCAGACCTGACCAGAGGTACTTTCCCGTCACCTGGCAGGGGTCCTAGACGTCTCCGCGTATCGCTTATGCTCATCGCTACTCGGAAATTACATGCTTGACCCACCACGCTAACATAATTCTGTATCACAGATCTCTTCTTTGAATAGTTTGAGAATTACACTTGGTTACAGCTGGCTGCCATTGTTATCCTTCATGTTTTATTTTGCACATTTAAAAGAATTATTCTGGGGCGCCTGGGTGGCTCAGTCACCTCAGCGTCTGACTTCGGTTCAGGTCATGATCTTAAAGGTTTGTGGGTTTGAGCCCCACGTTGGGCTCTGTGCTGACAGCTTGGAGCCTGGAGCCTGCCTCTCTCTGCCTCCCCCCTGCCATCCCCTGCTCATGCTCTGTCTCTGTCTCTTAAAAAATAAATAATAAACATTAAAAAAAAAAAGAATTATTTTTGGACTGTGTCAGTAGGCTTCCCCAGATTCCCAGAGAGGTCCAGGATACCAAAAAAAAAAAAAAAAAAAAAAAAAAAAATGGTTAGGAACCCATGGATGAGGGCTTATCGTTGTTAGAAGGGCCTTTTTGGAAAATTTATGTAAGTTATTTTATAACCCAGAAGATTATGTGAACTGTAATCCTAGGTGACGCAGATAGGTTTATATTCACCAAATTTTAGGATAACGGAGTACAATGGCATCCTTAGGACTCCAGAAAGTTCAGTTTAGGACAAATAAAGGAAGGAGGGCTTCTCATTCGCAATTACTAAGCTTGGAGAACTTATTGCAAAAGGTCGTAAATAGAGCTTCAATACAGACACCTTTTTGATACATGAACAACGGAACGTTAATGGGTCACTTTGTAAAATATCGGACTTTGGGGATAGTTGAGGTTGGCGTATAGGCGTCTGTCCACACATCCCCTGCAGGGTTCCTTATGCTCCGTCAAGGATGACGCTGGTCTTCACCGGGGAGCCAGTCCAGTCCTGTGGAATGTTGTCATCCTTCCAGTCAAAACTTGTCGTCTTTGTGTTGCCTCCTTGCCGTCCCTTTGCAGCGTGGCGTGTTCCACCTGTTCTTCCTCTTCCTCGTTCACAGGTGGGGCAGATGCAGATTCTGAGACAGCAGATTGCCAACGAGTTAAATTATTCTTGTCGGTTTGACTCCAAACATCTGGCAGCTGCTCTGGAGAATCTCAATAAGTAAGTGCCAGCGTTGGAAACAGCCATCCGTGGGCCCGGATTGTTCGTTATCGGTTAGCGCCCCAGTTTCTTCAGTACGTACTCTTTTACGTTCTTTTGGGGTAAGGAGGCTGTCTGCCCCTATGGCCTTCCTTCCCAGGGAAGACAGAATCGAACCCGTCTTTGTAAGCCTCCTCCCTCAGTCTTGTCTCTTGGTCTCAGTCTCTTTCTCTCTCTCTCTCTCTTACTCGCTATTGATGGATTTCATTTATTCAGCCAACGTTTACTGATCACTTAGTACACATCAGACCTTGTGCTAAATACTTGCACAGTTTGAGAAAGCAGTTATTACCAAATGCACAGCTGGATCTCCACAGGACTAGGTCACTGATCATCCGGAGGGCAATTAGAAGTGTGTTAGTTACCAGCAGTGGCCGTGGGCACACATCCTGGAGTGCAGTCACATCCTCCACCTCACCAGCAACCTGCTCTCATTTCCAGCCTCTACTTAAAAATAAACATCTGGGGGGGGGGGGGCCTGGGTGGCTCAGTCGGTTGAGCGGCCGACTTCGGCTCGGGTCACGATCTCGCAGTCTGTGAGTTCGAGCCCCGCGTCAGGCTCTGTGCTGACAGCTCGGAGCCTGGAGCCTGTTTCGGATTCTGTGTCTCCCTCTCTCTGCCCCTCCCCCGTTCATGCTCTGTCTCTCTCTGTCTCAAAAATAAATAAACATTAAAAAAATTCAAAAAAAAAAAATAATAAACATCTAGGGGAGCCTGGATGGCTCAGTTGAGTCGGTTGAGCATCTGACTTGATTTTGGCTCAGGTCATGATCCCAGAGTCGTGGGATAGAGCCCTATGTCAGTCTCTGCACTAAGCGTGGAGCCTTCTTGGGATTCTGTCTTGGGCTCCCTCTGCCCCTCTCCCCCACTCATGCATGTGTGCTCTCCATAAAATTAAAACAAACTTTTTTTTAATAATAAATAAATAACTCAGTGCTTTTGACAAAGCAGGTATTGAAAACAGTTCAGTCAGTTCAGAAAAATTGGAACAGTGAGGGTCACCTGGGAGGCTCAGTCAGTTGAGTGGGCCAACTTCAGCTTAGGTCGTGATCTCACAGTTTGTGGGTTCGAGCCCCACATCGTGCTTGCCGCCATCAGCCTGTCAGCACGGAGCCTGCTTCAGATCTTCTGCCCTCCTCTCTCTGCCCCTCCCCTGCTCACGCTCTGTCAAACATTAAAGAATAAGAAACAAAATTCTTTCTAATCAAAAAAGTTGGAACAGTAAAAGCATTTGATTTGGGTTAACTCCAAAAGATAAAACAATACTAGGTCAAATTTTCCACCTATAACCAGTCACAGGTACAGAAATTGAGAACGGGAAGGATCAAGCCTTCGTTTTACGGATCAGAAAACTGAGGCCCCGAAAGATGACGTCATAGCCCGTACTGACTGCTACGTGAATTGCGTTCATCGCTGACATTTATCCCTGCTTCCTGTTGTTTTGTGTCTCTCCTCTAGGGCTCTCCTAGCAGACATCGAAGCCCACTATCAAGACCCTTCACTTCCTTACCCCAAAGAAGACAACACACTCTTGTATGAGATCACAGCCTACCTGGAGGCAGCCGGCATCCACAACCCACTGAATAAGGTCAACGATGAAAATAAGGAACAGAGTGGTGGGAGGCGCATGGTACCGAGGGGGGCTCGGCCCGGATAGCAGGTCACTTGCTAAAATATTGGGAGAACCTGGGTGCCAATCCCGGAACCTCCCTTCTCTTAAGCCCTCACTCTTCCTGAGTTTCAATCTCCCACGAGTAACAGGAGAATCACACCTTCCCTGCCTGATAGGGGCCGTGGGAATCGAGAGACACGGTGTTTGCCGCAGTTCCTTGAAAAGTGAGAAGTACTCTGTCTGTGGGAGATCAGTTTTAGGTTTGTCCGGGGTTGGGGATTTGAATTGCTGCTAAATGATGGCATTGATCCTTGATGCCCAAACACGCTTCCCTCCGTGGCTGATAGTAATCACAGCCATCATCTGGGGGCCACGGACGCTTTTTTGTACTTCTAGTTTCCAGAAACCTCTGAGAGCTGAAAGTCTTTTCACAAGTTGGTGCCAGATCTCATTTGGTGGCAAAACTTGTCCCGAACTAACATGAGGCTGTTTATGCTTCTGTGAATATTCATGTTTTGATGCAGAAATACTGATGACTTCGGTGGTAAGGTGTTACCTTCACCCCTTATTACTTCTCTAAAATCTGTAAAATCTATATGATCCCCCCGGGCTTGGATGAAAGATCATGAGCCTGAATAGCAGCTGACATTTTTTTTTTTTTTGAGTGCTCACCACGTGCCAAGCACTGCGAACCCCGACCGTGGGTGATGTCACTCCATCTCAGCAGCTCCACGAAACGTGCCGTGGTTGGGTGAGGAACTTGAGGCCGAGAGGCTGATGACCTCACCGGGGCTCCACTGTAGCAGAGCCAGCCAGTTGGAGCAGAGCTGGGGCTGCTGGCCAGAGTGCCACGCCGCCTCCCAGGGCCGTGAGGGAAGCAGGGAGACAGCGGGATCTGCCCTGACTGTACCCGCTGCACAAGACCTGGTGGGGGGCGGGGGGGCGGAGACTGCTCTGTGACATTGCACAAGGGAAAGCGAATGACACAGGAGGCATTTGCTTGCTTTCTACTTACTTAATACCACTCGCTGGCTGGGTGGATCTTCTTTCCTTCTTTCCTCCTGCCCAGCCCTTTCCCTCCCTCCCCCCTCCCTCCCCCCCTCCCTCCCCCCCTCTGCCCTTCCCTACAGCTCTCCGTTGAATTTGTGCATTTTGCTTTCATCACACTTTCCCCTCTCCGCTTGTTTCTTTTTTTTCTTCTTCTTCTTTATTTTCATTTTATTTTTTTAATTTTAACTTGTTTTATTTTTTATTTTTTTTAAAATTTACATCCAAATTAATTAGCATCTAGTGCAACAGTGATTTCAGGAGTAGATTCCTTAGCGCCCCTCACCCATGTAGCCCATCCCCCCTCTCCCGTGGTTCACGACATTAAGAGGATTCCCGGGGAAAGTAACTGCTATTCTCTAGGCCAAATTGTTCCCTTCCCAGAAGGGCTGATTTTTATATAGGGATTTATGTTTGCAGGGGTCAGTGGCGTTAAATGACTCTGAAGGCGGCAAATTAACGGAACCCTCCTAGTTTTAGGTAGTCTGCAGAGCAAATTGAAATAACGTGGAAGCTTCCCGTTTGAAAATGTGCTCTGGGGTATCGCGCACGGTGAAGAGACCATCAATTTTGCTTCCCTTTCTCTTTCCAGATATACATAACAACCAAGCGCCTACCCTATTTTCCAATTGTCAACTTCCTATTTCTGATCGCGCAGTTGCCAAAACTTCAGTACAACAAGAACCTAGGTACCGTATGACATTTTTTGCCATAAGTAACAGTAACAGTGGATTCATACCTAACCAAACAGCTCTTCGTACAGAGAATGCTGCGTCACCTACGAGCCCTTTCCTTAGTTCGATGCGTGTTTGTTTTTATTTTTTAATTTTTTTTCAGTGTTTAGTTTTGAGGGAGAGAGAGACAAGAGTGTGAGCAGGGGAGGGGCAGAGAGAGAGGGAGACACAAAATCCGAAGCAGGCTCCAGGCTCCGAGCTGTCAGCACAGAGCCTGATGCGGGGCTTGAACCCACAAGCTGTGAGATCGTGACCTGATCAGTCGGACACTTAACCGACTGAGCCACCCAGGCGCCCCTTCATTGTGTGTTTATAAAGTGCATGTCTTTGGGCCTGTGAAATATGCTCCTTCGTGATGTGGACAGTGGATTTGCCTTTTTTTTTTTTAAGTTTGTTTATTTTAAAGTTTATTTATTTTGAGAGAGACAGAGACAGAGCATGAGTTGGGGAGGGGCAGAGAGAGAGGGAGACAGAGAATCCCAAGCGGGCTCCACTGTCAGCATGGGCCCGACACGGGGCTCCAACCCACAAAGCCATGAGATCATGACCTGAGTTGAAAGCAAGAGTCTGATGCTTAACGGACTGAGCCACCCAGGCACCCCTAAGTTTATTTATTTATTTTCAGAGAGAGTGAGGAAGGGACAGAGAGAATCCCAAGCAGGCTCCACACTGTCAGTGCAGAGCCAGATGTGGGGTTCGAACTCACAAACCATGAGATCATGACCTGAGCCGAAATCAAGAGTCAGACACTTAATTGACTGATCCACCCGGGTCCCCCTACAGTGGATTTACCACGAACTAAGTACGGTCCGCCTTTAATTTCCAAACATTATCCAACCTGTAAAACGTGTGGGATCTTTGCTTCTCTCCTTTCCTTAATGTTGAGGCAGCTGATCATGGTGTGAGAGAAACTTGGTTAATGTTTCCTTCTCACAACAAGTGTCCTGAGCCTCCCGTGTGTATCGGGAGCTGAGGTATGAAAAGTAACGATACGGTGAAGGGGAGAAGACCGACACCAGAATATCGAAACTTTAAGACGTGTATATGATGCCATGTGAAAATACTCGGTACGAGCAACAGCTACCAGGACCTTCCAGTGTGTGTGTCCTGTCCAGCAACATAGCCCGAATTTTTTTGCCATTGGGCACTTTACCTTGAGTATTTTTTATCATCTCTTACTCTTCTAATAGATTCCCAGGTACTTCCTCTGCCTCCAGACTTTGTATCAAAGTGGAGCTTTGTAAAGTCTGCTATAGAGTTCAATTTACTTTAGAAGTATTTTAAGAGCTTTTCTATAAATGTAACTCTATTATTTTTTAACCAGAAGTTCTGAAATGAATTTCTTGCTTGAAGTATTTCTCTTCCTAATTCATAAGCTCTTTTAGGATAAAGATGTGGAGTCTCTTTAGGATTTTTACTCTCTGATTCAAAAACACTCCTTGATCCCAGGCACAGCTCCCGTAACAGTACCTGTCCCTGGCGCAGACTTGCAGAGCACGGTGGCCCCATAAATACTTCTGCAAGAATGAGGAACAGACATGTGTCCGGTTTCTGGCTCTCCCACTGCTCACTTCCCAGGGCTCACCTTGTGACTTTGGCCAAGTTACTTAACCTCTCAGGGCCAACCAGAAATAGTACCTGGCCCGGAGCAAGTGCTCCACTGATGCTAACCCCTTTTCTGTATATTGGTCAAAATCAGGGTAAAGAACCACCCCAAGGTGGATTTAAGAGTTCATCTCAAGACTCCGAGCCACGTTCTCCTTCTGTGGTCCCTGTTACAACTAAACAAGGATATATGATACTTCTGGGGCACCTGGGTGACTCAGTCGGTTGAGCATCTGACTTTGGCTCAGGTCACCATCTTACGGTTCGTGAGTTTGAGCCCTGCCTCCCACCGCCCCCCCCCCCCCCGCTGCCTCTCTCTCTCTGCCCCTCCCATGCTCATTCTCTCTCTCAAAATAAATAAAAACTTAAAAAAAAAAAAGAATATATGATCCTTTCTAGTGATGGATTGTCAGTGCATAAAGATAATCTTGTTTTTATTAAAGACTGTTCACTGGTCTCATTCTTAGGTAGTATTTCTTTCATTGTACAGCTGCTTATAGGAAGTATTCCCTTGAATTCCCAGATCTCTCAACAAAACAAAACAAATGAAACCTTTAGTGTCCTGGAGATGTATCTCTGTCTGACTGCAGTTATTTTCATGAATTAAACTGACGTGTTAATCTGGGGACCAAAATAATGAAAAAGAGGACTAGGAAGGAACATCCGGGTGTTTGGACCTCAAGAAAACATTTATTTCACCTTGCGAGTGTTGCTCTCGAGACTGATCTAAGAAACCCCTGCCTACCTTGGTCTGTCCTTTAAGGAAGCATCTCCACGGTGCCCCATTCAGAGCGGAAGTTCCTTTTGTGAAGCATTGTGGTCGCTGTGTGCCTGGAAAGGGTTAATTCTCCATGTTCTGACTGCCATTATTGTCTTGTATGGTAGATCCTTGAGCAAATTCAGAGTTGCCAAGGCCCAGGTTAGGGAAGTCAGGATAACTTGTTTTGGCATCTCTGGGTTAAGTAAGAGAGTTTCCGGTCTTCACAAGAGCCCAGAGATGGGATCTGAAGGTCTGGCCAGTTTAACGCCTTTCTCCAAAGCGCTGGACCATTTTACATCCCACCAGCGTTTGGCAACGTAAGTCGTCTTACTTTTAACTGATCTGTTGGGTGTGTATGGTATCTTGTGGTTTTTAATTTGCCTTCCCCTAATGACTAACGATGCTGCGTGCTTTTTGGCCATTCTTTATATCTTTCTTTGTTAAGCGTTAACGTCTTTTGCCTGTTTTTAAATTAGGTTGATTGCTTTTTTATCACTAGGTTGTAGGAGTTATTTATATTTCTGGATGCTCTTTTTTTTTTTTTAGTCTAAATGGTACACACTACTCACATGGCTCCATTTCTTTTTCTTTTTTAATGTTTATTTTTGAGAGAGAGAGAGAGAGAGAGAGAGAGAGAGAGAGAATCCAAAGCAGGCTCTGCATGCAGGGCTCCATCCCATGAACCGTGAGATCATGACCTGAGCCAAAGTCAGATGCTTAAGTGACTGAACCCCCTGGCGAACCCCACCTATTTATTTTCTTACTGGTGACTTTAATGAGCAGAAATTTTTAATACTAATAATGTCCAGTTTATCCACTTGTCCCTTAAATCGTCCTTTTCTGTGTCCGGTCTAAGAAATCTTTGACTAACCCTAAGGTTACGAAGATATTCTCCTATGGTTTTTTTCTAGAAGCTTTGTGGTTTTAGCCCTTACATTGAGGTTTGTGGTCCATTTAAAATTACTTTCTATGTACAATGTGAGGATATCCAGTGTCAGCACCATTTATTGAAAAGATTTCTTGTTCTCCATTGAATTGTTTGGATATGTGTGGAAATCCAATTGTTCCCATAAGGGCGGGACTGTTTCTGGATTTTCTATTCCGTTCCATTGATCTATTTATCCTCATGCCCGTACTGCCTTGATTACTATAACTTTATAAGAAGTCTTGAAATCAGGCCATGTAAGTTTTCCAACTTTGTTCTTTTTCAACATTGTGTTTCTTTCCCCTCAAAGACCCTAAGCTCTAGCTCCTGCTCCCCAAGCAGCCATCCGGGCAGAAGGCCAAGGCCTCCAGATTTGGGCAGAAGTCCTTAGTGAAAAAGCCAGTTTTGGCACTCACCCATTCCACGAATTTCCTTCTTCCACCGTCCAGGCTTCTGCAGATTCTTTAATCACATAACGTTCCATGTTGTGTTTAAAGATACGTCTTAGAAATGTTATTCGGGATTCAGACTGTTTTCGTGTAAGAGACCGGCTCAGCGTGGATAACGTGCCATGCTGCCATGAACAGAAGTTGCTTATAGCTAATTTTGACTTTCTCGTTTCCCTTTAAAGATACAGATCTTTAAACTTGTCTGCAACGGCGTGTGTTAATTGTATTATCCAAAAGAGACAGTGACGATGGTTATAAAAATCAGTAACCATTTGACTCTGTTGGATCAGACCACCGGAAGCCCCCAGCAATCCCGGGCCGAATCCAAACAGTGGTCCAGAGTTGTTGTTCCCCAGATACTCATCTGCCAGTGCAGGCGCGGCCCCCAAACATGTTGACATTCACAAGCATTCATGCTGAATGAACATCGCCACAGGCAAGCCCTTGGCTTTGGCGGCATAATTTGTGATTTGTCGCTCCTTTTGCAGGAATGGTCTGCCGGAAACCTGCGGACCCCGTGGACTGGCCGCCGCTCGTCCTGGGATTGCTCACCCTGCTGAAGCAGTTTCATTCCCGGTACACCGAGCAGTTCCTGGCGCTGATCGGCCAGTTTATCCGCTCCACAGTGGAGCAGTGCACAAGGTACCGAAAGCCGGTCTGGAAAGAACAGAATCAATGTTACAGAATGGGCTATAAACCTTGCGTGCGAAGTTCCTCCTGTTGTCTCCCTCGTAGAGATGGGACTTGCTGTCACCCTGCTGTGTAAAGCAAGTCAGGGCCCACCTTGTTCGTAGCAACTAAACACAACCCATCCGTAGTCACCCTGCTGGGGGAGCCCCCTCGGTGCGCTCCACAGTGATTTTACAAGGACGAGTCATGACCAGGATTCGCGACCCCCGCGGGGAAGAGAGTGCAGGCCTGTTCCTCTGCTGTCCTGGGTGCTGTGCTCAGAGCTCAGGGAGCCCGGCCCTCTGGCCAGGCCACTGGCATAGGATGGCCCCACAGCCTTCAGCGGGAGTCAGGGAGCACGTCCGTGTCAGCCTGGGCACGGCCTGGGTTCCTGGTGTATGAGGAAACAGAAGTCACATCAAAGCTCCTATGGGATACAAGGCTCGTAAACCCTTTCTTCTTCCCGCCCCCCGAAAATGTGGCTTCTCTGGGATAGAAAAAAACAGTTATTTGCAGGAGATGCTGGGTCCTGAGCCTCCTCTGTTACCCTGAAGGGTCAGGCCAGCTGACTAAATTTCTCTGGCATGTTGCACATCCAACGTCTGGAAGAGTACCGCCTGGTCACTTGGGTCAGTGTAACTTAAAGACTAATGGGAATGACCTTACAGGTCCTCACAGTGCACCCCTGACTGGACATGATTTCAGAGGCCGTTTAGTTTACCTCAGCCAGGATGTGAATCAGCGCTCAGATGCCCCTGGCAGGAACCATCCAGATCTGCCCGGACACCCCCCTTGGGTGAGGTACTCATCACCTCTCAAAGCCACACAGCCCTGGTCACTGGAAAGTGGCTGACTGTGATGAATGGAAAATTCCATCCTGTCTCTCTGAGATTTCGCTCTCTGGGCCTCCCTCCACGCTCTGAAATTAGAAGAAATGCAGTCTCCTTCCTTTGTGAATGTCAGCGGTTGCCTTAGGTCTTTTCCTTTAGATAAGCTGACTTCCACCTGTTCCTGTGCGCCACGCTGTGGCCACTCACCGCATCCGTGACCTCTTCTGGGGGTTCCAGTTGGTAATCCCACCACTTAATATGTGGTTTCCCAACCCCACACCGGGATTCCAAAAACAGCTGACCCCTTAAAGCAGAGGGGTCATAAGCTCCTTCATTCCGGGTCCCGTGTGGAGTGCAGTGCGGCTAGAATTGCAGGACCGGGTTCTTGACCTCTTGCAACCTTCTCAACCCCTGACCTCTTTTCCCCGAGAGCATCAGTCAGGCTAATTCTGCCCCATCTTAGTTAGCGGACCCAACGACAGACGGACGCTGGGTGTCTTTCTAGGACGTATGTTGAGACTTGCTTCCAACAGCCGACTTTTTAACAATTAAAAAACAGAACGTAGCTCAGAAGGATGGGGAAGTCTCGGAAATGGAATTGCAGCAATTGCAAAACGAGGTCGGTTGCAAAGGGCAGCAGTGAGCACCCAAAAACCTAGTGCATCTGGCTCCGGACTGTGAAGACGAAGCCAGGGCTGCAGTCAGCTTGGTCCAAGGCGATTGGGAAGTGACCTCCACACGGGCCACCCCAACCCCAGTCCCCCATCTGTCAGGAGCTGGCAAATCCTTCCTGATTCTTCCTCACCAGTGACTACAAAGCGTGGCTGTAGCACAGCCTGTTACCGGTGACCCTGACAGAGGTCACCAGGAGACGGGCATCAGGCCGCGGCTCGGTTTCTGGTTTGTTCAAGTGCAGTGACATCAGGAGCGTGGGATGCACGGAGGCTCTCCCTTTCCCTCACCGCCCTGGTCCTGCACTGAAAGATCGAGAGCAGTGGCAGCTTTTTTCCAGGTGTAACCACTCTTCGACCTGCTTTTCCAAAGCAAAACATCATCAGGGAAACTAATCAGTAATCCAGTTCCATGAAATCCTTCATTAATCAGAAAATGCCGTTCTGTACGTAAATTAGAAATCGTTTTAAGAGCTGAAGATTCCTTCCACTGTAAAGAAAGGGTGTAGGCTCCGTGAGAAGCCTGTCACGTCCTCTGCTGCATCCACAGCTCTGCAACGGTTTGGGCAGCGTGGCGGTTGTGTGAGTGAATGAGTAGGATCCGTATGGGAAGTTACTGGACGCTGTACTGGACCCCTTCGAATGTACAGTAGGGGGCAGGTGCCGTCCCAGATGCTGAGGAGAGAAGGCTAAAGACAGGACCCAGGCCCTCAAGGAAACCAACATACAAACAACTGAAAACCTCCGAGACTTGGGGGAGAATACTAAGTATGCTCAAAGCGTACGAAAAGGCCATCTGCCCAGAGGAGTGAGGGAGGCCTTTCAAAGGAGGAAGAACCTAAGCTGGAACTGGCAAGATGCCTAGAAATTTACTTGTAAAGTAGGCGTGCAGAGCAAATGGAGCCGCAGAGACCGGGGGCTGGGGAAGCGCGGCGTGTTCAGGGACCTGCCAGTTCTTGAATCACGAAGTGCAGGGTGGTGAGCAGTGAGTCTAGACGGACAGCGGGGGCCGTGTGGTGGAGGCCCACGTAAGCCATTCAGCGCAGAGTGCATCCTCTGGGTTATGTTCTGAGAATACAGCCACAGGATAATGATATGAATCGAGAGGATGTTCTAGAGATTTTCTCCTTTGACTTCAGTGGTCTGTCGTTTCTCTAGTCTCAGTATTTTGACTGAGGGTCCACCACGTGCAAAGCGGTGCATTGATCCAGACTGTTCTCTGTTGCAGCCAGAAGATACCTGAAATGCCTGCGGACGTTGTGGGTGCCCTCCTGTTTCTGGAGGATTATGTTCGGTACACAAAGCTACCTAGGAGGGTAAGCAGTAGACAAAGGACAATATTAAAGCCCTTTTTGTAAAAAGGTGCCATTAAGAGTGGCCCTGGAGGGGCGCCCGGGTGGCTCAGTCGGTTAGGCGTCCAACTTCGGCTCAGGTCATGATCTCACAGTTCATGGGTTGGTGCCCCACGTTGGGCTCAGTGCTGACAGCCCAGAACCTGCTTCAGATTCTGTGTCTCCCTCTCTCCCTGCCCCTCCCCTGCTCATGCTCTCTCTCTCTCTCTCAAAAATAAAATAAACGTTAAAAAAAATTTTTTTTAATTAAAAAAAAGAGCGGCCCTGGACTCACTAGGGGTACAGTCCAGGAGCTCATCCCAGTGGATGCTCTGAGCCCCCCGGGCCCCCTTCTGCCCGCAGCTGTGAGCGCTCCTCCTTTCACTGCGTTTGGTGCTTCACAAGCCCGACTCTCGCCGCACCTACCCCCCTCCTCCCTGCCTACCGCGCCCCCCTCCCAAGCAGCTCACCCAGCCCTGCTTCTGGTTCCAGAGGAATAGATGGGCAGTCCAGGAGGGAATCCTGGAGGCGATAATCGTGTGGGTGGTTTTTCCCCCGCTTCCCACAGCAAGTTCAGTTCACTTCACACCACAACTAACATCATATTTACCCAGGGTTTCCAAAAATGGCTTCATTTTTTACTCCCCAAGATAGTCTTTCCTGTTCCTTTCTCACTAATGATTCCACTTTGGTAAGTTTCAGCTCAAAGTGGAAAGCTTCGTACTAAAATACAAAAGACTTTTGATAGATTCCGAAAAGCCATTCTGATTTTTTTTAATTGGGTTACTTTTTCATAACAACAGCCAAAGACGATGTTTTAAAAATTAACTGGCGACATCTTACGCTATAGTGAAACGCTAGCGGCATCCCCCCTAAAGTCGGCGCCGTAACAGTGATCTAGCAGTACCGACTCTCACCGCGGCTTTGGCCGTACAGGTTCAAGGCGATAAACCAAGTGACAATTAAAAAATGCACAAAGGAAGACAAATTTGTATTGTTTACAGAGGATGTAATTGTCTTCCTTGAATACCCACTGGAATCATGTGGAAAACTGTTCCAATTTAAGACTACAGAAAAGCTGATTAGAGAACGTACAGGGTAAATGCACGAATAACTAACGCAAACACATGGTGTGAAAAAGATCCCATTCGCAGAATTAAGGAAATAGCGTAGGCAGGAGTAGTAACCTCTACAGGAGGGGCGCCTGGGGGGCTCAGTCGGTTAAGCGTCAACCTCTTCAGCTCAGCTCAGGTCATGATCTCGTGGTTCATAGGATCAAGCCCCACATTGGGCTCCGTGCTGACAGCACGGAGCCTGCTTGGGATTCTCTCTCCATCTCTCTCCCCTCTCCCACTCACGAGCTCACTGTCTCGCAAACTTTAAAAAAAAAGCTAAAATGCTACAAGAAACACAGTTTAGAAAAAATGTTATTTTTGATATTTTAATAACAGTTTAGAACAAAGTATAAAAATTCAGAGTCCATCATTCTGAATAAGGAAACTCAAATAGTAGTTTTTATTCGTTTATAGGTTTATTGCAGCTATGATCAAAATCCCAGATAATTTTTGTAACGTTGGGGAGGGGGATTTTTAAAAATTTTACAGAACTGAGACCAGAAGTAGGTTGTTTTTAAAGAAGACATTTAAAACACACCAAATACTTAAAACTATTGTAAAACTACAAAGATCATAATAGTGTGGCAGTGGTATGAAACTCAGTAGATGAATCAATCGATCAGAATATGTAGCTTCCTTGGGGCACCTGGGTGGCTCAGTCAGTTAGGCGCCCGACTTTGGCTCAGGTCATGACCTCACGGTTTGTGAGTTCGAGCCCCGTGTTGGGCTCTGTGCTGACAGCCCAGGGCCTGGAACCTGCTTGGGATTCTGTGTCTCCTTCTCTCTCTGCCCCTCCCCCACTCACAGTCTGTCTCTTTCTCTCTCTCTCTCTCTCAAAAATAAACACACATTTAAAAAAAATTTTAAACAAAAAAAAGAATATGTAGCCTCCTTACATACAGTTGCATGTAAGGGAAAGTAGCATCATAAATTAGGGGAGTAAGGAAATATTTTAGTCAATAGTGCTTGCACCGTTAGTTCATTATGTGATAGTCAAAAAGTAGCCACTTAGTGTCTTCACATCTTTCTTATATCCATACAGCTAGTATGGAAAATAGAACCAGCAAACACAAAAATTTTATACAACTATGTATGAGCTCTCAGAACTTTCTATATAAACACCAAAGGAAGAAACCATAAAGGAAAAGATTTAGAGATTTGATCTCATGAATGCTGAATGTAATGAAACAATTCTGTCAAGTGTCTCTTAATTTAAAAAAAAAAAAATGGGGAAAATATCAACAGAGGATCAGTTTTCTTGATGCGTGGCATGTTCTTTTACATCAGTAAGAAAAAGATAACCAATCCAATAGGAGGGGGAAAAAAAGACAAGGGATATTAATAGGCAGTTTTCAGGAAAAGAAATACAGATGGCCAATAAACATTTGTAAAAATATTCAACCTTAATTCAGGTGTCACACATCAAAATAACAGTAAGACTTACCATTTCCACCCATCATATTGATAAAAAGTAAAATGTTGGGCCCCCGCTGCGTGGAAATCTTTAGAGAAATAGGACTTCTTAACTTCTCAGTACTGTTGATGGCAATGTAAATTGTTTATTCTATGGGAGGGCCATCTGGCTTAATTCAAAAATAACTCGTAATATTCTCACCTGGTCCATGCAGTTCAACTGCTTGGAATGTATCTGCTGGGTATACGTGCAAAAATTCACCAAGATGCGTGTGCAGGGATGTTCATTACAGAAGATTTAGCAGAGGCAGGGGCACCTGGGTGGCTCAGTTAGTTGAGCGTCCTGACTCTTGATTTCAGCTCAGGTTCGTGATCTCACAGTTCGTGGGATCGAGCCCTACATCAGCGCAGAGCCTGCTTAGGATTCTCTCTCCCACAAAATAAATGAATAAACAACAACAACAAAAGATTTAGTAGAGGCAAAGGACACAAGGTTATGTGATCCTAATCTTGAGTATGTGTTATGTGTAAATTGGAGGGATTCGTACAAAATAATTACCAGTTTGAGTTTTCTCTTTAAGGGTTTAAGATTAAAGATTATTTATTTCCATTTTACACTTCTCTGCATTTGCTAAATTTCCTCCGAGTAGCAGATGATCCCTTTATAATCAGGAAAAAAATTAAACGCTGCTTTTAAAAAATAACCAATTTTGGAGCACATGGGTGGGTGGCCCAGCCAGTTGAGCATCTGCGTCTCGATTTTGGCTCAGATCATGATGTCCTGGTTTGGGAGTTCAAGCCCCACGTTGGGCTTTGCGCTGACAGTGCAGACCCTGCTTGGGATTCTCTTCCTGTCTCGCTCTCTGCCCCTCTCCATCTCATGCTCTCTCAAAATAAACTTACAAAAAAAAAATTCTTTTTCTCTCCCTGTGCCCCTCTCCCCTGCTCATGCTCTCGCCGTCTATAAAAATAAAAAAATTTCCAGTTTCTAGCAGTTGGAGATCACCTAGCCCTACATCCCACCCATTCACCCTACCCACCCGTCTTCGGGCTTCCCCCAAGAACAGTTCAGGACTGCGTGCTGAGGCCCTTCCCCCGCCCCCGACCTGTCCCTTGGGACACGCTGTTCTTCCCAGGTGGGTCATAGATCAGTTGTGAGGTGACCTGAGATCACCTGTCAGCACTTCCCAGAGGCGTGCGCATTCCTAGCACCTCAAGTGCCTTGGGGAGCCTGAGAGCTGAGCCGAGCCGAGGAGCTCACACCTGGCACGTTTGGAGGCGGGAGCACCGTGTTTGGTGGCGGGAGCACCATAGGACGTTCCCTCAGATGCCAGCAGGGCCGAGGAGCTAGGCACCAGTGTGAGGAAGGACAGCAACGCAAGGCAGGGTTTCAGGGGGTGCTCCTCCCCTGTGAGTCCACTTGCCTGAGACCCACCTGGCTGCCAAGGGTGTTTTTGTTTTCCTTGCATGTGGAAAATTCTGACCTCGTTCTGAATCAGAACACTAGGAAAAAAGTAACTCTTCTGTTTACTCTTTTTAGGTTGCTGAAGCACACGTGCCTAATTTCATCTTTGATGAATTCAGAACAGTCCTGTAACTTTTTTGACATCTGCGTCTTCAAAGGCTTGTCCTTCAATCTTCCCATGACTAAAATGAATTTAGAAATGAAGAAACTCAGCTGCTCGTAGAACTGCATCGCTCCCCTTAACTGTGGGAAACGTCAGGTATTAAGATGTATCTCACGGCCCTCGTTCATATAATTAATATTGTTTAAATCATGGTATTATATGCAATTTGTATCATGTAGGAGCAGAATACATTTTTGTACTGCCTCTTATAAATGCCGAATGTAATTGTTACATATAAATCCATTTAGTTTTATGTTCTAAAGAACTATTTGTGCAATTCGGGATTTTCAGTAAAATAGTAATTGCCAGTACCTGAAGGGGTCCTTCTGCCTATGATTCCGAAACTGTGTATTCATCGTTTAAAAAAACAACAAACAAACAAAAAAACCTCTGGAAGGTAAGCGAGGAATCCGGTAGGTCCCATGGATACCCCCACAACAGGCTGGCAGGCACAGGTGATGGCCAGACCGGGACCAAACAGAGACCACACGCTCCACGGACTGTGTACTGTGGAAGTTTCTTGGCGTCTGAGGTTCACTGTTCTCTTCCAGCCATAGAACCCCGGCGGGGGGTGGGGGTGGGGGGGTGGGGAGGGGGCAGTTCCCAGCATGCCTTCCGTGTGTCTCTCCAGCTGCTCCTTCGGTCCTTCCCCCCCTCTTCCCCAGCCACCTGAACCCCACCCCAGCACAGAATTTTTAAAGTGAATGGTCACCCAGCGTGCCTGTGGCTCAGTTGAGCGTCCGACTTTGGCTCAGGTCATGATCTTGCCATTCGTGAGTTCGAGCCCCGTGTCAGGCTCTGTGCTGACAGCTCGGAGCCTGCTTCAGATTCTGTCTCCCTCTGTCTCCACCCCTTCCCCGCTCACAGTCTCTCTCTCAAACAAAAGAAACATTAAAAAAAAATTGCTTTTCCAGCAAATTGTTGCCCAATACATAAGGAGTTTGGAAGTGCCCCCCGGTGGGAGGCTGGCACGGCACATGAGAACTCAGTCCGTGGCCATCCAGCAGCATCTCAAAAATACCTTGCGGTTTTCCATCTGTAATCAGGTAACATTAACTGCATGAAGTGAGATCTTTAGTTCTCTGTGAAAATGGCCCCCAAAGAAAGCCAGCTGCTAAAAAGGCCAGACTAAGAAAGTGAGATTTAAACCAGAAAATGGAAGTGTGGAATACCCTAGAGGGACTTTGACAAAACCAAGTGAATGAGTCCACCACACGTGCTAAAATGAGGCAAATGAGGTATGCAAGCACCACCACCTGTGATGTGGCAAATGTCCTCGATGGAGAGAAAAAGTGAGAAAGAGAAATTGTTATAAAAGCCTTTTTTAGGGGCACCTGGGGTGGTTCAGTCAGTTAAGCGTCTGACTTTGGCTCAGGTCATGATCTCACGGTTCGTGCGTTCGAGCCCCGCATCGGGCTCTGTGCTGGCAGTGCAGAGCCTGCTTGGGATCCTCTGTGCCCCTCCCCTGCTCATCCTCTCTCTAAACATTAAAAAAAAATTTAATAAAAGCTTTTTAAGTCCTTTTAGCCCTTATCATTATAATCTGAAGTAGTTATTTACTATTCCAAGTCATGTTTTACTGCTCTTTGAGGAGTTTACTTTAGTGATATCTGGGGGTTTACTGAAATTCCATGACACCTTTCTGATGTCCATGATCTCCCCAAATATACTAAAACTCAGTAAATTCGGATTTTTCAGCATTCTGCCAGACATCACAAGTGCTTGTTTATTCACTCACCGTTTCTTCACATAATCCCAGCCTGGCTAATTCATGTTATACAGTGGAACTTCTAAAGCCCTTGATTGTTCTGTGTGAACGTGTTTTCACAGAACCCAGAAGAGAACCTTATCTGACTGGTTGGGTACGTGAGGAAAGTCGAGTACAGACGGATTAAGGCCACTTCCCCAGCATCGGTTATTTAACAGAACAGGCAGAACAGGCTTCCCTCTGCATTTTCAGTCCGGCTTTGGTTTTCCTTTGGAAACATGATCCTGAAGCTACATAGAGTCCACAACAGAGTCAAAGACATTCGAGCTCATTCTCCACTTTATTTGCATGTCCCGCATGACTCTGCCCAAATCCCCAAAGTCAAAAGAAAAACTGCAGAGCCTCAGTGTTAGCACTAATTTATGATCACGATCATTTCTCTCAAATGTCTATTTTACCCTTCGTTTTAAATTGCAAAGTAGATATTTACATGTTTATATACAAATAACCTCAAAAACAAATTAACCCCAATCTTGGTCCAAGAGTTTCCACTTTAGAAGTGGTTTCCTTCTCTGCTATGTACATCCTCTTCCAAGAGTCTCTTAGGACTTGGTGAGTTCCAAATATTCGTTCACAAATGGTTCCCTTTTTAGCTTAATGAACCAAGTACTTAATTTCCGAGTAAATCAGAGGAAATATTACAGAGCATGCTTTGTACAGGACAGCACCACTACTGAAAATGGCTCGGGGTTTTGTAATCCAAGGCTCCGACTTAAAGCAAAAATACGTGGCGTAGATCGCAACAGCAAAGAAATGTCCAATTAAAACTAGAGGGTTAGGAGACAGTCTGTAACAGAAAAAAACAAACAAAAAAAACCATATATATATTAGTAAGACCGGCAATTAAAATTCACTCATAAAAAGGTTCTAATTATGTATCATCTACAAAGCTGAACACACGCTCTACACTTTAGAGGACTCTGCAAGCTTGTGTGGCCCGCTGTATGATGACAGGGACAGATACATGTTCTTACAAGAAACTCCTTAGACTACCCCCCGTCAGAGAAGCCAGCAACTCTTAGTCTAGTTCACATAAACTGTATGTTTTGAGCTGTTCCACTGATCTTGAGACCTCAGTCCGAAGTACCTGGATGGCCTGACCTGTGGGAGTCTTGGGTTTTCCAAAGATAACAGTACTGACATTCAGATCATAGATGAATGAGAAGAGACTTGAAGAATTTTACCCTGCAGACTTTTCAAGAATAATTCTATGTATGCCTGTACTGTCAAAACCATTACTGAGTTTCACAAGTCCCTGCACGTCAACTGAATTAAGTTTTAAATACAAATTCCTCTGTTATCTGTGGCTCCCAACGATCAGATCATGCGGTTAAACCCACCAGCAAAAACTAAGTTTCTATTTTAATCAGGGCTTTGGCCCCCTCTACCACCAACTTCTGCTCACCACTTTTCCCAGAAGTAAAACACAGGACTAAGTGTTGCTTTTTTCCTTTCTCTGAGCTACCTTCTGATTAAGATTCTAATGGATAGTAAAGTGACAAAATGTATAAGGAAGAAAGACTTGCAGTAATTAATAAACTGAGCAGTCCCAAAGAAGATCTGAAATACCCAGTTCCTGTGTCATCGAAACAACCCAGGGTGCCTGGGTGGTTCAGTAGGTTAAGCGTCCGAATCTTGATTTCAGTTCAGATCATGATCTCACAGTGTGGGAGTTCAAGCCCCACATCGGGCTCTGCACTCACAACACGGAGCTTGCTTGGGATTCTCTCATTCTCTCTCTCTCTCTCTCTCTCTCTCTCTCTGTCTCTCTCTCTCTGTCTCCCTTTGCTCCTCCCCTGCCTGCACTCTTTCTCAAAATAAATAAACATTAAATATATTTAAATAAATAAATACAACTTACACAGAAAGCAGCCCAACAGGACCAGCAATACATTCTCCACCAAGTTTGAAATAAAGAAAACAGGCTTTTCTTAGTTGATGTACGGAATCTAAAATAAAATTTTAAAATCACTCTGAATCAAAATATTCACACATTTATTTTAGGGTGCTAATGATCTGTCAGAAAAAAATGTAACATAGACCAAACCTTATAATTTTTTTAAAAATCTAGTCCTGGAATTTCAACAACTCAAAATTTCTTTTAAATTCCATAATTAGCATTATGGGCAATAGCTTAAGTGTGAACAAACTTTTCTGTTAGTAAATAATCACTGTAAAAAGCATGCAGGTCTCAGAAGTTAAAGTTGTTTAAGTGTTATTTCCTTGACTGTGTTGTAAATTCATTAAATAATGCAAATATGTTGTAAATTCTTTTGGTCATAAAAACACAATTCTAGAACCCAAACTCCCAATCTCTAAGATACCCAACCTGTATTTCTGAGCATATTATCAAGTAAAAATAGCTGTGAATATTAAATATTAATAATGCCTTATATTTGTATACTTTTTCATACTTTTCAAAGTAACCTGTCAAACCTTCACAACAGAGTATTATCAACCAATAATCTATTTAGAATCAATGTTCTTTTCAGGTATACTTAAGATTTTTCTTTAGAACAGATAAAAAAGGATATAATAGGTAATCTCACTCCAATAAAACTCTTTCCTCTTCTATCATAATTTCTTTTAAGTTGTTTGTTGGCAGATTGAAATTCATAATGTAAGACTCTCAAGAGCTTAGGAAAACTTAAAAAGAAGTGCTTAGAAAAACTCAGAACTTTTCTTTTTACTTGCCCACCCCGCCAGTTTAGCTTCCGTGCCAGTTAGCAAGAGAGGGTAGATTGGCCAACCACCATCAATGAGTTGTTTTTCTACTTTTAGCAAGGATAACGTGTATGGAGGCCACAGAAGGCACTTGTGCCATATCAGGTCACCAAAGAACTGGATCGCCAGTTCACGGAAGTAGGCTTGTTGTAAATATCTGAGGTAACGGGATTGGAGTCACATCTATTCCTGAAAACGTAAATGTCCGATTTTATCGTGGCAGTCGCCTCCTCCTCCATTTCTACTGCTTCTGCTGCGTCACCTTTTCCTCAATATACAGACTGACCGCTGCCACTTTACAATGTGGAAGCAAATACAAAAGCATGGGAACGTTTCAAGTGAGTAGAAGGGGGACGCATTCTGCTATTCGTGCATTGTAGCAGGAGACAAAAATCTAACCTTGTTACGAAGCTCATTACTTATTTTACAAAATACAACGAACAGAAATCGAAACTGGTGTTCAAGGAAGAAAAGGCTTAACAACTATGTTTCGTTTTCATTCACGGCCAGAAGACCCTCCATCACGACTTTGTGCATCTGTGGCTCTGCGTGAGCTGACTTGGGCCAGAGGAATGAATAGACACATTATTGAAGTATTGCTGTTAACACTTCCCCACAGTGGTGGATACGTGATAACTAGAGGCTAAAAGTCTTGCGCAAGGATGGAGTTAAGGGCCACCAGTTGGGAGTCAGTAGACTTGGTAAATATTTCTATTTGTGGCCTAACGACTAACTTTTTTATAATTCAGTTCCCTTCCTGTGATAAAAATCAATTTTTTAATTTTAAAAATCAGTAATTTCCATTAAAAATTATCTATACTTAGGGGCACCTGGGTGGCTCTATTGGTTAAGAGTCCGACTTTAGCTGAGGTCATGATCTCATGGTTCATGAGTTTGAGCTCCGCACTGGGCTCTGTACTGTCAGTGAGGAGCCTGCTTGGGATTCTCTCTCTCTGCCCCTCTCCCTGTCTCAAAATAAATTAAAAAACAAACAAACAAACAAAACTGAAGAAAGTAAGATATACTTACCATCTGTGGCAGAAAATAATTCATAAAGAGCCTGAGCAAGGATATTCACAACAAAGGAATGAGATGTTTTTCTTGCCCAGTAGAATGATTTTTTGGCCTAAAAAAGAAAGAGATCACTTGTTATATGGTAAAGCTGGGGGGCAGCACAAATGAGTGCTTATAATCCCCTCAAGCTGATGTTTATCCTGAGGACTACCTACAAGTAATGCAGCCTTATATTCATTACTTACACACACACACACACACACACACACACACACACACACACACACACGAACACATCTCCAGAGCAATGAGCTCCATGACTCTGAAGCTAAATGTACAATCACTACGGGCGAAGTGGCCCGTGCCAACCAATGCTATGTAATACTCATACAAAAATGGAGAAACTGGGGCACCTGGGGGGGTCAGTCGATTAAGCATCTGACTTGATTTCGGCTTGGGTCATGATCTCCCAGTTCAGGGGTTCAAGCCCTGTGTTGGGCTCCGTGCTGGCAGCACAAAGCCCGCTTGGGATTTTCTCTCTCTCTGCCCCTCCCCTGCTCGCGCTTTCTCTTTCTCTCAAATAAATAAACATTTTTAAAAAACAAAAAAACAAATTCGGTAAGATTCATGGGGTGCACAGGCTCCCAGATTCTTTACACGGGAACAAGTCCGCCTGAGAACCATGACTTAGGATCAGGCTCCTCCCAGGTACAGATCCCCCCAAGGAGGTCCCATTCCTCTTAGGCCTAGAAAGAAATCTGTCTTGAGGCACCTCTGTCAAAGAATGATTGAATATCCTACCTGGAAAACAGCTGCATCATCATAAAGGTCAGGGATACCTTTTAGCAATTTTCTCCATATCTTTATATCTTTAAAAACAACAGTCATTCCTCCTCCAGTAAGAGGATGCCGCATATTATACGCATCTCCCAGAAGAAGAACGCCTACAAAGAGAGAATTTAGATTATGACATCATCCCTTAAGACACATAAAAAAATAGTCTGTTACTTTCTAAACATGAGTGTGAGCCAGAAAATCAAGATGTGAAAATACAAGGGAACAAATCATGCCTAAAATTTGCTGATGCAAAAATTCAGTTAGTTCATATTGGGCACCTAGTAGGTCACAGACACTGGGGATACAGTGAGAACGAGAACATGGTCCCTGCCCTCGGGAAAGTCACATGTGAATCAAAGGTGAAGTCAAACTGTTACGTACGCATAAGGCCTCTTTCATGAAAACACCAAAAGAATCTTGGCACAAAAAGCAAGTCTTCGACATGGGAAAAATGAAGAGGTCTGACATTTCATGGCAACACTGGCTGCCAGCACACTCTAGAGAAATGTCCGTAAAGTTTGAAGTTAAAGAAAGTGGGCCCGGGGCGCCTGGGTGGCGCAGTCGGTTAAGCGTCCGACTTCAGCCAGGTCACAATCTCGCGGTCCGTGAGTTCGAGCCCCGCGTCAGGCTCTGTGCTGACAGCTCAGAGCCTGGAGCCCGTTTCAGATTCTGTGTCTCCCTCTCTCTCTGCCCCTCCCCTGTTCATGCTCTGTCTCTCTCTGTCTCAAAAATAAATAAACGTTAAAAAAATTAAAAAAAAAATCAAAAAAAAAAAAAAAAAAAAAAAAGAAAGTGGGCCCTGGGGCGCCTGGGTGGCTCAGTTGGTTGAGCAACCGACTTCGGCTCAGGTCATGATCTCACGGTTCGTGAGTTCGAGCCCCACGTTGGGCTCTGTGCTGGCAGCTCAGAGCCTGGAGCCCGCTTCGGATTCTGTGTCTCCCTCTCTCTCTGCCCCTCCCCCACTCATGCTCTGTCTCTCTCTCTCAGAAATAAACATTAAAGAAATTTTTTTTTTTAAATAAAGAAAGCGGGCCCTGGGAAGATGATACCCAGCCATGCTGCAGTCTGAATTAAAGAGCAGGAACAAGCAGATATTCCAAACCTATCTGAAGTTAATTTCGACAAATAAGCCCTGACTGAATCCTACCTGAAAATCAGCTCTTTGATTCAAAACTGCAGAGGCAGGAGGCGCCACCCTTTGACTGCAGGTGCGCCTGCCTGAGCAGCCTGACCACGCTCCCGGGCCCCTGTCAGCCCGCTTAATGACCTAAGACTTGAGTAACATTTCAACAAAGCGTTTATTTAATTGTATTTGTAAGAGACACAGACAACCATAATAGTAATGTGAAGGTGGCAAGATTATGGGTAACTATTTTCTGTAACGTCACAGTTACATTTGTAACTAATTGTAGAATACACATAAATATTAGCTTCTAAAAAGGTAGCTTCTAAATATTAATTCACATTTCTTATGTATTTCTCTAATATCTTCACTAAAAACACCACAAACTATATGGGGTGTGTGGGTGGCTCAGTCAGTTAAGGATCTGACTTCGGCTTAGCTCATGATCTCACGGTCCATGAGTTCAAGCCCCTCATCAGGCTCTGTGCTGACAGTGCAGAACCTGAAGCCTGCTTCGGATTCTGTGTCTCCCTCTCTCTCTCTCTGCCCCTCCCCAGCTCACATTGTGTTCTGTCTCTCAAAAAGGAATAAACATTTAAAAAAAAAAAACAACCCACAAACTATAAACAGCTTTTATTCCTCCTTCTCCAAGGAACATTTCTAATTCCACCAATTGTTGCTGGCATGCTATTTATATCAGTTTGGCATTGGCCTCTTCATTCTGCTTTGCATTAGTTTCTTTATACAATTAGTAGTTTATTATGCATGTTTTCCCATAGCAAATTCCATCTGTTTACGTTCAGGAGCCACCGCGTAGCGACAGCTCCCACCCACACCTGTCTCTGGGGACCTGCTCTCAGGCTGTCAGGGGTGTTCCGCACCTCTCCTCCAACGCCCTGCCAGCACTTCATACACAATATGCCCGAGAGCGGACTCACCACCCCTTCCCACACTTCCTAAACTTACGTTCTTTTCCCTGTATTTCCAATATTAGCAAACAGCTGGCAAAATCATCTAAGCCTGAAACGTAGAATCCATCAAGAGACCTCTCTCTCCTTTACTACAACAGCCAATGGGTCACCAACTTTCATGCATTCTACATCCCAGAGACACACGTTTCCACTCCCTACCTTCCATTCTCACTGCCATGGCCCGGCGTTCCAACCTCTCACCACCACCCTCGTGGAACAACGGCCTTACTGTAAGCTTTTGCCTGACCCTTCTTCCAAACCACTCTCAACAGCACAGAGTATTACCTCTAAGATAAAAATCTAATCGTGCCACCATCTCATTTAAAACTTTGCAAGTAACTATTAGAAATAAATGAGTTCAGGGGCGCCTGGGTGGCGCAGTCGGTTAAGCATCCGACTTCAGCCAGGTCACGATCTCGCGGTCTGTGAGTTCGAGCCCCGCGTCAGGCTCTGGGCTGATGGCTCAGAGCCTGGAGCCTGTTTCCAATTCTGTGTCTCCCTCTCTCTCTGCCCCTCCCCCGTTCATGCTCTGTCTCTCTCTGTCCCAAAAATAAATAAACGTTGAAAAAAAATTAAAAAAAAAATAAATGAGTTCAGCAAGGTTTCAAGATATAAGATACACATGCAAAAATCAATTGTATTTCTGTACACTAGCAATGAAGAATCTTAAAATGAAGTTAAGAAAACAAGTCTATTTACAATTGCATGAAAAGGAATAAAATACTTGGAAATAAGTTTAACAAAAGAAACGTAATAAAACACTCTGAAAGCTACAAAATATTGTTGAAAGAGAAAACTCATACTACATTTACAGTCTAATTTGACAAGAGTGCCAAGACACTTCAATGAGGAAAGACTACTCTTCATCAAATAGTACTGGGACAACCAGTATCTACACAGAAATGAAGCTGAACCCCTTCCTCACACCATACCCAAAATTTTACTCAAAATGGATCAAACACCCAAATGGAGTAGCTAAAACTATAAATCTCTTAGAACAACATATAGGATTACATCTTCACAATCTTGAATAGGGCAAAGCCTTTTTAATTACTTATTTATTTTAAATACTGCTGTTTCCCATGCTAGTATTTTTAAGTTTATTTATTTATTTTGAGAGAGAGTGCACAAGCAGGGGAGGGGCAGAAAGAGAGGGAGAGGGAATCACAAGCAGGATCCGCCCTCTCAGTGTAGAGAGGGGCTCAATCTCACAAACCATGAGATCATGACCTGAGCCGAATCAAGAGTTGGACACTTAACCCACTAAGCCACCCAGGCGCTCCTAGGGCAAAGTCTTTTTAGATATGGCATCAAAAGCACAAAGTGACAAAAGAAAAACACAGATAAACTGGACTTCATGAAAATTAAAAACTTCAATGGACATCATCAAGAAGTGAAAAGACAATCCATGGAATGAGAAAAGTTTTTGCAAATCATTTATCTGATAAGGGACTTCTATCTAGAATATATAAAGAACTCCTAGAACTCAACAAAAGTTTTTTTTATTAATTTAACCAATTAAAAAATGTGCAGGCTGAATGGACATTTCACCAAAGAAGATATACAAATATCCAATATGCATATGAAAAGATTTTCAGCATCATTATCCATCACAGAAATACAAATCAAAACCACAATGAGATACCACTTCACACCTACTAGAATGCTTATGGGCAAGAAGACAGATAATAACAAATGTTGAGGATGTGGAGAAACTGGAACATTCATACATTGTTAATGGGAATGTAAAATGGGGCAGCCACTTTGGAAAAGTTTGGCAGTTCCTCAAAGAGTTAAACAGAGTTACCAAACCCAAGAAAAATGAAAATTACGTCCGTACATAGACGCATATACAGACGTTCACAGCAGCGCCGTTCTTAATAACCAAAAATGAAAACAAGCCAAATGTCTATCAACTGATGAATAGCTAGTTAAAATGTAGTATATCCACACATGGAGTATCATTTTGCCATGAAAACAAATGAAGGACTCACACATACTGCAATGTGGATGAACCTCAAAGAAGCCAGTTACAAAGGATCCACTGATTTCATTTATAGAAAATGTCCAGAATAGGCAAATCCACAGAGACAAAAAGCAGACTGACTAATGGATGCCTGGGGCTGGGAGTCGGGAGAAAATGAGTAGCGACTGCTAATGGATATAGGGTTTCTTTTGGGGGTAATAAAAAGGCTTTTTAGAGTCCGTTTTAACTGACCGTGGTGATGGCTGCATTGATCTATGAATATACTAAAAACAAATGAATTATAAACTTCAATGGATGAGCCATATGATTTATGAATTACATCTCAGAAAAGCTATTATTAAAAAAAAAGTTGCAATGACTTTCCACTGTCTACAGAATTAAAACTAAACTTTAAATAAACACCTTACCTTTCTACCACTCTGACACCTAGCCTACGCTCCAGTCACAGGAAACCACTTGAGTTCACTGAAAGTGCCACCATTTCTCAGCCTTCGTGGCCTTTGCAGATGCTATTCCATCTACTTAGAAGTCCCTCATTTCACTGTCCACCTAGTGAACTCCCACTAACCCTTCTTGCCCCAACCCCCGCTTTCTTGCCTGAGACATGTCTTCCCAAATCACCCTTCCTAGTTCACAAGCTCCCCTCCCTGCCACACTGATTCTTGTGGTACCACGAGTGGGCTTTGATTATAGCATTTATCAACAGTGTTCTGAAATTACCAGTTGATACCCCTGACCAGAAAACTGCCTTTTCTAGATTTAGGACTATATTTAACTGTCGTATCCCAAATAATAACTTAAATGCACTCAACATTAAATAATAAAGATATCATAAAACTAATTTTGGTGTTAGTAATGTGTTCATCCACAGGAACCACTTCTCTGTCCCACATATCATTCCCAGCAGCATACATTTAATCACATATTATATTTGGAATATTTGGAATTTACATATCTGGAATATACTTTATAAATCACTCCAATCAAATGGTACCTCGTTTGTTTACTGGGGAAGAAGGAAGAAAGCTTGCTGGCATAGATCTCAAACGAGAATTCTGAATGGCTTCTAGGAACGGTTCTTTGAGGTGATCTGCAATAAATCCCAATGGTTTATAAAATTCAATTTTCAATTATCACATGTTCTTAATCAAGTATAAACAAATACCTTCTATACTTCTGTTACGGTTGCTACATATATCCTGGTGGCAAATCAAGAACTAATTATTTCATTAGCACAATTGTTGATTAAGCACCTAGTTATTCATGCTGAGGAATGACTAAGAAATCTGAGAAAATTAATATAAATAGATTCACACAGCTGAATGAACAAAAAAACTAAGAGAGTGAAGCAAATTCAGAGGAGAGGAGACGGAGAAAAACCACCCACCTCTCTTCCAAATGTTCACTGACAGGGATCAGATTTAACACTTAGGTTACCATCACCACCATAACCTGGTAATGACAGATGAAATGTACTACCAATTCACAAACAGCAGGAATATATGTATGGTAGAAAAAGGGTAAGATGCAGAGAGCTCTACTTTTCTGAGCTTCCGTTTCTTCATCTATAAAATGAAATGCTTTGGTTATTAGCCCATCTCTCAGATACTCCCAAGTTTTAAAGTTTTATGCTTCTACTTGTATCGGAAATGAACTGTCTTTTCATACAGTTCTCACTGTAATCTGGGAATACAGGCGCAGAGTGCCTACGTTGAAACTATGCCATTCCTATAAGTAGAATTTCAATAACCTAACTAATATTAATATAAATCTACAAATGGTTTCCCACCATGATCTCAGGGAAGTCTGTTCTGAACCTCTGTACTGGAAAAGGCAATCTACAGTAAAAGAAAAAAAAATGCCAAAAATATCACATTATTGGGGTGCCTGGCTGGTTCAGTCGGTAGAGCATGCACCTTTTTTTTTTCTGTAATTTTATTTTTGTTTAGTAATCTCTATACCCAACATGGGGCCAGAACTCATGACCCTGAGATCAAGAGTCGCACACTGCTCTGACCAAGCCAGTCAGGCCCCCAAAGTGTCCGACTCTTGATCTCCGGGTTGTGAGTTCGAGCCCCACATTGGGTATAGAGATTCCTTAAAAATAAAATCATAAACAAATAAAAAAATAAAATAAAAAATAAAAATATCACATTATGACTATCTTTTTCCTAAATGTGAATAATTCATTTTTCCTAAAAGCTTCAAAAATGGCTTAAGTGAAAATATATTGAAATGTTGAAAATGTCTTTTTTTTTAATTTGGGAGAGAGAGTGAGCAGGAGATGGGGAGAGGGGCAAAGGGAGAGGCAGAGAAAGAGAGAGAGAGAGAGAGAGAGAGAGAGACAGACAGAGAGAGAATCTTAAGCAAGCTGCACGCTCAGGGTGGAGCCCCATGCAAGGCTCGATCCCACAACCCTGGGATCACGACCTGTGCCAAAATCAAGAGTCAGACGCTCAACCGACTGAGGCAGCCAGGCGTCCTGAAAATGTCCTTATTAAAAATCTAAGTCCATCTGAGTCCTCTTCAGATGTTTATATTCTTATTAAACAGAGTGTTTTCACATAGATTAAAAAATAACCAGAGGGCACCTGGCTGGCCCAGTCAGTAGAGCACGTGACCCTTGATCTGGGGGTCATGAGTTTAAACACCACATTAGGCACAGCGCTTATTTAAAAACAAAACAGGACAAAAAAAACTTGAAAAAGAAACAGAATTTTTAAACAAAATATACACCTACCACAGATAGTTTCCTATTACTATAATCATATCATCTAATCATATTAAAGGGTTTCTCTTCAATTTTATCAATATTTTAATATTTTAATTAATATATTAATTTTTTAGATTTTTTTTTTACTGACATCTTCCAAGTCTCAAAAAAACATGTCAGAAAGTAATTTTTTAGGAGTGTTTTGCAAAGATGCCTGAACTCTCATGAAGCCTTTCTGTATTCAACTCAAAACTAAAAATGACCTTGAAGATTGCTTACAGCTCTAACATTCTGAAAGGGGGCTATATGAGCCACACACAACTGGCCTCACACTGGCTCTGTCACTTAGTGATCGTTTATCTTTGGAGGACCTTTTGCTGATTCTTAGTTCCCTCATTAATAAAATGGGGATCATGATAATGCCCTACCTCACAGGGTGATCGTGTAAAGTTATGTTTATAAAGCACTTTATAGTAGATATTCAATAAATGGTAGCTACTATTGCTACAAAAACCAAGCACAAAAGTAATTAAGTATAAGAGAGATTTCTAGAATTCAGAGACCTTAGATTGCTATTTGGACCACCTTAAAAAATACCACATATGCCAATATTAATAATTATCCTGAAAGCAATGATTTAATTATTAATATGAAAAAATATATTGAAAAAAAATTTTTTAATTTGAAGGTGGTTTTTTTCAACGTGTTAAACAGCTCAACTCCAGTGTATCTGACTGACTAGATGCATTTTTTTTTTACCTGCCATGTTTATCTTTGGCCTAATTTAGAAACAGCTTTAGTGAGAACCGGAGATGGACAGCCTTTTGTGATATTTTAGAGTACAGATTACAATGTGGATGAAATCTCTTTCTTACCGGGTAATTGTGGGTAAATTTTTTCAGCCATGTATTCTCTTAAATTCCTGGGCATTTCCCCTCGAATGTCAACAAGTACTCGAGTTTCATCAGATGAAATCTGATAGATGAGAACTGGACTCGGATTAGCCAAAATAAGTTCAGCATGATTTGCTTTAAACTGTGGTGCATGCTAGGGGGGAAAAAAAGAATTAATAATTTTCAAATTTCAAGTTGTGTTTATTTTTCTATAATTATATTCCCATAGTACCTTCATAATAAAGCCAACAAAATGAGATGAAACAGAAACTTTATTGGAGATCAGGTTTTTCCTAAACTTGGAAAAAAGTCCATCGGCAACAACGGTCAACGGAGCATGGAGTTCCTACAATAAAGATAAACAATACTCAGCTAAATGGTTAGAAATACAAAGTAAAAGGACCACATTTAAAATATTTACATATTTTATTGGACAACATTATGGAGGTAATGAAGATAATGCTACTAAAGAAGCTGTTACGGAACTTAAGTTAATGCATAAGACATTAATACTTCCTCTCCTGAGGGACTGCCTTCCTTCAAAGTACTACCATTCAAATCATCTGGGAGTTAAGTTACACTTTGATAGACAACAGAGGAATCAACTACCAAACAAGTGTGGACCACAGAAGACTGAATCTCATCATCACAAAGTCCAAGGACGAGTCCAATGTTTATTCTAGAATTTTCTTTACTTTTCTTTTTTTACTTTAAATTCATGTTAGTTAACATATAGGGTAGTTGGTTTGGGGAGTAAAATTTAGTGATTCATCACTTACATGTAACACCTAGTGTTCATCCTAACAAGTACCCTCTTTGATGCCCATCACACATTTAGTCCATTCCCCTACCCACCTCCCCTATTCTAGAATTTTCTAACTTCATATAATGCTTTCAACCAGTGGCTAGGGCTTAGAAGAATTTTTGTAAATGTGGATATATGTATTTGTATTACCTTGCAGTCACCCCCATTAGAGTACAGTTTCTAGGTGGTGGTGACCCATCCACAAAAACCAACAGATTAGCCTTTCACTCTTTCTCTTCTTTCGCTAAACCAAAATGAGCAAATACTGGAAACTATTTTACTCTGCTATCTCCCCAGGCATTCTGGTACTTTTCCCTTTTCAGATCTAAACAATTTGAAACAATTTGTTTACTTTATTCTAATCATTTCTTTTGTATCGAATCCTTGGTTTTTTTTGCCTTCCAGGCTCCTCTGCTTTTGTTTTTCTCGCTTCTGTCTTTAATACGGCTAATCCAGTGGTGTGTCTGCAAAGCTGTGTGTATAGCGTTGTGAGGTGCTCTAATGGGCAATGTGTTGCAATTTGAAACCCATCCTGCTGCAGAGGGCTGAGGGAGAACTCAAGCAGTAAATTGGTGGGCCTACTTTTTTAAAGGAATAGGAGAAAAAGAAGGAAGACAAAATCTCTTAGGAAGAGCTAACATTTGGTATCTCTCACCTTGATGTCCCCGGTCTCTTTATCCCTGTACTGAACGCCCATTACAGCATCATCTTCTTCTAATAACTGTAGCACGATGCCTTCGATGAACTTTGTACTAAAGGATAAATACACAGACATAAATCACAACAGAGTAGCTCAAACAACTTACATAAGAAAAGATAAATTCCTTATCTCCAGTTTACCCACGTAAACTGGACACACGTGTGCACGCATGTACACAGAAAAGGTCTGGAATGATAAGCAAAAACATCATTAATGGGTTTCAGAATTAAGTGTGGTTTTTATTTTCTAATTTCTTAAAATTGAATACATAGGTACTAATCTAATGATCTTTAAACGTAGTTTTAAAAGTAACATTAGATTTTTACCTCAACTCATTAAAAAAAGTACATGCAGAAAAACTTTACACACCCACACAAATTCATACACAGATGGGAAAACAGAATTGGGACTTTATCCACCGAATTATTCACAGTAGTTACTTCTAGTCAGAAGAGTCATGGATAATTTTTACAAACCTCTGTACATTTCTGTGGATTTTTCCATTTTTCTACAATGAACATATTCTACTTCCACAGACATCAAATTCTTTCAGTCCTAAGGGTAAGTCCACTTACTTCTTCACTAGCTTACTCCACACTTAAGCCTTTGCCAACGACATGAGGGTTCTCATGCTTGAAACTTCCTCAATTACAGTGCCTAAAGGCTAGGGGCAAATAGAAGTTAATAATTAAGAGAAGAAGCCAGTCCTACCAGACTAGGTCCTTCCTTTGCAAGAATGGAAAAGGGATTTTCCCTTGAAGTCCTCTGTTCTGACTTTTAACAGAAAATACCATAAGCACAAACCCCAACTCCCAAATAGGCAGACAGGGACTTAAACCTTAATTACAAGGGTATCTTTTAGGGGCCCCTGGGTGGCTCGATTAAGTGTCGGACTTCTGATCTCACGGTTTGTGAGTTCAAGTCCTGCGTCTGGCTCTCTAGAGGCTGACACCTCAGAGCCTGGAGCCTGCTTCAGATTCTATGTTGCCCTCTCTCTCTGCCGCTTCCCCTGCTCACACTCTGTCTCTCTCACCCTCTCAAAAATAAATAAATATTAAAAAGAATTTTTAAAAAGTTTATCCTCTAAATCCAACAACATAGAAACGCTATTTAGTCAAAGGAAAAATCTCAATAGTTCTGTGTCATTCACATGGAAATTCTTCACATGATATTCTTGACAAAGGCATTGAAGATCTAACATTCTTCTAACTTGCAGTCTACTTTAGTAATACCTATGTTCCAGCCCATACCCAAACACTTACGACAATTTATGAAATGGTATTTGCGCAAAGGCCAAGTTTAAATGCGTTTCTTTAACATCATACGTTTGAGTCGTCTTACTTGGGCTCTGCCATCGCTGCTTTCCGGAGACCCATTATGAATCTTCCATGATGGAAAGCTCTTCCACTCTGCACCTGACTGTTTT
Source organism: Felis catus (assembly GCF_018350175.1). NCBI lineage: Eukaryota > Metazoa > Chordata > Mammalia > Carnivora > Felidae > Felis > Felis catus. The sequence continues at coordinate 67,815,329 of NC_058385.1, read as the reverse complement.
CTGACAGAGGGTAAGGAATGTGAACCTCTGATTTGCTTTCCTGATCGTGAATTACGTAGCCATGTACGACCTGAGCATCAATACCTTCCACTGCATCTGCAAAACAATTCAGTTCAAAAAAAATCAGTTTTGTTAACATGCCCAGAGTTATATGAGGCACCAAAGGACATGGAGGCATTGAAAATGAGTCTCTTTCTTCATAAAGTGATTGAAACCATCTGGACAAATGGACATTAATATAAGTAACTATTTCAAAAGTCTTAATGCATCTGAAAGACAACCCTCTGAGCAAATCTGTAATATCACAGAAGATTAATATTTATATAGAAAATCTATTGATTAACTTCTATAGGAAAAATATTAAGATCCTAGTGTCAATGGGTGAAAAGTTTAAGGATGATTCACATTAAGCAATATGGAAACACTGAACAGATCAGGAAAATGTTCAAAACCTGATTAAGAAAAAACAAACCGATGAAATAAACTGAAACATTAAGATACCAAATCTATGAAAACTGCTGGTGAGATGATAAAACTGATACATTTATATATTACTGGTCATACTGTAAATTAATAACAGTTTAGAGAGTAATGGTGGCAATAATTATCAAGAACCACAAAGAAGTTAGCATCCTTTGATTTAATCATCTTAGTCTTGGAAGTTCATCTATGTTCATCCTAAAAATATAATTTTTAATTTTTAAGAATTTAAAAAAAATATTTTAATGTTTGTTCATTTTCGAGAGCAAGAGACAGAGTGCGAGCGGTGGGAGGAGCAGAGAGAGAGGGAGACACAGAATTGGAAGCAGGCTCCAGGCTCTGAGCTGTCAGCACAGAGCCCCATGCGAGTCTTGAACTCAGGAACCATGAGATCATGACCTGAGCTGAAGTCAGACACTTAACTGACTGAGCCACCCAGGTGCCCCAAGTTTTAAGAATTTTTAAAGTTATATATAAGAATAAGTTTACTATAGTGTTATCACTAATAAAGAAGAAATGAAAACAAACCAAATATTAATCTTAGAAAGGTAGAGTACATTATGAAGTATGAACTGAGAAAATACTATGCATAGGCCTAAAATCATAATGATAAACAAGGTTAATATATTAAGATGAAATGCATTAGAATAATTTCTAATTATTCTCATGATGAAAGAAAATCTTCACAAAGAATTCTATCACACATCTAAGCTAAAATCAAAATAAATTAGCTTTCTGATATGCTTTTTAATTGCCCTTAAGGTCAAGTCAGGGACAAACTGGCTGAATTTTGTTAGACTTCTGACCTAGAATCAAAATTACTTAGTTTTTTAGTATTGTTCTTAAGTTATTACAGTTAAAATTCAGTCAGAGAAAAGTGCACAGACATCCTAAGAGCTGCCAAGTAGCAGTGTATTCAGTTTGGGTCTCAGCAAATTGCCAATCTTTTCTGACCTAAATATCTGAAGCCCATTTAATATTTCTATAATGCTTTGTCCAGCCACTGAGACAGTTTGTTTTTCTTAACCCATAACTCTATTATGGAAGTACTTGAAATGTTTACACTGGCCACTTTAGAACATACCAGAAAATGTTAAAAGCATAATAGCACAGTAAAATTTTTCCTTGGGTAAACTATCTTAAGACAAGTATATAAATAAGGTCTTATTTAAGATTTTTTAAATCTGTCTCTGTCTCAACTTTATTGATAAAATCAAATATGACAGACTTTGCACACTTTTACTTTCTTAAGTAGGCAAAAAGATTACCCTACACTTCAATGACATTCGTGCTTCATGAACACTAGACATCAATAACTTTGAAGCCAGTGACATAACAGAGCTATCACTATCTATTAATCATAAGGCTCCACACTTACAATATTAGACTACTGGTCAGTATATCACATAAACTGACATGGAAAACACTCCTCCACATTAAAAAATACAGAACTGCTTGCTATAAAAAGGCAAATTAAAAAATAAAACCAACAATGAAAAAAACAAAACACGAAAACCTGCCTATGCTAAAAATGAAAAGCAACTTCAAAGTCAAACCAGTGAACAAGTTTTAAAGGCAACAGCATAAGGGCATCAGAACCACAAGTGTAAGAGTGGAGTTTTAAGGGCCACTCCTGAATAGGAGATAGGAGCCCCCATGACCAGGGACAATGAAACTTAGCACCATACATAAATGTCTTGTCAATAACACAGAAACCACAAAAAATTCAATACCAAGAGACACGGCATATGGAAGTAAGCCATTCACCATAGGCTAGGGGTGGAGTCATCCATAAAAAATCCAAACATACCTTTATGCCATGACCTCATATAACTTCTGAACCTCAAACCAAGTATACAGTATATAATAAATTAGGTATCATTTTTGAAAGCCCAAATATAAACCAGAATCAAGGAATAAATATAACAAAAAACATACAAGATTTACGAATCTTTATTTAAATGCATTAAAGACCTAACTGAATGGAGTATACCACATTCGTGGACAGGAAGTCTAAGCCAATTATTCCAAAACTGAGCTACAGATTCAGTGCTATTTCAGTCATAATCTTGACAGAGATATTTTGAAAATTTATTTCTAAATTACATGGAGAAAAGCAAAAGGGCCAAGAAAAGCCAAAATAATCCTAAAGAAAATAAGAGGTTCCCCACCAGATATTAAGAGTTATTAGAAAGATATAGCATTTATATTAATTTTAGGAGTTCTTGGGGCAGGCATTTGAGTGGCTCAGTCGGTTAAGTGTCCGACTCTTGATTTCGGCTCAGGTCGTGATCTTACAGTTTGTGAGTTTGAGCCCCATGTGGGCCTCCACACTGACAGTGCAGAGCCTGCTTGGGATTCTCTCTTTCCCTCCCTCTCTGCCCTTCTTCTGCTCACGCTCTCTCAAAATAAAACTTTTTTAAAACAAAAAGAGTTCTAGATATTAAGCTTAACCCATAGGGCAATCACTTATTAAAAACTCATACTCAGGGGACACCTGGGTGGCTCAGTCGGTTAAGCATCCGACTTCGGTTTAGGTCATGCATGATCTCACAGTGCATGGGTTCCAGTCGGGCACTGGGCTCTGTACTGACAGCTCAGAGCCTGAAGCCTGCTTCGGATTCTGTGTCTCCGTCTCTCTCTGCCCCTCCCCCGCCTGTGCTTTCTCTCTCAAAAATCAACATTAAAAAAAAACATAACTCAGGATGGATCAGTCCATATTATGTTAAAAATCCACACTCTAAAAAGTAACTATTCCAAGTGTTTCTATCATCCACATCTCATCACAACTCAGGGGAAATTCATAGCCTAATGAATGTTAATAAAAATTCGTATTTGTAATATTAAAGGTATTCATGGTATGTGGACTCGATAAAATACTTTAGAGGCTCTCCTTACTCTTGCATTGAACTACATATCAAAATCTACTACGTGGCAATGAGAAAGAATGAAATATGACCCTTTGTAGCAACGTGGATGGAACTGGAGAGTGTAATGCTAAGTGAAATAAGTCATACAGAGAAAGACAGATACCATATGGTTTCACTCTTATGTGAATCCTGAGAAACTTAACAGAAACCCATGGGGGAGGGGAAGGAAAAAAAAAAAAGAGGTTAGAGTGGGAGAGAGCCAAAGCATAAGAGACTCTTAAAAACTGAGAACAAACTGAGGGTTGATGGGGGGTGGGAGGGAGGGGAGGGTGGGTGATGGGCGTTGAGGAGGGCACCTGTTGGGATGAACACTGGGTGTGGTATTGAAACCAATTTGACAATAAATTTCATATATTGAAAAAAAAAATCCACTGAGGCTTGTTACCACAGCCTTGGAAGTATCTCCTGAAGCTAGATCTCTAAATGATTCTATGTACAGTCATCAGTTTTGAGACCATTTACGGTGCCTAATGTTCAACTATAAAAGTAACAAAATCCTGTCTCACGATATTGTTACATCTGCTTCAGGTGAACCTCTCCAGTAAGATGGTGGTTAGGGAACCCAAAAGCACAGAGATAGAACTTTCCTTCTTCATAAAGCACTCTCTCCACTTGGGTCCTGGGCCCTGCAGGCTTTTGCTTTTCCTCCTTACTAACTGCTCTTCCTCAGTCCCCCTTTATCACTTCCACTTGCCTCACTGATCGCCATACATCAGAGTTCCCCAGGGTTCGGTCCTGGACCTCTTCCTGGTAATGTCTTCTAGTCTTGTTTAAGTACCGACCCTTCTCTTTCTCTCATACCTAATATGTGACTTACCAGCAAGTCCTACTGACTCTTCCTTCAAAAGGCGTTTCCAGAGTGTGACCACTTCCCATCCACTCTACTTCTGTGATCCTAGGATGTTCCAAGCCATCAACTCTCACCGATTCTGCAACAGTCTCCTAACAGATCCCCCTGCTTCTGACTTTGCCACTCTTTTCCTACAGAATAACATGAATACTTCTAAATAATATTTTTAAACACACTTCTAAAACATGAGATTGAATAACTCCTTAAACTTCTCCAATGGCTTCCCTTTGGAATATGAGCCAAATCCACATAGTGGGCTATAAAATCCTATGGTCTCAGCCCCCACGATCTGCCCACTCTTTACCTCTCCCCTTCCCTCACACCACTCCATTCAACATTATTTTCCCTTCTCACTCTTCAAACAGTTTGTGTCTGTTTTGGTCACCACTGCAGCCTCAGCATCTAGAACAGCAGCTACAATATGGTGCATGCTAAATGGATATTTATTAAATGAATGAATGGACATCACTCCTTTAGTCATTTCTCTCTTGCGTCATCAGTTTCTTCCTCTCTACTTGATCATCTCCGTCACCAAACATGCTCTAGTATCAAAATACACCTTCTTTATCTTCACATCTACATCTCATTACTGCCCTACTTCTGTTTTCTGTTACAGAAAAACTCAAGAGTGCTTTCCTAGTCTAAATTTTTTAAACTCCCACCCACTTCAGTCTAAGCTTTGTCTCCACAACTCTGCTGAAACCTCTTGTCAACATCACAAGCAACCTTCAAAACTGCAAAATCCCATGGTCGTTTTTCTGTACTCATCTTACTGACCCTTCGTTAGCAAACCGTGACATAGTGCCCTTCCCCTTCGTGACACATACCCACCCCCTCCTACCCAAAACCTTCTCCTCTCTTGGATGAAGTGGCACCAAACGCTCTGGCTTTCTCTGCCATTCTACCAGCTCCTTCTCAGACTCCTTTTCAGGCTTCTCTCTTCTACCAGATCTTCAAATACCAGTTTCCCAGGACTTAGTTTATTCTGTCTTCTCTTTTCTCCCTACATGCCCTCCATCATTGTTGTGGCTTTTCAGTACTACAGATAGGCTGACACCTCTGAAATCTCTAACTCCAGCCAGACCAAACCACTCCTCTGCACCCGAGATTCACATATTCAGCTTAACTTCTCCACTTGGATAGCTCAACATGTCCCACAAATTCCTCCCCAATGCCTGTTCCTATCAGCAAATGATACCAGCTACCAGCTGTTTAAACCAAAACCCAGGAATCCTTTTTAATATTTCCTTCTTCCCCATATCTCACACCAATCCCTTAGTCAGTCACGCCATTTTTAACATCAGTTGGGCCACTTCTCGTTATATCCTCTGCTACCATGCTAGCCCAAACCACCATCATCTATCATTTGGACTTAGCAATGAGTTCGCACTGGACTCTGCATTGACTGTCGCTACCCCACTGCCACCATCTTACGGTGTATGGACCACACCATCTCCACATATTCTTTTAAAACAGCATTCTCCCAACTTCAGGGTGTGACTCAATGTTAATTATGAAATGAATTTCAAGTTGTGAAGTATATACTTGGGTAGAATCATGACAAGTATTTAAAAAGAAAAATGAGGGGCACCTGGGTGGCTCAGTTGGTTAAGCCTCCGACTTCGGCTCAGGTCATGATCTCGCAGTCCGTGAGTTCGAGCCCCACGTCAGGCTCTGTGCTGACCGCTCAGAGCCTGGAGCCTGTTTCGGATTCTGTGTCTCCCTCTCTCTCTGACCCTCCCCCATTCATGCTCTGTCTCAAAAATAAATAAACGTTAAAAAAAAAATTTTTTTTTAAATAAATAAATAAAAAGAAAAATGAAACAAATTTCAGCCAGATTTACATATGTACGTATGTGGTGGGTCAGGATAGAAAATGTGTTTGTAATTGTGAGTAGCTGTCAAAGGTCTGAAGCCACTTTAGACGTACAGCATGAACAAGATCATGCCACACTCCTGCTCCACTGACTGCAAAGCCCTCCATGATGTGGCTGCTGCCTGTCTTTCCAACCTTGATCTCAAGTCATTCTCCTTTCCCCATCACCCAACACTTTCTAGCGACACGGCCCTCCTTTTCAGCTCCTTGAATGAAACAGCAAACATTTACATAATGCTTACTACGTACCAGGCACTGTTCTGAGTGCTTTGTGTATAGGAATTCATTTCAACCTCATAGTAACCTATGAGGCAAGGAATCACATACAATGTCCATTTTACAGATTAAGAAACGGGTACACAGAGCAGGAGCCTGAAGCCTGCTTCGGATTCTGTGTCTCCCTCTCCCTATGCCCTGCTCACTCTCTGTCTCTCTCTCAAAAATAAATAAACATTAAAAAAAAATTTTTAAAAAGAAACTGGTGCTGTGGAGGTTAAATAACTTAGCCAAGGTCATACAGCTCTTTCAGTGCCTGAGCTGGTATTCAAAGTCAGGCAATCTAGTTCCAGAATCAATTCACATAATTATTACACTATCCTCCCTACCACATGAGCCAAGCAAGCTCTTTCTTAACTCAGAGCCCGACATATTTTGTACTCTGATCCTTAAGAGTAGCCAATGAATCTGTCTTATTCACCGGTATATCCTCGGCACCAAATACAGCACCTCACACAAAGTAGACACTGAGTAAGTATTTCCTAAATGAACAGCTAGTGTTTATTTATTTTTTTTTTTAATTTTTTTTTTTTTAACGTTTATTTATTTTTGAGACAGAGAGAGACAGAGCATGATCGGGGGAGGGTCAGAGAGAGGGAGACACAGAATCTGAAACAGGCTCCAGGCTCCGAGCTGTCAGCACAGAGCCCGACGCGGGGCTCGAACTCACGGACCGTGAGATCATGACCTGAGCCGAAGTCGGCCGCCCAACCGACTGAGCCACCCAGACGCCCCGAACAGCTAGTGTTTAAAAATCATTTAGGGGTGACCAGGGGGCTCAGTCAGTTTAACGTCCAATTTTGGCTCAGGTCATAATCTCATGGCTCATGGGTTCAAGCCCCACATCGGGCTCTGTGCTGACAGCTTGGAGCCTGCTTCGGATTCTCTGTCTCCCTCTCTCTCTGCCCCTCCCCTGCTCACACACTCTCTCAAAAATAAACATTAAAAAAAACTTTCTAAAATTATTGCTTTAATAGATGATACTTAAATAAAAGATTCCATAACAAGCACATAATATGTACTCCACCAATGACAGCTCCCTTCACTTTTCACTAGATTTCATGCCCTCATTCTAGTTCTCCAATCTTTAATTTTGACCATTTCTATTTTTTAGCCACTTCACTGTATCTCACTAAGTCTCCTTTATATCTCCTCATCCACTAAACTCTTATCTTCTCCTTTGCTCTCATTTTCATGCAAATTGGTTGGTAAAGAGTATAGTGACTTTTAGAAATGTAAATAAATTGAAATATCTTTTTACCAGTTATAGGACATGCTAAAGTGAAGAGGGTTCGCTTATACCACATTAACTCCTAAAAATTAACATGGACCTACCTTCAAGACCAAGGTCTTTAAGGACACGATAACCACCTGGCTGCAGAAATTCTCCAACTATCCTGTCAGGCTCTTTTAAATCCCTCTCGATTACTGTCACCTTTCTTCCATCTCTGGAAAGCATGGCTGCCAAAGCAGAGCCAACCACACCGGATCCCACAATGATAACTTCTGGATCATTCTGAGAAGATATTGATGATGAGGCAGCTGCTCCTATTAAGGTGGTTTCTGAAATACTGGTTCCTTTTTTGGGCTGTGTTAAAAAAAAAAAAAAAGTTAATTATGTATCTACATTTGCTATCCGTAAATCATGCTGCTACTACATAGGCACTCAGGCCTTTTCTATCTTGGGCAAAACCTTCATTTCAAATATTATCAACTAAATGCAGTGCTATGTTTTTAAATCCAGATCATATATAAAAACCAGTGATACTGGGGTGCCTGGGTGGCTCAGTCAGTTGGGCATCAGACTTCGGCTCAGGTCATGATCTCACGGTTCGTGAGTTCGAGCCCCGCGTCACGCTCTGTGCTGACAGCTCGGAGCCTGGAGCCTGCTTTGGATTCTGTGTCTCCCTCTCTCTCTGCCCCTCCCCTGCTCACGCTCTGTCTCTCTCTCTCTCTCAAAAATAAATAAACACTAAAAAAAAACCCGGGGTGCCTGGGTGGCTCAGTCAGTTAAGCATCCTACTTCGGCTCAGGTCACGATCTCGCGGTCTGTGAGTTCGAGCCCCGCGTCGGGCTCTGTGCTGACAGCTCAGAGCCTGGAGCCTGTTTCAGATTCTGTGTCTCCCTCTCTCTCACCCTCCCCCGTTCATGCTCTGTCTCTCTCTGTCTCAAAAATAAATAAACATTAAAAAAAATTTTTTTTAAAAAACCCAATGATATCAAAGTATTAAATAAAAATGTATAATAATACCCCAATAAAGTGAAATACATACTACATTTTCCATATATATATTTAGAAAATGCTGTTATACAGATATATTTAGAAATCCACACCAGGCCAAATATACACAATGTTTGCAAGGGGCTCCAAAGACTTATTATAGGGAAAAGTCTATCATTAATTACTCAGTTCTTCAAGTACATACTAAACATCCACCAAATGCAAATCACATAAGACTTCTATTTTGACTTCATGTTGCAAACTATACAGCTATTCATTTTTATTTCCACTATTCATTTTTATTTTGTCCTTTTGGATTTTCATCTGAAAAATCTATCTTAACCTAAAATTACATTTATATAACAAAAAGACTATCACATCCTAGCTATTAATCTAGTAATTGAGAATTACTTAACTCAAGAAAATTCTGAAAGTTCAAAATAACCCATCCTATCCCGTGGGGTGCAACCCCTTCACACTTAAGCCCTTAACATATAAGGACATATTTCATTTGCCCATCTTGACAGTCTAAGAGAGCCTAGTCAAACAGTTGGTCCATTTAGGAATAAATATCAAACCTATCACTAATTGGGCTGACAATAAAAACTTTATTCATAGGATGAAAAAGTCCAGTTTTGAGATTTATGCCCACTGAGAATAACAGTGCCTCTTGGGTTTTCTAAAATGAATAATTCAGGGTCGAAATAAGTATTTTTTCCCGGTATGTGGGTTGACAAATATAAATGTGTTTCAGATACAGAATTGCAAGGAACCATCTTTCTTGATTTCTCTGACTTTAATGATTAAGATAAGCCCAAATGCCATTTTGAAGGGATTTTGATAAAAGACCTCGGGCAAAAAGGAAGGAGACAAAACCTAAAACCTTAGAATTCTGATTCTCTGTGATTTTAATATTCATCCAGTCTTCCTTTAACTCTGCATGGACTGGGGCGGGTCCATTCCACTTTTTATCGTCTCTCTTACAGAAATTACCTTTTTGCCCTTTACCAGGAGGAAAAGACAACAGCCTTCTCTTCCCAGAAGTATTTCTTAGTGACCAGAATGACTATTTTTTTTTATTATAGTTCTGAGAGCAAGATAAACCCTTTTTGTCATCTTAGCCATTTCTTATCAGTTTTTCTTCCTAACTTTTCCCTGTTAAACCATAGACACACACACAGACACACACACACACACAATCCTGGAAGGGGAACCTGAGTTGGTTAAGTCATTCAAAGAAGGGTCAACAGACGAAGCACTAATGGGAACTGTGTACTCCCTGCACCAACTCCCTGGTGTTTAAGAAGCAGCAGAAAGCCTGAGGCATTCACATATAGACCCAGTTATTGATGGCTGGTAATCAAATTTTCTCTTCGCCAAAATGTCTCAACACCACATGACGTAATGGCATTCCAGCCACCTACACGAGCAGTCCGTGACCCTGGCAGAAGTTACCTCAGACACCGCTGAAGATTTCAAACTGAGATTAAAGACTGCCTCTCCCTCCTCTCCCATCGCTGGCACCCACCCCACCACATCGCTGCACGCGGCACTAGTCAAAAGGTTCCTAACAGATGAGTGCTTTTACACCAATCTTAATAGCTACCATTTATTCATTATGAGCCACAGTCAATCATTTAACTCCCTAACTGGCAGCAAGACCAGCGCCACCCCCATCTAGTAGAAGAGGTAACTCGTTCTTACAGAAACGAAGCAATCTGCCAAAGGTCCCAGAGACAGAAGTGGTGGAACCAAAATTCTAAACGAAGTCCTCCCTTCTGTAAGCCTTGTACTGTGGATCCAGTAAAATAATGTCAATCCGGAGCCTCAAAGAGTAAACTACTTTTTGAGGCCACTCGCCCTAACTCCAAGTCACCATCATGCCTCACTTGGCTTACGACTGCCATCTTTCACCTGAGAGCCTGCTTCCATTCTCGTGCCCTGCAAGCCACTCTCCGCACACCAACTGGAATGTTCTTTCTAAAAAGTAAAAATCAGTATTGTTACGTCCGTGCTTAAAACCCTCCAGTGAGGGGCACCTGGGTGACTCAGTTAAGCATCCGACTTCAGCTCAGGTCACGATCTCACAGTTTCGGGAGTTCGAGCCCCGCATCGGGCTCTGTGCTGACAGCTGGGAGCCTGGAGCCTGCTTTGGATTCTGTGTGTGTCTCTCTCTCCCTCTTTCTCAGTCTCTCCCTGCCCCTCCCCTGCTCGTGCTCTCTCTCAAAAATAAATAAATGTTAAAAAAAAAATTAAAGAGTCCCCCAGTACTCTTGGGAAAAAATCCAAACACCCATGGCCAACAGGCTCTAAACGTTCCGGCATCAATGACCACTGCTCCCTCATCTACCACTGTCTTTGCGGGAGGCATAACCTCAAACATGACTGACGACTAGCTTCTGAATTAGGAACATGGCTGAACTGAGGACCTTACTCAATTACTCACATGACTTAGGACACTACTCCACTGATTCACTCAAGGCTTCACCGACATGGGGAGAGGAACGTGCTTTGCCCAAGACTTCGAAATGCTGAACTAATTTTTATTCCACTAACTTTTCGAATTGTTCTGTTACTTTCCCCACCCAGCTGTCACTTAGAAGCAGTGGACTTAACCCGCAGCAGGTTTCTTTCTTCTCAGGTACAAACACAATCCTTACCTAAGGTTATAAATAAAATATCTTTTTTTCCCCCAATCACAGAAGGTGATTCTGTCCTCCTTCAAAATGAGATTCTAATATTTCACATCCCCTTTCACAAGCAAAGCTATATTCATAATCAAATCAGTGTCATTACAGCATTGGCTCTATGGACACTAAATGGAACAAATCTTTTCCATCACGCCTAAGAGTGTCAAGGATGTAGCCAAGGAACAGTCAAGGGCTTAAAAACAAAACCAAAAAAAAAAAAAAAAAAAAAAAACCCACGAAAATTAAATGAGAATTCATACCAGAATATCTAAATTGCTGCCTCTGTCCTTTAGAAAAGATGAAAATTTACATCTGAGCGACCCCCAATCCTAATTTGTTAAAAAAGAGACTCCTTGATTTGCCCACTTAAAATTCAACCTACCCTCCTAGACCCAAGCTGTTCTTTATTTTCTGATCCCGGGGGCGACTTGGCCCAGAAGAAGCCAATGAAAGGCAGGGCCGACAGAATATCCGAGAAGACCGCGAACTGGGAGCCGCTCTGCTGGCGCCCGAGCAGGGCCCCGCTCCGGTAGCGACAGCGGTAGGACAGCACCAGGCCCAGGGACAGGAACACCAGCACGCACAGCAAGAGCTCCTTGTTGGCAAAAGAGACGAAGTCTCCGCATTTCTTGTAAAAATACGTGAAAGTGGCAATGCCCAAGAAAGTCCACATGGTTCAAAGGCTCCTTCGGTGACCCCGGGTCAGCGTTGAGATCCTCTTTTTCCTTGCGGGGTTTTGGTGATGTGAGGTTCTCCCCAAAACGTGTCACCAGACGGAGCGCGAGGAAGCGGCCGAGCTCCCGCCAACACCGTCACAGGATTACAATTCAAGCCAGCCGAGTTTACAAAATCCTACCACGGTGGAATAAAACAGTTCGCGAAGAGGGGAAAGTTGGCCAGACTTAGAAAGCAGTATTAAAACACCGCCCGCTGCAACCGCTTCCGAGCAGACTCTAATCTTTCCGGCAACCCATTCATTTCCTTCCCCAGGATGGGCTTCTCCTGGGTTGCTGCAGGTGATGTCCGTCAAAGGTGACGCGGGCCGGCTCACCTGCAGCAGGTGCCCTTCCAGGAGGCGTGGGGAGACGAAAGAAACGTCCCGGCGCGGCGGCAGGGGAGGCCTGGCCAGGGGCGGGAGCGCCCACGCTCGGGCGGCGCCGGGGCTGCCTCTTCCCACGGAGGACGGCCTCGGACTCGAGACTGCGGCCCCAGCCCAGGCAAGCGCGGCCGCTCTGCAGACGCTCCGGGTCACCTGCCCCACGAACCCTCCAGGCCGTGACTCCGTTTCCCCGCGGGTGAGCGGCGGTCTCCAAGGAGCTTCCTCAGACGGCGGCGGCTCCCGACGGCCTCCTCGTCAGCATCCCTCGCCGGCGGCCGCTGCCCTCCCCAACTCGGCGCTTCGGCAGTAACCAGAGTAACCGCCGCCCGCCCTTCGCTCGCCGCCGGCCCGGCGTGCCCGGGGCGGCCGAGGGGCTCCGCCCAGGCGAGGACCAGGAGGCGGGGCGCAAGACCAGAGCCCGCCCCGCCCTGCGCGCCCAATGCGCCCGCCCCGCCCTCCGCCGCCGTTGGCCAATGAGGGGGCGCACCGCGCGGTAGGCCGAGATGGCGCTATGCGGCGTTTGGCCAATCGCGGGCGGCGCGGCCGGCGCGGCGTCGCCGGGTGAGGCGCTAGGGCGATGTTGCGTGGTGTGAGGCGGGGGCGTGAGCTGGGGGCTTGCCGCCCGGTGGGCGGAGGGTGAGGCACCCGCTGGCTCCACAGGGGCGGAGGGGCGGAGGCGGTCGAGCCCTGGGTTCCGCGGTCAGCTTGCCCGCCGCCCCGCCCCGGCAGCTGGGGTCCTACCGGAGAAGAGGTGGAGTTTGTTCCGGGGAAGCCGCCGCCTGGAGTTCCGCCATTCGTCCCCCGATCGTGTATTGAGCGCTTACTATGTGTCAGGCCCGGGGGTCCTTTCTCTCCCACGCCTAGTGTGTGTAGAGGGCGGTGGAAACCGGTGCGTGGAGAACGTGATGTTCAAGCCGAACTTTTGGAAGAACGAGTTAGGCAGATGTTTGCCCGAAGAAGGAAGGAGAAGAGGATGTGCCAGGTGTTTCTTCCTTCACCCCAAATTGTCAGGCACTGCGTAGTAGTCACTGTGCTCAGCCTAAAGATGCTCTGGTGTTCGTAGCCCCAGTTCTCTGGAGATCAGAAACGCGGGGGGGGGGGTCCTCGGGCAAAGAAAGTACAGGTGTGTCGTAAGTGCTCCGAGAGTGGGGGTGCAACAAGAAACCGCAGAACCCGAGGCAGTCCTTCCCTTCGCCTCCGCCTGGGCCTGGAGGGGACTAGGCAAGGCCTCCGGAGTTACATGAATTGTGTCCAGGACAAGCCTTCCAGGGAAAACAAAAACATGTGCAAGAGTTGCAGTGTGAGAGATGGCCTTTGTTCCGAAACGTTGGACCTCCCTAGAATTCATTCAGGGCTGAGACCATTGCATTGGCTCGCCCTGTGCCTTAAACCCCACAGTTAATGTACAAATCCTTTCTGTTTCTGCCCCTTGGAGCACGGCTGTATTGTCATCTGTCGCCTAAATTGGTTATATTTTTATTGACCCAATCTCTGACGCCGTGGTTGAGCCTTACCCACTAGTCCCTATAAGGGAAGGACCTCCCTCTGATAAATCAGAATCAGCGACACCTAGCACAACGTTTTAAGCTCCATTTTTATCTTCCATAAAAATGTATTTAGTGAATGAATGGGTGATGAATGATAATGGCACAGCAGGAAGACCAAGTGACCGGAATGTGGAGACCTAGATTCTCGCTGTCACCACCTTTGTGACCTTGGACAAGACAAAAGTCAGTCAACCTCTAGAGAGAGTCAACCTCTAGAGATTTCATATCTTCATGAAATCTAATCTTTGCAATCCTGTAACACTTTGCTGAGTTTAAGAAAGTATGGCAACTGTCCCCATTTTCCACCCCAAATATATGTTTTATGTGCTAATAAAAGTAATTATGTGTCAAAATACTTTCATTATTTAACCCTCAAATAACAAAAATGAAACAAAGAGGTTAAGTGGCTTGGTCAGATCACAGCAGATAACTGATGAAACCAAGAGTTAAACTCCTGGCCTCCAAATCTTGTGTTTCTCAATAATCACTCTTAATTATCAGTTACTGCTTTAACAATCCTCCATTATAAAACCAAGACTTTAATTCTTTCCCTGACAACAACCCTCACTGGTATCAACAAATTTGGCTGTTTAGAATATACAAAGACTCAAGAAAAAGACTCAAGAAAATCAATTTAATGTGTGGGAAATCGTTTTCCTAAAGACAATTCTTCAATAAACTGCTTGTGGTTCCTATATTGCTAACATGATAGAATGCTCTAGCAGCTCTTACAAATGAGAATTCAGTATCATCAGGATGTTACTTGATTACCCTCTACTTGAAATTAGCATAAGTGGATTTTTTTTTCTTATCAAGTAGCCAACCATCATTTAACTATGTTTGAATCTTGGCATGGCTCTGCTTATTCAAAAACAAAAAACTGGGGCACCTAGGTGCCTCAGTCGAGTGCCCAACTCAATTTCGGCACAGGTCATGATCCCAAGGTCTTGAGATTGAGCCATGTCTCCAAGCTAAGCCTGGAGCCTGCTTAAGATACTCTCTTTTGGGACACCTAAGTGGCTCAGTTAGGCATCAGACTTCGGCTCAGGTCATGATCTCATGGTTCCTGGCCTGGAACCCCACATCAGCCTCTGCACTGGTGGCATGGAACCTGCTTGGGATTCCCTCTCTCCTTCTCTCTCTGCTCCTCCCCCCTGCCAAATAAATAAACTTAAAAAAAAAAAAAAAAAAAAAGGTTCTCCCTCTGCCCCTCCCCCACTTGCGTGTGCTCAAAAAATAATTTTTTTAAAAAATCTGTCACTCGGGCCTGAAGCTAAAGCAATGAAATATGACACAAAACCAGCCACTTAGTAGGAGAAAGTAATAAACTGTAGAATAAACTCCATGAAAAATACTCTGTAATCACGAAGAGGCGGTGTTACTATACCTTGGGGACCAGGGTAACCCCAAAGAAACTGAAAGCATGGTGGACCTGTCTGGTGCAGAAGTCATGGAGGAGGCTTAGCTGTGGCCAGAGAGGCTGTAGGAGGCTGAGAGGAAAGGAGAGAAATACCTTGTTTCCCCTCGCTTGGCCCAGTCACCCACCAGTGGTCTCTCACCTGTTGGGTTTAGCTGGCCACCAGTTGAAAGTTTGGGAAACGCAGCCCACAGGGACTGGCCTACCTATGATGCACAGCAAAGCATGAGGTATTTCAGGAGTAGATTTGAGCACAGGTAGGCCTAGGATTGGCTCACTTTCTAATATGTATGCCTCCTGATTCTTTTTCTCATTGTCTTGACTTTAGTGGGACTATTTCTATTGTTTCAGTCTTCAATAGGATGTTTGCAATTGCTTATAACTTCTCCATTAAAGTTTTAACAATCAAATCTTTTTAGCATATACTGGTATGTATATATTACTCTGTTCATGTAGTGAATTTAGTGTAGTGAAATCTTACATTAACAAAGTTGATAATGGTGAATCAGCCTTCCATTCTTCAGAAAAACTTCATCAGAGTGTATCATTCTTTTTAATAAAGTGCCATGTTAGATTTGTGTAAAAAAAATACTTTGTAGTCATGACAAGAGCTGATACTTATAGTATAGTCAGCGTTCTAAATGCTTTTTTCATATATTAGCTCATTTTGTCCTCACAACCATACTATGAGGAAGGTACTGTTTTTAGCCCCATGCTACAGATAAGGAACGATGTACAGAAAAGTGGTCACACAGCTAGTAAGTAGCAGAGCCTGAATCCAAGCCCAGAAAATCTGGTTCAGGAATCCGGGATTGTTTGACTAGAATGCATTTTTTTCTCGCCCTACAAAGATCTAGTTATTAAAACAAAGAGCACAATTGTTCTTGCCGCCTCTTCTTGTTGGCCTAAGTTTGGCATGTCAGGACTAGACTTGTGCCTTTTCAAGTGTCATTCTCAATTCAAGAAAAAGCCTTGCCCTTCTTTCTTCAATTATCCATTCTTAAAGACCCAGATTAAAGATTTTTTCTGTGTATTTATTGATTTTAAGAGAGAGAGCAGGGGAGGGGCAGAGGGAGGGAGGGAGAATCCCAAGCATGATCTGCACTGCTTAGCACAGAGCCTGACTTGGGGCTCAAACTCACGAACCTTGAGATCATGACCTGAGCCGAAATCAAGAGTTGAACGCTTAACCGAATGAGCCACTCAGGCGCCCCAAGACCCAGATTAATCATCATGTCTTTTTTTTTTTTTTAATTTTTTTTTTCAACATTTATTTATTTTTTTGGGGACAGAGAGAGACAGAGCATGAACGGGGCAGGGGCAGAGAGAGAGGGAGACACAGAATCGGAAACAGGCTCCAGGCTCTGAGCCATCAGCCCAGAGCCCGACGCGGGGCTCGAACTCACAGACCGCGAGATCGTGACCTGGCTGAAGTCGGACGCTTAACCGACTGCGCCACCCAGGCGCCCCTCATCGTGTCTTTTTATAACTCCACCTCTTTGCCTTAGCAGTCACCGATTCATAATTTGTCAATTTACATATAACTTTTTCAAGAGATTCAACTCCTTAAGGCCAGGACCTTGTCTTATTCATAGTTGTATACTCAGCACTTGGTATACAGTAAGCATTTTTTCAACGTATTAAGTACAATCTTTCCTTTCTTCATTTTATATCCCCTCTTTTTTGGGGTACCAAACTGAGCAATTTCTTTTTCATTTATGTTTTTGTTTGTAACACATTAGATCAAAACCCTCTAAAGCTACTTGCTCACCATCCAACCTGTCCATAAAGACTTTATTTTTTTTACTTTAGAGAGAGAGTGCAAGTGAAGGAGAGGGGCAGAGGGATAGAGGGAGAAAATCTTTTTTAAGTTTATTTATTTTGAGAGAGGCAGAGACAGAGAGAGAGAGAGAGACTCCCAAGCAGGAGCTACGCTGTCAGCTCAGAGCCTGACTCGGCGTTCGATCTCACAAACCATGAGATCATGACCTGAGCTGAGATCAAGAGTTGGACACTTAACCGTCTGAGCCACCCAGCGCCCCCATAAAGACTTTTTAAATAATTTTTTTAATATTTATTTATTTTGACAGAGAGAATGCAGGCCCGTGTGTTGGGAAGGGGCAGAAAGAATCCCAAGCAGGCTCTGCACTGTCAGGGAAGATCCCCACAAAGGGCTCAATCTCACAAACCGAGCAATCATGACCTGAGCCGAAAGCAAGAGTCGGACCCTTCACTAACTGAGCCACCCAGGCGCCCCCCAAAAGACTTTTAATGTCAGTCATTTACTTGTTCTGCATCCCCTCAGTGCCAATGTAATCTTTTGCAAATTCTAGTTGGAATTTGGAACTTTGTTTTTTTCATTTTCTTTTTATTCTTCAGTACTGCTCATAAAGCCATGATTAAGAATATACATCAATATTCTGAGCATCTGGGTGGCTCAACTGGTTAAGCGTCTGACTCTTGATCTCATGATCATGACCTCATGTTCACGAGATCAAGCCCCATGTAGGGCTCTGTGCTGACAATGAAGAGCCTGCTTGGGATTCTCTCTCTCTCACTCTTTCTGCCCTTCCCCTGCTTGCACTCTCTCTCTCTCAAAATAAACTTAAAAGGAGTATACATCAATGTAATTCAATGTAATACATGGGGATCAAGTGTCTACTTCGTGTCAGGCACTGTGCTTGGTGTTGGGAGTAAAGCACTGAACAGACATAGTACTTGTCATTTGGGGGTTCAGAGTTTAACAGAGAAGACAGCAGCATACAGGTAATTAAGGATGTGATACGTGTCCAAAAACGAGCAAGTACATGTTGCACTGGAGGGTAACAAGATATAAACTGGCCTAGGGGTCAAGGAGTGCCTACCAGAGGAGGTTACGTTTAAGCTGAGGTCTGAAGAATTAGTAGGAGTAACCAGGGATAACCTCTGGTAATGGCAATGACCACACCTTACATCCCCCAACCCCCGCAGTATGGCTGTTTTTTCCCTTAGTAAAACATCAATCCCTGAAGCTGACAAGTTTTTCACTGAATTAGTGATGACAGCAGGATGGGAAAGATGATGATTCTAGTCTTCTGAGCAGTATAACTTGGTATCTTCCTAAGTTTCCAATGTGCTTTTTCCTCAGCATCAATTTTACAAACACAAAGATACTTCTCCATTTACCAAACCTGAATTTACCTTCGTCTCCTAGATTTGGGGTGCACTTCATTGTCTGAACCAGGTGACAGGAGACACTGAGCTAAGTAGCCAGCCGTTTCATCAACCAGTTTTCCTCTGGGTTCTCCCAGGCTCTGGGCCTCAGGCCACATCCCTGGGTCTCCCAGCAGCTTCCAGCGCCCTCTACTGGAATCGGGCCTGAGGCCGCGCGAGGAAAAATCCAAATAGTTGTTAGAATCACTCATCCCAAAGTGACTCTCAGCTGATCCGAACCCAAGAGAGGCAAAGAGGGGTTTAAAAAAAAAAAAAAAAAAAGAAAAAAGAAAAAGGAAAAAAAAAATACCTTAAAAGAGATTTCCAACATTTAAATGTACTGGCCTTGAACTGAATTACATGGTTTCCTCCCCCTCCCACCAAAAGGTGTTTAACAAAATTATTCCACTGGGTAATTGAAATTGATAGATAGTTCTGGAAAGGGATTAGTAATATGCCTTTAAAAACTTTTATGCCAGTTAAGCGTCCAACTTCAGCTCAAGTCATGATCTTGCAGTTCATCAGTTCTAGCCCTACGTTGGGCTCTGTGCTGACAGCTTGGAGTCTGGAGCCTGGTTCAGATTCAGTGTCTCCCTCTCTCTCTGCCCTTCCAAGGCTCAGCTCAACTCTCGCTCAACTCTCTCTCTCTCTCTCTCTCTCTCTCTCTCTCTCTCTCTCTCAAAAATAAATAAATAATAAAAATAAAAACTTCTATGTCCTTTGACTCAATAATGTCACTGCTAGGAATTCACTCTAAGGAAATAATTTGAGATGTAAAGTAAAATTTGTGTACCAACAAAAAGCAAAACAATCATAACTACAATACCAAAACAACAACCAAAAAAACCTTGTTCACAACAGTGTTCTTTTTAATAGCAAACAGCTAGAAATACTATAAACACCCACCAACATCCAACAATTCAGAACTGAATTGTTATTGTTATTCAGTCTATTTTTATGAAGTCATTAAAAACATCATAATCATTAAAACAAGTAAACTGACAATAAGATTAGGAAATCAAGACACAATACTATACATACATACATACATACATACATACACACACACACACACACACACACACACTCCCCACATGATCCAATTTTTTTTAACATTTATTCAGATATATGCTTAGAAAACAAGTTATTGGGACAGATCTCAGAACTTTTACGGTGAGTGATCTCTGTAAAAAATGATTACGGGCCATTTTTCTTTTGATCTTCACACTTTTACATCATTTCCTACTTTATACTTCTCTGTATATTTTACAATCAGCAATCAGTATTACTTTAATAATTAGAGAGTAAGCTATTATTTTAAGGGGGAAATCTTACACCTGTGTTTGTTAGTCTAATCAACTAGCATTTTCTTTAATCTGACTATTTATCCACATGACTTAACAGGACTCAAAATTAATCATGATCCTTTTTCAACCAAAGCTTACACATCATCCCTCCCAGTGTCAGATCCTAGGATATCTACTGATTTTACCAGCCATGCAATGTTAGATCACAAACCTCACCAACTTAGCACTTTCAAGCTACCTCTGCTTGTAAGTGGCTACATCCCATGAAGTCATGATTGCCAAGCATCATGTTTCCATCCGGATCTTTATAACCAAGTGTTTGGACCATCTTTAGCTTTGACTTCATTCCTACTTCGTTGGAAGGGGAAGAGAGGAGAGGGAAGAAAGGGAAACGAAATAAAGGGTAGAAAAAGCCTAAGTTTGGGTTGGAATATGTAAGGAAAGGGACGTCTGGGTGGCTCAGTCGGTTAAGCGTCCGACTTCAGCTCAGGTCATGATCTCAGAGTTTGTGGGTTCAAGCCCTGCAGCAGGCTCTCAGCTGTCGGCGCCTACTTGGAATCCTGGCACTCTCTCTCTGTCCCTCCCCCACTTGCACTCTCTCTCTCTCAAAAATAAATCAACATGTGGGGCGAAAAAAAGAATATGCAAGGACAAGGCAGAAGAGGTTAGGGCCAAAGAGAAGTAAAAGAGAATAAAAATGAAATAAAAGAGATGGGGAATGAAAGGAAAGGCAATTTTTAAATAGAAAAGGCAGTAGTTGCCCACAGAGCTGCCATAAAATAATGATGTGCTACATTATTAGCCTACACACTCAGCTTGCTACACACTCCTAGTGTGTAGTCATACCCCTTCGTGTCCATGGGGTAGACAACAAAAGGACTGCACCATTTTTGTGGCCCCAGGGGACACCCATGTCTCTGGGGCTACCTTCAAAGATGATTCAAAGACCCAAGGTTGTATACAGCCACTTTATCACAGATCAGCTAACACTGAGGTATTAGCAATGCTAATAAGCACATTACATACAGTATCTCACTGATCCTCCCCACAAACCCATGAGCTAAATGTTATTAATATCTTTATTTTAGAAACCTAGAAATAACCAATTCAAGCAGTGATTAATTTCTGTGCATTTGCCTATCCTTAGCAAAATTATGAGAAAATGAGGGTGGGCAGGGAAGAACGACAGTATTTTCTTAACACCTAGAATATGCCAGGCACCTCACCTCACTCACTGCTTACTAAATCTTACAAGCGAAGAACAGAGTACAGTGATTGAAACATGAATGTGAAACAGACTCTGAACCTGTCCTGGACAGCGTGAATTTAAAAGCCCAGGTCTTCCCTCCATAGGCTTTGGAACAATTGGGACAATTGAGGGTCCTCTAGGGGTTAGCGTGAAGGATAGACCCAGCTTCCCAGGCCTGTCACTTTCACTTGCGAGCTAGCCCAGACTCCGTGGACTGGACAAGTAATGATGTCAAAGGGACCTGGGGCACGCTGAGACTGTACAGCCTATTCCAGTAAACTTCACCACTGGCAAATGCCTTTCATCCAAAACCACTAAACACTTCACATGCCAGGCTTTGTGTCGGGCACTGGGATTACAGAAATGAAATCTGTTAATCTGTTCTCTGCACTCAGGGAGTGGACAGTCTAATGGGAAGGCATATCCTGGAAGGGCATATTCCTGAGCATTAGCATAAAACATATAAGCATATGATACCCACTCAGAACTACTGAGCGCCACTATGTGCAAAGCACTTGTGCTTTCACAGAGCAAACCTAGCCCATTTTACTATATACTTATTTCTAGCTCCTTCGATTATCAAATTATTAGATTTGAAGATGGAGGGTTCAGCGTAAGTTGTAGTTCAAGAGTTGGCAAGGAGAAAGTAGTCACCTGAAAAGCTGCACATTTTCCTATCAGTCTATCCGTGCGTTTGCCCCTCCCGCCGTCATTTCAACTCCTGCTGCACACATATTGGGCATCAGGCAAATTTTTGCTGAGTGATCATACCGCTCGAAAGGAATTACATAAACTCAAATACAGAATAAAGAAGCAATGGCGGTTTTGTCACGACCATGATTTCAGAAAGT
Organism: Felis catus; assembly: GCF_018350175.1. Lineage (NCBI taxonomy): Eukaryota > Metazoa > Chordata > Mammalia > Carnivora > Felidae > Felis > Felis catus. The sequence continues at coordinate 67,793,344 of NC_058385.1, read as the reverse complement.
GAGAGACTGGCAGAGATGGAATATATTGGACCAGTGCATGAGGGGCAACTGTCACAAGCCATAGTCCACTACCTCTCACCATCAATGAGGAAACATGTAGAGCACTAAGGACAAGGCTCATTTGGTAGATCCAGCTTGGATGGCCTGGAACGATGGGAGCAAACCTTCAGCTCAGGCATTATGGTAAGACTCTTATTGCTTGTACGCCTTCTGGCAGACTCTACAGCAGCTAGGGACTGAATTCCCCACGACACTTGTGAGCCTATGTGTTGACATGGATTTCCCCATTCCACTGTAGGGAAAAAAATATAAGCCCTTTCTCTGAGTAGGAAAATGAATAGAAGAGTCTTCTCTTTAGTTAAAAAGGAACTATGAAACAAATCACTTAAATAAGAATGCTTTATTTAATCAGGTGCAGAATTCTTTTTGCTGGCAAAACAAATAAGGAATACAGAATATTTATTTCTTGGGGAGCTAAATAAAAAACCCATTTGCTGATTAATGAAATTGAGATACAGGCATCAAATATGATTAAATTTACTATTATGTTCTCATAAGTAACAAATCTCTCCTCTGTGTTCCTAGTTTTCAATCAAAAGAGATAAGGATTCTTGCTAAATTGTTTTCTTCATGGAGGAAACCCCATCTTAATTCATCTAAAATGTGAACATCTATGTTTCTATAGACACTGAGGTTTGTGAAATAGGTTTTATGTACTTGTGGGCACTCATAAAACAGAGTCAATGATGCTAACAGGACATAAACTGTACCTGTTAATGTCTTCAGACACAAATTAACTTACATTGAACTTGCTATATTGTTCTTTCCTGACTTACGCTGAATCCTTTGTTTCAAGAACAACAAAAATATTCAGTACGTCGAATCACATAAAAGCGTTCTTCAAAAGTCTGCAAAATTGAAACACTCTACAGTCTTGTGCTTTTACAAAACCTTACTCGTCAGGGTTCCTGAGGTTGGTCATTAAGAATTCACAAGTAGGATAGGTACGGCTTACACTGCTACTTCTGAAAATGTGTGGAGGACATTTTTCTATTTATTTCAATTAATAATAACTAATTCCCATGTATTTAGACTTCGTTAATATTTTAAGCACTGTGCTAGCTGCTTTGCAAACATTTACTTAATCCTTCCAGAAACCCTGCAAGGCAGGCATGACCTCTGCTTTACAGATGAGGACGCAGGTTAGGAGTGGTTACTGGCCACACACAATGTAATGGATGACCGGGTACCACTCCAACAGCTACTGCCTTGCAACTGAATTTCGGCCTCAACAGCAAATGCCCACATTTAACTCTCAAACGTTAATCAAACTTTTAGTTGTCTGTGGTAAAATACTGTAAACACTTGCCCTCAGATATTAGAGTTTAAGACAATTTGGACAATACTGCCTAACATACAAAGGTGAATAGAAGATGAGGATCATATAAAAGCCAATGATACTTAATGTTCTCCCCCTTCTTGAAAGCAGAAAAATCACCCCAAATGCTTCTTAAGTCTTTTGTTAACTTTTGCTTTATTTTTTAATCTTGTAACAACGTGAAAAGACTTAATGAACTCTCCAGTATCAGGCATACTACCACAATCATGAAAGAAGAAAGCATTTGCAGCAGCTCTAACTGGCCTCTTCTGGCTCCACATTCCTAATTTGTATCTCTATAGACAGTCTTCATAAATATATTTTGAATCTAAAAATGAGACCAGAAATCCTGACCAACTTAGGAGTCCTGACTTTCTACTCCTTGAACTGGCAGTAAAAAAAAATAGGGGTTAGGAGCATAAAAAATAACTTATTACTTTACAAAACATCATTTCCATTGGACAGGCGAACAGGGAGGATCCATACATCCCATAAGTCAAGAGGCAAAAGAAAACTGTCAAGACTGGAAGTAAGGAATCTCGGTCTCCAATGGCACACTGTCCCTGCACATTGGCTCAGATTCAGGGGGTTAAATATTAGAAAAAGAACCCAGTTTCTGATCTAACCAGGAATTACATAATGAGAAAACTGAAGGGAAAAGACTATTTGTCAAAAATCTTTTTTCATTTTTTGTTTAAAGTTCATTATTTCTGCAAGAGACAGAGACATCACAAGTGGGGATGGGGGCACAGAGAGAGGGAGAGAGAGAGAATTCCAAGCAGGCTCCACACGGTAAGCGCAGAGCTCAGTGTGGGGCTCGAACTCACCAAACTGTGAGATCATGACCTGAGCCAAAACCAAGAGTTGGATGCTTAACCAACACAGCCACCCAGGTGTCCCTATTTGCCCAAAGTTTATTAACAAAATTCAAGAATTCTACCTCTTAATCTGGTTTTGGCCAAGACAACAGGATCGTATCACTGGATTACCAAGATGGTTGAACAGAAGACATACAAGCATTAGAATGGCCAATCTCTAGACGGGAGTGCCTTAAAAACTCTATCTCATTTCTAGTCTATGTTGCAATTCCTTTGGAGCAGAAACCTCATAGCACATTTCCTACAGTCTCATAGGAAATCTTCATGAGTCTGTGAAGAATGATAATCTTGAAAGAACAAACTCTATATGATATTCAATACAGCAGCCACCAGTCACATGTGGCTACTGAGTGCTTGGCACGTAGTTAGTGCCACTAAGGAGCCAGATTTTAAATGTCATTTAATCTTACTACAAATTTATTTAAATAGCCACAGGTGACTAGTGGCTACGGGATTAGCCGGTGTGGTTCTAAATACTATGAAAGTTCATTTTCAGCAAATAGAAATGTGTTTAGAAAACTGAGTCTTTTCTTAAGACCCACCAAAACAGCCAGAGAATCACATTATTTGTTCAAAACGAATCTTTCTGTGGATAACTCCCTGAGGCCAATAATGAATTACTGCCACCCACTCAGGCAAGAGGAAATAGGGAAATTCAAGGGCTAGCTTGGCTTCAAGCTCTCAGGTGTCCTTATTCCCGGAATTTCTCTTTATGTTTTCTTTTGAAGCTATTCCAATCTTACCTTAAATCAAAAAACATTTCTTCTCCATCGTTGGAAACATCTCCCACTGGGCAGATACAATGAGCTGGTGATCAGGGCCTTCCCATCCTCCAACCTGGGGGCTTGACTGTTTCCAGACATTATGGCAAACAAACCAAAGAAACTCTGTAGCAACACCTTAATTGTAATGATCCAGCAAGAAAAGAAATAATAATAATAATAATAATAATAATAAACGGGCTTTGGGACTCAAGAGGAAGATGGACGTGGGACTGAAAAGGAAGAGATGAGGGCCACTTCCCCTGGACAGTTTTTCCAAGTCCACCCAGGAGGAAAATCATTGACTTCAGGAGACTCGAAAGACTTTTCTAGGTGCATCTTCCGATGCTGAGTGAGATAGGCACTTCTGCTGAAGCACTTGTCACAGTCGGTGCATTTGTAAGGTTTCTCTCCCACGTGAGTCCTCCGGTGCCTGATGAGATTAAAGCTCTGGCTGAAGCCCTCGCCACAGTCGGGACACTTATAAGGTCTCTCTCCCGTGTGCGTCCTCTGGTGAATCACCAGGGTGGAACTCTGACTGAAAGTTTTCCAACACTCCGAACACCTGTACGGCTTCTCTCCTGTGTGTGTTCTCTGGTGTCTAATGAGATGGGAGCTGAGACCGAAACGCTTTCCGCACTCACAACACTTGTAGGGTTTCTCCCCAGGCTGGAGTCCACACTCTTCTATCGCACTGCAGTTCCGACTCAAACTTTCTTCATATTCGGGACTTTCACAGGGCTTCTCTCCTGCGTGTGTTTTCCGGTGTGCGATTAGGTTCGAACTCCGACTGAAGCTCTTGCCGCATTCCGTACACTGATACGGTTTTTCTCCTGTGTGAATCCTCTGGTGCTTTATGAGAGTCGAATTACAACCGAAGCTTTTCCCACACTCGAGACATTTGTAGGGCTTCTCTCCCGTGTGTGTCCGCTGGTGGCGAATCAGGCTGGAACTCTGACTAAAACTCTTTCCACAGTCAGGACACGTATAAGGTTTTTCTCCCGTGTGAATCCTCTGATGTTCTATGAGGACATAGCTGTGGCTGAAGCATTTCCCACACACGGGACATTCGTAGGGCTTCTCGCCGGTATGCGACCTGTGGTGCTGGATAAGGTGGGAGCTGCTACTAAAGCTCTTCCCACACTCGGGACATTTATAGGGTTTCTCTCCCGTGTGAGTCCTCTCGTGAATGATTAGATGGGAGGTATTGCTGAAGCTTTTCCCACACTCGCCACACTGGTAGGGCTTCTCTCCTGTGTGTGTTCTCAGGTGCTGAATCAGGTGAGAGCTGTTACTGAAGCATTTCCCGCACTCAGAACATTTATAAGGTTTTTCTCCTGAGTGGGTCCTCTGGTGAATACGCAAATGAGAGCTGTTATTGAAGCTTTTCCAACATTCAGCACACTTGTAGGGTTTGTCCCTGGAGGTCGAATTCTGCTGGACAGAGGCACTGCGGCGTTCCCCGGGAGCCCATCCCCAGTGACTGGGTTTTTCTTCTTCTTCTCCTGCAGAATTTCCCTGATTCTCTGACTTGCCATCCTTCTCGTAGGAATCACTGCACCAGATCTCATTGCCTTGGGACCACATCAATGGACTTTCTTCTATATCCTCATGCTTACAATTTTGTGGGCCATCTCTCTTAGACTGTTTTGAGGCGCTCTCTTCATCTGCCTTGGAGTTGTGTTGTACAGTTTCCAAATGATTCTTACTTGCATCTCCTGTAAGAATAAACAAATATTCTAAACATATTCCCTAATCTCTACCAGAGGAAGGAAATTCTGAAATGCAATGGAAGAGAGAGAATAACAAAGTAAAATCTCATAAATTCTTTTACATTAAAAAAAAAAGTTTTTAAAGCTAGTTTTACTTCAAGTGCTCCTTAGAAGCAGGTGAATTTTCTGTGCTCAGTAACAGCACTAATGAAGTATTTAAATAGTTGTCAGTAATTGCCAAGGGGGATATTCATCTTCAAAAAAAAAACACCTCATTAAGCTTCATTCTGGAAGACTTACAAGAAAAAAGGGGATCTGAATAGGGGAGAAACTGAATAGGACACATTCTAAGGTGAAAACAATACTTTAGTTAAAATCTGAGAAAATACAGAAATAACAATGGTACCTGCTATTTATTAAGAACAATCGTGTGCCATATAGTATCTCATTAATCCCAAGAAACCATGAGACAAGATATTATGCATTTTTCTTCAAGATGAGAAAAGAGAGGCTGTAAAGGTTAACATAGCTTGTAAGCAACAGAACAGGAATCAAACTAAAGTCTGTCCCATGCAAATGCCCTGGTTCTTTCTACACACTCTACGGCACAACTTCTCTGAATTTCCAATGGATTCGGATAATCTTCTCAATCCCTCACCTGGAAAAGGGCTTTTCAAACTCTCCCTCTCCGTGAAGCCACTAGAATCTGAGATCAACAGTTTTTGCTCTTGCTCCATCAGTGGTGGGCACGGCCAAGTTAGGGGTCAGAAATCCTGTGGAAGGGAAACAGGTTATGTTTGCAGGCCTTTGCTGTAACGTATTCTTCTTCCTTGCTTCCCAACCATTGCAATATACCAATTGTGCTTACAGACTGTTCTGTGGACCAGACTGAGAAAAACAACATGGTCTTTAGAAGTCCTTTTAGAAAAATTTCACCTCAGATGCAAGTTTTTAGAATTAAGGGTTAACCCAATTTACTTTTTCCGAGGAAATAAAAAAAAAAAAAAAAAAAAGTTAAATCACATTAAAGTCTAAGTCCGAGCATCAAGCTTCAAAACTGGAATGAATACTAATACTCATTGTCCACTCAGGGTTTAGAAACATTTTTAATTGGAAACACAAAGTAGTTTTTTTGGAAAAGGTAACAAGACTTCAAAAAATCAATATGCAGGTACAAGGAGCAGTTAAAGAGAAAGTACTCTGTTTAGAAAGAAGCTGGCCCTTGACAGAAGGATGAAACCTTTGAAGTTCAATTTCAAAAGAATGAGTTTCTATAACCAGTAAAAATAAATAAATAAAAGTCAAGTAAGTTGGGACAAAGGAGGGCTAGAAAAATTATAGCCAATAACCCCTAAATATAAAAGGGAAGCTAATGAATTCTTCCGTGACTCACTTTCTCAGTCTATCATAATCGCAATATCCCTTTTAGCCTAAACTTTATCTCCTGGAGCCAACTACAATTCTTGACCTACTTTAAGAGACTGGAAAATGTGATCTATCACTGGAAGACAGGTTTAGATGGGCTTGGAATCCATTTCAGGATATAAACAACAGCACAATTCAGGAAAAACAAGAGCCTAGAATCGGGATGCACAAAGGCACACATACGGAAAACAAAAAAATGGTATTAATTTTCACCTTGCCACTGCCTATTATGTGCCAGGCACCGAGCTAAATACTTTACACATAGTATTTCTCATGTAATTTCCACAATAGCCCTTGGAGGTGTATGAACAATTACCAGCATGTTATTATAGGTGAACAAAAAAGACATTAAGAGACTTTCCCAAGGTCACACAACGAGTAAGTGGTAGAGTAGGATTCAGCCCCAAGCCTGTTTGGATAAGTTCACACTCGCTTACCTATTACAATGAAACTAGAGCAGGAAGCAGAGCTAGGTGTGATCCCAAACTACAATCTCAAAGAGGACCTTTATTTTGGAAAACACTGTGTTTGGTTTTTTTTTAGATTTATATCTCTAGACATGATACCAAACAGAGGAGCATTCTCTAAGCGTCCTCAGCAACCAGGGATTTGTTACAGGAAGAGGTGAAACTAGTCTAAATTACAAATAGCCCTAGCGTTTGAGTAGGGGAGGGGGGCACCCCATACACCTAAAAGGAAAAATTGTTCAAATGGAATAGTATGTTTTGCTGTCTGAGTTACAGATTTCCACCAAGGTCTTTACAAACGAAGTAAGAGGCTGGGGAACAGAAACCCGTGCACCGTTTTCCCTGCTAAGAAACTATTAACTCTGGTAGTAGGGGTCCCCAGCACTGGCTCAGCAAAACGGTAGCAAATGGTATACAGGGAGGGGCACCTGGGTGGCTCAGTCGGTTAAGCAAACGGTCTACAGGCCAGAAATGGTATTACAAGGCTGTCCCTTAGATGTCACGCCACAGAGAAGGGCTGTTTGCACTGTCCTAGAAGCAGAGGGGCTTAGGATGGGGCCATGCTTTAGATTAGAAAATCTTCCAAAGAAAACGCACTGCCTGCAGCGTAGCTTTAAGAACCGTTGGCAAGGGGCAGACGCTGGGTGCACTGTGGGATGAAGTTCCAGGAGGCCAGATCAACAAGCTCCTTTAAGGGACCCGGCAGGCGAGGGAGGCGAGGGCGGCGCGGTGGCCCGTGCGGCGGGGAGACGCTGGGCCTCGGCCCCTCGCGGCCGCGGGATCCCTCTCCGGGCGTACACTGCAGCCTGGGTGCTGCAGTGGCCACTCCTCCTGCCCGCAGCCCTCGGCTCCCTACCCCCGGGGAGGAACTCACTGTTCTGGGGGCCACACACAAGGCGCCCAGCACCCCAGCAGGCCCAGCTGTCCCGGAGCAAGTAGCCCCCAGCTCCTCCTGACCCCACCAACCCAGGGTCCTAAACTCTCGAGCCCGGAAGACAGAAACAGGAAGTTACCCTAGCCCCCTCCCCCCCGGCCGGCTTTGCGGGAGCCTCTCTAGGAACTAGGGATGACCAGCTCTCGTTGGTCTTAACGCTTAAGGTCCCGGCCCAGAAGGGGCGTGCTGGTGGATTTCCTTCCCTCAAGCTGTCCTTTGCTTGATTCTCAAACCTCACACTTGTCAGGCGCCTTATAATAGGGGGTCCCATCGGAACGAATTCTTTCCCTTCAGGGCATCATTGGGTTTATCATCATCAGAAGAAAAATGAATGGAGCATTTATTAAGCTCCTTTGTTTTTGTTGACACAGGGATAGATATACATATAGCCACCTGTGAACACTAGGACAGCTGGGGCATCCACCCACATATAAAACAATTAGTTTACAAGGCACCGCTATTAATAACCCTCGGAGAAGCACCTAGACCCTAGTATTCCATTACAGAGAAAATGGAAGGCAGTCCCTGCATCTCCCCCATTCAAGCCTACAAATCTACTTATGTCTGCGCCCCAGGCCACTCTCTTTCTTCCCTCCTGTTACAACAGTGGATTCGTCCTTCACATTTAAAGCGAGCCCGTTACTGCTATTCACTTGCCTTCCTGCCTTCTTGAAGTCCTTACACTATCAACTAACCTCTCAATTCTACCACTTCCATGCCAAAATAGTTCTTCGGCTTTTTTTTTTTTTCCTTTGTACTCGCAATGTTGCCATTTTATGGCTTCCCACTGACGTTTTAACCCAGTTTAAAAAATGAGTGAATTTGCTCACCATATTGTCTTATTGTAGTAGGCTGGGTAGATATCTAACCCCGGGTCAGCAGGTGAGCTGAGACAGAATTCTGTCTCGCTCTTACATTCTGAGCACAGAGCACATAGTAAGAGCCTTTGAGTATTGAAGGCTTAAATAAACTCTTAGGATACAAGGCCTGGAAGGCGATGGGGATATATCCTATTCTGAAGCTGGGAAAATCCATCAAGTCCTTTGATTTCTCCTTCCATTTCCCTTGTTTCCTTTGCTCTTTCACTCATTTATTCAACAAATAGTTAATGTCGTCTGCCGTTGACTTCCTGAGTCACCCTGAACAGGAGTTGGGATAGATTGCCCGCTCACCCCCCCCCCACCCCCCCCCACCCCCCGCTGGCTGACTTGGGGCACTAGAAGGGGTTTCTGCCCTCCCCCAGCCATGGATGTCTCCAGGCATCAGTGTCAATAAGAATAACAGTTGCAACTGGGAGTGTTTACTGTCTCACATTACAGCGCTCCTTACTCACAGTTGTTTAAACCATAGGACTTTAGTATTCACTTAAGAAATGTCTGAAGCAGGCAGTACTGGAATAGACTAAGCAGCCCCAAGTCCTCCTGTGTCTGAGAGAGGGGCTTGGTACTTGCTGTCTACTGAATTGTGTCCCCTCAAAATTCGTATGTTGAAGCCCTAACCTTCAAAGTCACGGTATTCGGCAACGGAGCCCTTGGGAGGTATTTACATTTAGAGGCGGTCATGAGACTGGGGCCCTCATGATAATATTAGTACCCTTATAAGAAGAGACAACAGAGGCGCCTCGGTGGCTCAGTCAGTTAAGCATCCAACTCTTGATTTCAGCGCAGGACACAGTCTCGTGATTATGAGATCAAGCTCTGCATTGGGCTCTGCACTGGGCACAGAGCCTGCGTGGGATTCTCTCTCTCTCTCTCTCTCTCTCTGCCCCTCCCCACCTCTAAAAAAAGAAAGAGGAGACACAAAGATCTCACTCTCTCTCACTGTCTCCACCATGTGAGGACACAGTAGCAGCTGTCACAAGCCAGGCAGAGAGCTCTCACCAGAAGCCGACCATTCTGATGCCCTGATCTCAAACTTCCAGGCTCCAGAACTACGAGAAACTAAATGTCTGTTGTTTAAGCCACCCAGTCGATGGCACTTTGTTACGGTATTCCGTTACTTGAGCTGACTAATACAGTACTGAGCTGGTGATGTGATCCTAACAGCTTGCACTAAATTGTCCAATGTCAGGTTTTATTCTTTGCAGGTTATTTGCATTTCAAAAGAGAAGGTGGTTAAAATGGTGGAATCGCTAAGTGGTAGGTAGTGCCAAGCTATGTGGTGAGGGGCAGTGTGATGGCCTAATCGGCAAATTCTTTGCCTCACATACAAGATGTGACCCTTTACCAAGAAATTGAATTTCCCTAAGTCTCAGTAACATACTGAAGTACAGTGATACCCATCTTCCCCAGCGTTCTAGGAGGATTATTTTGATTGCTTTCAGTGGGCTTTCTGATTATCTCAGCAGATCCTTTTCTTCGCTTCATCATCCCCCTTTCTAATTCCCCCTGCACTACTTGGCCTGGAAATATATATATAATATATATATATATATATATATATATATATATATATATATGGAGAATTGTTACTGCAACCATCACTGTTCCACGTACCTTTGCACCTGACTCAACGCCTCCAGGATGGAGCCAAACAGAGTAGAAACTTGGCTTAGGGAGAGAGTATGGACTGGCACAGAGCACCAAAAGTATCAGATGTCCAAGAGCCATCGATGACCGGCACAGAGGATTGCCTGTGTTGAGCCTGATACCAAGGAGATTGCAACATCTTTTCTGAAGGTGGGCGGGAAAGTGGGTGTGGAGGTTGGGAGGGGAAAGAAACGTCCAGGATGATTGAATTCTGGTGCTACAGCAAGTTTAGGGGATCAACAGAGCAGAGGCCAGATTGTGCCTCTCTCGTAATAGATCAGGATGGCTCTTTCCTTCATCACATTAAATGCCCAAGATTCTAAAGTGTGTCAGCAGGTGGCCCTAGAGGCAGCTGTTTGGTGAGACTGTTGCAAAACATAAGTGACTGCAGAGCAACCAAATCCTGTATGATCTCAAAGGGTCTTCGTGCAAACATAAAGTGATATTTGTACCAATTAGGTTTAACAAGAATAAACCTGGGCATAATAGAGGATTATGAGGATTATGGATTCTCTCTCTAACGTGAACCATTTGGAATTAATTACCAAAGAGGAAGAGAGACTATGTTGTCCTGAGTGCCAAATATCACTCTCTAGAATTTTAGGGTCACTTCTCCTCCTCGGCCACAGATTTTCCCTAAGGTTAGTTGTCTTCAAATGTCCTCATCTTGTCACCCACCTTGTTGAAAGCCAATCTTCCTCCAGAAGGCAAAAGCCAAGACGAGGCAGGCCTCATTCCTGGCTACAGAGGAGAAGTCCAGTTCTTGGGGATAGTTCTTGGAGTCACAGAGCTGTCACAACCTACAAAACTGGTCTCACATGACACAGGAATCTAGAAGAGGAGGACACCATTTGGAAATCTGAGGTTCAGTAAGGGTGTTGAGGAAGAATGAAGAGCTACAGAAATATCTACATATTTCAATCGCCTTGGAACAATATTCAATGAAATGATAGCATATATGGACTGTTCACATTACTGTGGCTGGCACTATAACTACTCAGTACACGGGGCTGGTGTTCATATGGAAATCAAATGCAAAAAGTCTTCCTGGTTAGTGTGTTCAATATCATACCTGCAGCTTGGCAGGAGGGTCATGCTTTATTTTCTCCTTTTATCTAGAATTCACCTGTTAGCTTCCCTGAGACTCTTCTTCCCTCTAAATTTCTCATTAAATCCTTTTTACATTAGATCTCAGAACAGAATGTTATTGATTTTTATGATATTCATTTGTGAAAACTGTATTCAGTCTAGGCAGGGAATATATAAATAACAGTTTTGGGTCCACCTGCCTGTACCCGATGGCGTATTGCTTTGGGCCAGCACGCTCTGAAAGAGAGATGGCATCACCAGCTTAACCTAATAACATAAGTAATGTTCTGGGTTTCCACTGGAGTCAGTTAAGAAGGCACTCTCTCAGAGAAACATCTTACCTGTCATCAAAAAATGATAGCCAAGGGGTGACAGGGTGGCTCAGTCGGTTAAGTGTCTGACTTCAGCTGCGATCATGATCTCACAGTTTGTGGGTTTGAGTCCCGCACCAGGCTCTGTGCTGATGGCTCAGAGCCTGGAGCCTGCTTCAGATTCTATGTCTCCCTCTCTCTGTCCCTCCCTGCTGCTGTCCTCCTGCTCACACTCTCTCTCTCTCTCTCTCAAAATAAAATAAAATAAAATAAAATAAAACATTAAAAAAGTTTTTTTAAATTATCCTCTCTCAAGACAAGAGCTTGGCAGAGAATGCCATATTGTCCCGCAGCAAAATCTTATTTCTGAGGGTCAACAGCTAAGTATCATCCCAGTCTGTCTCTTTTTACAGTCCCTCAGGAACAAGTGACATTCCCCCAAGCAGGGGAATGGCTCAGGTGAACTGAGACAAAAGGTAAAATGCTCGTAAGCACGTCAATAATTTAGAAGGCATCACGCCTCACCATTACTAAGCTCCTACTGAGTGCCAGATGCAATGCTAGCTCTTTACAGGACCAAGCTAAATAAGATATGGTACCAATCCCTGTAGCCAAGACTACACTGTATGTTAACTAACTTGAATTAAAACAAACAAACAAACAAACAAACAGGGGCACCTGGGTGGCTCATTTGGTTAAGCATCAGACTTAGGCTCAGGTCACAATCTCACGGTTTGTGGGTTCAAGTCCCACGTGTGGCTCTGTGCTGACAGCTCAGAACCCGGAGACTGCTTTGGATCTTGTGTCTCCCTCTCTCTCTGTTCCTCCCCCACTCATGCTCTGTCTCTGTCTCTCAAAAATAAATAAATGTTAAAAAAATATTGTTTTAAATGATAGCCAAAAGTGACAGACAAACGGTCCTTTGTAAGTCTTTCAAGTAAATGTGGAAATTCTCCATGTTGTAGCACAGTAGAACGGGAAGTCCTCTTAGAGTTCTAGGACACATTTGAGAATATGTGGGAGTTTTGGGTTATCTTTGGTTCTCATTGGTTAATGCTACCAGTAAATGGGTGCTGGGGTGGCTCAGTCAGTTAAGCATCCGACTTCAGGTCAGGTCATGATCTCGAGGTTCATGAGTTCAAGCCCCGCATCAGGCTCTGTGACAGCTCAGAGCCTGGAGCCTGTTTCAGATTCTCTCTCTCTCTCTCTCTCTCTCTCTGCCCCTCCCCCGCTCATGCTCTCTCTCGCCCTCTCTCAAAATAAATAAACATTAAAATAAATAAATAAAATAAATAAATAAAATAACTACCAGTAGTTAGTGGGCAAGTACTGTGACCTGAATGTGTCCTCCCAAATTTCATACGCTGAAGTCCTAACCCCACAATGTGACTGTATTTGGAAATTTGGAAAAATATTTCCTTTAAGGGGCTTTACGGGCCCCTAAGGAGGTAATTCAGGTTACACGAGGTCACACGAATGTAATCCAATAGGACTGGTCACACTAATCCAATAGGACTGATCTCCTGATGAGAAGAGGAGGAGATACCAAGGATATGCAGGCACAGAGAAAAGGCTGTGGTGAGGACACGTGGTGAGGCAAAAAGACAGCCATCCACAAGCCCAGAAGAGAGGCCTCCGGAGAAACCAGACCTGGTGACACCTTGGTCTTGGGCTTCCAGCCTCCAGAATGGTGAGACATAACCGTCTGATGTTTAAGTCACCCAGCCTGTGCTACTTAGTTGTAGAAGCCCTAGCAAACTAGGACAGCAAGGGACAGAAGTGCTCAATGCCCTACAAAGTGTATGATGGCAGATTCTGCACACTAAGAAATTGCCCTGTCCCAAATGCTAGTAGCATCCTCTAGAGAAACACCAATGTAGTCCCAGCCCTTCATATTATAGCTCTGTTAGATCTGTTTTTGAGGGAAAGTATCATATCTTGGTTTTGTTTGTCAGTTTTCGGAATGTATTTAATCTTATTTCTAGTTGTTTTTGTTTGAGTTTTTTAAAATGTTTATTTATATTTGAGAGACAGAGAGAGAGAGAGACAGAATCCGAAGCAGGCTCCAGGCTCTGAGCTGTCAGCACAGAGCCCAACGCGGGGCTCAAACTCATGAGCCTTGAGATCATGACCTGAGCCAAAGTCGGATGCTTAACCAAGTGAGCCACCCAGGTGCCCCTGTTTGTTTGTTTATTTGTTTCTTTGTTCTAATTCAAGTTAGTTAACATACAGTGTAGTCTTGGCTACAGGGATTGGTACCATATCTTATTTAGCTTGGTCCTGTAAAGAGCTAGCATTGCATCTGGCACTCAGTAGGAGCTTAGTAATGGTGAGGCGTGATGCCTTCTAAATTATTGACGTGCTTACGAGCATTTTACCTTTTGTCTCAGTTCACCTGAGCCATTCCCCTGCTTGGGAGAATGTCACTTGTTCCTGAGGGACTGTAAAAAGAGACAGACTGGGATGATACTTAGCTGTTGACCCTCAGAAATAAGATTTTGCTGCGAGACAATATGGCATTCTCTGCCAAGCTCTTGTCTTGAGAGAGGATAATTAAAAAACCTTTGTTTAACATTTTATTTTATTTTTTTTGAAGGAGAGAGAGACAGAGTGTGAGCAAGGGAGGGGCAGAGAGAGAGGGAGACGCAGAATCTGAAGCAGGCTCCAGGCTCTGAGCTGTTGGCACAGAGCCTGATGTGGGGCTTGAACTCACAAACTGTGAGATCATGACTTGAGCCAAGTCGTCAGATGCTTAACCAACTGAGCCACCCAGGCATCCCGAGAGAGAGGATAATTTAAAGTCCTTTGGCATATGAAGGGGCTGCTTTGGGTTTCAAAGAGTTTTTCCTATGGAGGTTCCAGAAAGAAGGCTAAGACGAAGCCTTTGGCCAAAGGTGGACAGCTTTAGATTTAGAAGAGTTAACACTGGGAGCGGGAAAACTGGCACCCCCTCCTTCTTCCCGGGCCACCCTGTCTTGAGATTGCAATCCGGTCATTCATGGTTACCTGACATTCCGTTGTATACTAGTTAGTTTCTTTGTTTATTGTCCTTATCTCCAACTAGCATGTCCACTCTCTGAGGCAGTTGTCTATGCAATCACTGTTATATTCCACGCATTTAAAACGGTACCTCACAGTTCAGTAAATATTTACTGAGTGAATGAGTGAGTTTTCTTTTTTCTTCATCTCCCTTCCACATCTAAAGAAAAAGAAGAAGAAATTATTTAATGTGAGAGGATATCTTTAAAGCTTTTGAACTCATTCACTGGATTTCCTCTACTTGCAGAGGAAATCCTAAGAACTAGCTTCATAAACTCTCATCCTGAAAGATCTAAGGACAGGCACATCTCTGACTCAGTGCTCATTGTTTTGTACTCCGCGTTTGCTTCCTTTGAATTCCTTTGCAGAGTTTACGGTGTGACAAATGATATCTCTAAGGGCATTGGGCCACTGATTGTTCAGAAAGTGCCTGTATAAAATAGAGCTGATGTCCTGGATGCCTGCCTGTTTCTGGCGAGCAAGCCTGGGAATGTATTACGTGGATGGTGGGGACTCCTTCTCGGTCGTGGATTTAGTGGGCACTAAGCCTCAGTGGAGCTGCCCAAAGAAGTGTGTCATGTCACTGAACGAAGTCATACCTCCTTATCCATCAGCTCTGTGGAAAGTGGATATGGGTGAAAAGGTGAAGGCAGGATTCTGCATTAGAAGACAATTGTAGCAGGAAATCCAGGGCCCTCGGGTCACTGAGATTTAGCAATCAGCGTTGGGACTTTTCTTTTCCACAAAAGAATAAATGTCCAAGGAAACACCCAGCTGAGTGACCAAGAATGTGCATCTTCACAAAGGATTGGGACCATGCAGTTCTTTGTTTACCAGTATCCGGAAAGATCAACCACATTCCTTTGGGATAAATTACCTGGTGACTCTTTATGAGGGTGGGAAAGGGAAGGAGGGAGAGAGAATCCACAGTGTGGCACTTTACAATATGTTATCTTTATTATGTCAAGTTTAAGTGCAGAGCAAGTCATT
Source organism: Felis catus (assembly GCF_018350175.1). Classification (NCBI taxonomy): domain Eukaryota; kingdom Metazoa; phylum Chordata; class Mammalia; order Carnivora; family Felidae; genus Felis; species Felis catus. The sequence continues at coordinate 67,777,832 of NC_058385.1, read as the reverse complement.
TGTTACCCATGACAGTCCTTATTCTTTTCTTTTTTATTTATTTTTGAGAGAGAGACAGAGAGAGACAGAGTGTGAGCGAGGAAGGGGCAGAGTGAGAGGGAGACACAGAATCCGAAGCAGGTTCCAGGCTCTGAGCTGTCAGCACAGGAGCCCGAGCAGGGCCCAAACTCGTGAACCGTGAGATCATGACCTGAGCCGAGTCACGCACTTAACCGACTGAGCCACCCAGGCGCCCCAACAGTCTTTATTCTAAAATGGAGTCTCTTCATTCACATAAAGAAAAAAACCTCTTAGCAGCTCTTGGACAATAGTACGAAATGATGGGCTCCTGAGCTATATTGTCATCATAAAAAGAGCTTTCATCTGCTTAGTGGTGCAAAGCTGACCAAGTGCTTCCCGACCAATATGCCACTGACTCCTCCCCACGTGTCTGTGAAGAGAACAGAGCAGGAACCATGACCATTTGGCAGACAGAAAAACTGAGGATCTGAGAGAGGAAGTGAGTTCCCTAAGCTCATTGAACCAGTGGTGGAGTTGGGTTTAAAGCCCTGGTCTTCCAGCCCCCACTCCCACTGTGTCTGGCTCTACAGTGTCTTTAGATGCAGCACTCCAGGGTGGGTCACCAATAGAGTGACCATGTGATTTATCACCCAAACCAGGACACCTTGGAGAGTGAAAAGAGGCTCTATGAAAAATTATTCTGAGACAATAACTGGAAACCAGGACGGTCTCAGGAATAATTGGATAAACAGTCTCCTTAATCATAGGGCAGAAGCAGAGGAGACAGGTGCCCATACACTGCCCTGCTCCTTTCTCTTTGGCCGGAGATACAAATGTTCTTCTCTTTTTTTGAAAGCGAGTGACTTTTCAGTCCTAAGCAACATGGCTCGATCAACGGACCTGGTTGGGTCAAATAATGAGGAGCCAGTTTCCTACCTTTGATTGGCCTGGACCCCAAAGCTCAGGAAATATGGCCAGTACTTGGCAGTTGCAATTAGAATAAAGGAGGGAGGGGTGCCTGGCTGGCTCAGTTGGTGGAGCATGCGACTCAGGGTGGTGAGTTCGAGCCCCATATTGGGTGTGGAGGCTACTTAAGAATAAGATCTTAAAAAAAAAAAAAGAAGGAAGGAAGGAAGGAAGGAAGAAAGGAAGGAAGGAAGGAAGGAAGGAAAGATGAAGTGGCTTCAGTAGGATGGAGAGTAGGAGGCTGATGAGAATAGTCAGGAAGGACAACTTGAGTAAATCATGACCTGACAGCTAGGCAGCAAACGGCTCGAGTGTTATTATCAGTGTCTGTGTGTTTCTGCTGGGAAAGGCAGATTCTGTCACGTGGATAAGGCCTGGAGGCTTCCTAGAAGGGTAGAGACTGCCCCATCTGGATGTCTAGATGATTTGTTTCCTGGTCACCGTTAATATCTAATATCTCAGTGGTCCCTATTATGGCAGGAACTTGCTTCTGGATATAGCTACTCATGCAAAAATGCGTGATTGCAATGAATAGTAATTATATTTCTAATGATAGCACATTACCTTTGCAGAATGCTTTTATCAACTTTAATATTTGTACCCATAAATTCATACAGGTAAAGTTCTTAAATCAGTGCCTGTCATGTAAGAAGTGCTGTGTAAGGGGTTTCTATTGCTGTCATTTTTATTTCATTTGATTCGCACAAACACTTTACAAAATACATTACATGGATAGGATGGAAGAAAACTAAGCCCATTTGGCTGAATTTCTTTTCTGTTGTCAACCAGCCTACCTGTTTCAACAGCATGACCTGGTCAGAAACCTTTTGAGTTCTGCTAAGAACAACACCTTCAAACCTATGATGCCTCACTTTCAGTCTGTAGGTCTAGACTCTCCCCTGGTCCACATCACTTGGATATTTGGTAGCATGTGGGTATTTTGGAAACTTGAAGCAAGTTTGCCTGTCCCTAAAAGCTCATTAGCATCCTAAGGCTACGATGTGGCCGGGTTATTGGCCGTGTCAGCGTGTGCTGTGTCCTGTCTAACTCACTCTCCGTCACCAGGGCGGTAAAGCAATGTCCCATGACAGGAGCCACCTTTTTGAGCCCACTCTGCATAGCTGTGTTTGCAAAGGCACCACAGGAGCCAAAGGCATCTGTCACAATTCATTGTTGCTGCATTTCCAAAAAAAAAAAAAAAAAACCCTCAATGAACAAGAATTGTCCTCTTTCAGCCAGAGCAGGGCACTGCTGATTTCTATCCGCTTCCTGCAGTAAGGGTGGAGAAGTGAAATCCATACAAAAGCCAATTAAAGTTGTTTCTAGGGTACATGTAGACACTTTGCCAAAATCATGTCTTTAGAATAAAAGAAGAATCAACGGGAAAGTTTACTGTGGGTTTGCACCTTGAGAAAGGTCCGACCTGAGTAAGGGTAGCAGCATCGTGCCAGGCCAACATCAAAGCCTTGTGAGAATTAGACGTGGAAAGCAAAGTAGTGGGTGCTTGTGTTTGATTCTGACGAACTTATGAAGTTGGTGACATCTTGTTGGGGACTTCTCTGGAAAGGCCCCGTCCTTGGGACTGGAGGTGAATCTTTGCTGGTATATTAGTCAGGGTTCTCCAGAGGAACAGAACCAGTAAGAGATGGAAGGGGGAGGAGAGGGAGGTAAAAAGATTCATTCTAAGGAATTTGTTCATGCAGTTATAAAGGCTGACAAGTCCCCTGATCTGCAGAGGGATTAGGCAAGCTGGACACCCAGAAGAGACAACGGTTGAGTTCCAGTCTGAGTCCAAAAGCCTAAAACCTAACCGCCAATGCTGCAGTTTGAGTCCAAGACAGGAGAAACACCAGTGTTCTAGTTCAAGCCTGTTAGGCAGGAAACTTCTGTCTTGTAGCAGGGGAAGTCAGCCTTTTTGTTCCATTCAGGCCTTCAAATGATTGGATGAAGCACCCCCACCGTATGGAAGGCAATCTGCTTAGTCAATCTACTGGATTTAAATGTTAAGCTCCTCCAGAAACACCCAGAACAGTGTTTGATCAAATATCGAGGCACCAGGTGGCCCAGTCAAGGTGACACAACATTAATCATCACGCTGGTATCAGAGGTGCACCGGAAATGATGAAGGGTCATCTGGGAACTGCTGTAAGCAGAAGTCCATCATCTTAGTGCACATATAAAGAAATGTGCAGCTAGCCAAGGCGTCTGGTGGAGTGCTAGAACTCAGGAGAGACGGAAAGGAAATTAAGATGATGCATCAGCCCACCAGGGGAACTGACATAGCCAGAGAGCATTGCTGATATGCTTGAATTGAAAACTCTTCCTACATCTGGCTGTTTAGAAAGCACGTCTTTTTTTTGTTTTGTTTTGGTTTTTTGTTTATTTATTTTGAGGGGGGTAAGGGTAGAGAGAGAGAGAGAGGGAGAGAGAGAATCCCAAGCAGCCTCTGTACCATCAGCGCAGAGCCTGACGCAGGGCTAGATCCCACGAAAGGTGAGATCATGACCTGAGCCGAAATCAAGAGTCAGACGCTGAACCTACCAAACCACCCAGGTGCCCCTAGAAAGCACATCTTAAACATGGGCTGTGTTTACTGCTAAAACAATTCGAAAATCTCAGAAAAGAAATTACGACCAGAATTCCACCGATAATCATAGCAAGTATTGTTTCTTCATCGTTCTTCCCATTTTTATTTGTTCACATACAGGTTTTTACATAGTTGTGTTGTATGTTGAATATGAGTTGCACTTGACCAAAGACAAGTTTTCCCCCCAGTTGATATTTGGCAGTGTGTGGAGACATTTTTGGTCAAAACTAAGCAGAGGGGTTCACTAGAGGCCCACTGGGAGGAGCCAGGGTGCTGCTAAATAAACATCCTCCAACAAAGAATTATCTGATGCAAACAATAAGGTTGAGAAACCTTGTTCCACTTTTTACAACTAACTTTACTTCATATACAGTAATCCAATATTACTATGCATCTTCCAATTGATTTAGTCTATGTATCATGTTGTTGGTAACTGAATTGTGGGTACTGAATGAAATTTATTAATGAATGCATAATATTCCATTGAGTTAATATGAAGAAATTTCCAAAACTGTCCCCCTATTGTTGGACATTAAGGACCAAAGGTTTGCTACTAAAAATAGCACTGCAATGAGCATTGTGGAAACACCTTAATTTCAAATATTTCCTTTGGATTAATTCCCACTTGTGAGATAGAAAATCTGTTGCAGAAAAGGAAACTGGTAATGTTTTGTGATTAATAGGACATGATCTAGGTTCTTGAGAGCAGGGACCTGCCTTATTTAATGTTTTAACCCCTAAAACTTAAACCAGTGACTTGCCTATGCTGAATCTCAATAAGTGTTCATTCGGTAAAAATTTTTATTATATTAGAGAAGTAAGTATTCCTCAAGATCCAGTTTGCTAAGAATTTTTTAAAAAACTGGGATGGTTGGGGCGCCTGGGTGGCTCCATCGGTTGAGCGTCCGACTTCGGCTCAGGTCACGATCTCACGGTCCGTGAGTTCGAGCCCCGCATCGGGCTCTGGGCTGATGGCTCAGAGCCTGGAGCCTGCTTCCCATTCTGTGTCTCCCTCTCTCTCTGACCCTCCCCGTTCATGCTCTGTCTCTCTCTGTCCCAAAAATAAATAAACGTTGAAAAAAAAAATTAAAAAAAAAAAACAAAAAAACTGGGATGGTTATATTTTTTCTTCTTTGATCTGTGAAACATACCTTATTAATATTAACAACTGGGTGGCTTAGTTGGTTAAGCATTCGACTGGCTCAAGTCATGATCTCACAGCTCAGAGCCTGTTTCAGTTTCTGTGTCTCCTTCTCTCTCTGCCCCTCCCCTGCTTGTATTCTGTTTCTCTCTCTCTCAAAAATAAACAAACATTAAAAAAATTAACATATTTTTTAATGTTTTATTATCTTTTGTGTTCTTGAAATTAATCTTACCTGATCACGAGTGTAATTCTTTGTATATATTGATGAATTTGAGCTATTAGTATGTCATTTAAGTTTATTTATTTTATTTATTTTTTAACGTTTATTTATTTTTGAGACAGAGAGAGACAGAGCATGAACAGGGGAGGGGCAGAGAGAGAGGAAGACACAGAATCGGAAGCAGGCTCCAGGCTCCGAGCTGTCAGCACAGAGCCTGACGCGGGGCTCGAACTCACGGACCGTGAGATCATGACCTGAGCCGAAGTCGGACGCTCAACCAACCAAGCCACCCAGGCGCCCCAAGTTTTTTTTTTTAACATTTATTTATTTTTGAGACAGAGAGAGACAGAGCATGAACAGGGGAGGGGCAGAGAGGGAGGGAGACACAGAATCTGAAACAGGCTCCAGGCTCTGAGCTGTCAGCACAGAGCCTGACGCGGGGCTCGAACTCACCGACTGCGAGATTGTGACCTGAGCCGAAGTCAGACGCTCAACCGACCAAGCCACCCGGCACCCCAGTATGTCATTTAAGTCTTATTCCCCCTAAAGATTAATTTATGATTCTAGTTTTCATGCTACTTATGCCTAGACATGTACTAAGGGAGGAGGATGGTGGCAAAATGCCCACATAGTTAGAATAGAAGTCACAGAGGGAAGCAGAGGGAAAATCACATGGAGAGATAAATGTATAGGGGGAAAAAATAATACATCATAGCTTCAACACATGGCCTCACTTTTTTGTATTTTTATGATTTCTTTTTAATGTTTATTTAATCATTTTGAGGAAAGGGGTGAAAGGGCAGAGAGAGAGAGAGAGAATCCGAAGTAGGCTTTGCACTGTCATCACAGAGCCTTACACGGGGCTTGATCTCATGAACCATAAGATCATGACCTGAGAGGAAATCAAGAAAGAGTCAGAGTCTTAACTGACTGAGCTACACAGGCACCCCTTTTGGGTATCTTTAAAGAGAGTATAGAACTAGTTGGAAAAAACTATGATGTGAAACTAACATAAATCTCTTTAAGTAATAAATGAATGAATAAGTAAATGGCCTTCCATCCTTGGAGAATTTATTCAATGCTTTTTCATTCATCAATTATTCAATAAATATTTACAAAGCCCCCATTGCAACGAGCCATTGTGTTGGATGCTATAGACATCATGGTGAATAATTTATTCTGTCTCGTGGAAATAACCACATCTTGGAAGATATAATTTAGACAATGCTACTCTTAACTCAAAGTACTGGGGAAAAAGAAGTGATTTATTTATTTATTTTTTTCTTTTAAATAGGCTTCATGCCCAGTGCAGAGCCCAACATGAGGCATGAACTCACTCACGACCCTGAGATCAAGACCTGAGCTGAGATCAAGAGTCAGATGCTTAACTGACTGAGCCACCCAGGTGACCCAAGAAGTGATTTCTTTATGAACTTAACATATGCTTCATGCAAAAAGAAAGAGAAAACCACCAAGAAGTTTATACAAATCCATTACCATTCAAATATAGCTACTGTCTCATTGTATATAAATGTGTAACAACCCCAAACATAGTGGTTAACACAATTTATTATTGTATTTCAGAATTCTGGGCCCGATATGCTCAGTGGGGCAATTCTCACTAGAATTGGCTTGGGCTTCCTCAGGCACGGTGGTTTCCAGGCACTTAGACTTCTTAGGTAGAGGTTGACTTCTAAGAGACACTGGCAGAAGCTATAAGGCCTCTTAGGACCTAGCCTCAGAAGTCACATAGCATGACTTCAGTAGCATTCTGTTGCTTAGAGCAGTCATAAGTTAGGCCACATTCCAGGGAGCACAGGAACCGACCGTACTTCTGGCTGTGTGCACAGGGGAGAAGAAATACTTGGTGGTTGGTCACATTGGAGACAAGCTACCACAATTGCTTATCTTCATCAGCATGGCTTTTCAGGAATTATTCTGCGTACCCCAAATACAAGCATTAAAGTCAGGAAATTGACATTGATAGTTAGGACTATCTAATCCTCAGAACTCACTCAAGCTTTGTCAGTGATTCCCACAGAAGAATCCGGTTCAGAACCACACACTGCATTTAGTTATCAAGGCCCTCTAGTCTCCTTTAGCTTGGAACAGTTCTACCTTTGACGTTCACGAACTTGACACCCTTGAAGATCACAGGCAAGTTAGCATGTAGGATGTACATAATCCTCTATCTTATGAGTGGAGCTAGGTGGAAGGAGGCAGCCCCAGACCTCTGCTTCATGCACTTGGAATGTAGCCTGTGCAACAGGTATTTGGGAAGGACAAAAAAATGCTGGTGGCCTGATCCTTCAGAGAAAATACCAAAGCCCTTAACTAGGAGCATCATCAAGATCCTATTGATTCTCCACAGTCTCCTTCCATTCCATTCCAGTCCTGACCTCACCTTCTCCTTGACCATCACCAGAGCCTTCTACCTGTGTTCCTGCTGATTCTTCACCAACAATTCAGCCAACTCACTTCCTTAAAAAACTCACTCAAGGGTCTTCCAGAAGGTGCATAGTCTCAGTCTTCATGGATCACTCTTCAACCTTGTTCTTAACATTTCATCTCTATTGTTGCGCATTCCAATGTCCAGCAGCATGGAAGATGCAATTATTATCGAGGTCAGACTGTGTGTGAGGCCCTATGCTAAATGCCTCGCATATTCTAACCCATTCGTTCCTCACAACAACCCTGTAAGTTTGGTACTTTCCTCACTTTACAGATCTTGAAATAGAAGCTTAGAAAAGTAAAAGAACTAGGCCACTGTTTTATAGCTAGAAAGTGGGAGACTGGATCAAATAGAATTAGAACACAGGGCATGTAAATGGCACCACAAGACCAGTACACGGGAAACAATTAGCAAAAGATGTAAGATGCGTTAAACTGCTTCGTTTTCCTAATTTTATCATGGTTTGTTTTCTCCCTCTCCAAATTGTGACTGCATTCCAGAGCAAAGACTGCATTTGCCATTAATTTTATTTTTTAGAACACTTAGTGCTCTGCTGGGCATAAAGTGAGCCCCCAGGAAATCGGTGTTAGGGGACAGTGACTATAGAGACTGAATACTTACGGAATGAATAGAAGGTCTAGAATGTTGAGACAAGTTCAGTTTTCACTAAATGCCAACCAGAGAGAGAATCTGAAACTCAGAGGGGAGGGGACCCACTCACAGTCACACGGCTCGTTAGAAACAGACTAGGCAGAAACAAGTTCCCCAGACTTCCTGCCTAGCACACCTTCCCCAGAGCCCACTGCCTGCTTAGGTCAGCCCAGCACACATGGTGTCCACACCATGGTTTTCTAGCCCATGGGACTCGCTTATCCCAAAATATACTGCTGTTCTCTTTCTAGCTCTTACATGAAGAAAGTTAGCTCAAGAGTCATTTCTTAGAAGCCTGGCCAGAACCCTCTAGTCTGATTGAGATGCCCCTCTTGTCTATCTTTTGGCACTTGGTATTCTCCTACCAGATCATCCTGCAGGGATCGCCCTCACTAACTTACTTGTCTGCCTTCCCGTTAGATTAGAAACTTTTTGAAGGCAGGACCTACTGCTCCTTTGACTTGGTGAAATTATTGCCTAACATAGCCTCTGGCACATGGCCTTCTAACATGGATGCTTAGTAAGTGAATGACCGAAGTCCAGGTAACCCAGTGTGTGATGTAAAGGTCATAGTCAACAGTGGCTTCTTGGACATGAAATGAAGGGTGACTCCGGTTAACCAGATGGTGGCGGGTGAAATAAGACAATATGCTCCTTTAGGGCTCCCATGTGCACGATTTGCTTCTGGGGAGACAACAGTGAGTGTGACAGACATGGTCTTTGCCTTCATATGGAGTTTCCAGCTTAGTGGTGGATGTGGACAATCAAGAGACAAACACATGAATAAGCAAGATAATTTCTGGTAGTGGTTAAGTGCTTTGAAGAAAATAAAAGAGGGAAATATGATAAGGAATGGAATGGCTGGAATGAGGGAGGCCTCCTTTAGATAAAGTAATCCAGGAAGGCCTCTCTGAAGAGGTGACATTTCAGCTGAGACCCACAAGATGAGAAGGAACCAGCTTGTAGTTAGGGTGTTCTAGGGAAAAGGGCTAGTCAGTGCAAAGCCCCTGAGGTGGAAAGACTTGGAGCTGTTCAAAGCACAGCAAGAGGACTAGACTGGGCTGGAGCACAGGATGAATGGGAAAGTGGTAGAGGTGAGGCTAGGGAAGCAGAGCACAGAACACAGAGGCCTGGGAGGCCCAGGTAAAGATCCTGGAGGTACTCTCATCAGTATGGGAAGACGTTCTGTTTTGTATGTTGAAAAGATGGTCCAGGGTGGGAGTCAGGTCAGGAGAGTTAACAGTGGGTTAGCACCCTCATCAGGGTTGAGTCCTATAGTACCCAGTGGGAAGTACCCAGAGAGGAAGTACCCAGAGAGGAAGCTAGGAGCTAAAAACAAAACGCCATGTCTGTAAGAAATTTGTAGGCTTTAAAAAAAAAATTAACTTTATTTATTTGGAGAGACAGAGATAGCAAGCAGGGGAGGAGCAGAGAGAGGGGGAGAGAGAGAATCCCAAGGAGGCTCTGTGCTGACAGAGGGCTCAAACCATGAAGTGAGAGATCATGACCTGAGCCAAAACCAAGAGTTGGATGCTTAACCCATTGAGCCACCCAGGCACCCTGAAATTTGTAGACTTTTTAATTTCCCTATATTTGTTCTTTTTGTAACCCCATGTTCTGTGAAACTCTTAAGCCTCATGAATTTGCTTCTGGAGAATGGGGCCATCAGGTGGAGTTGGTGATAAGTAACCCCCAAAGAGTAGACAGAGTAGGAGGCCTGTGGCTAAGGGGAAGAAAAAAACCAGCCAAGTCCCCAGGGAATGTTAAAAAAAAAAAAAAAAAAAAAAAAGGAAGGAAGGAAACATTAGAACTAGCAGGTTTGGGCTTGAGGAGCACAAAGGGGGAGAAAGAGAGCTTTTACACGTAATTATATCCATTTACTTGTATAGACAGCCCCTTAATCACAGCATTTTATGGCTCAGCCCTTTCAAAAGTATAGAATTACATTGCCTAATTAACACTTCTAAGTCTCTTACCAACATTTAACTCACATGCCTTTATTTCAGCCCCCGGACCCTACGTGGACAGTGGATTTTATTGGCAATAGGGAACCAGCGTGACGTACTTAAGATGCATTGCTAAAAGCAGGGTCAAGAAAGACTTTATCCTAATAGGCTGTAGAAATTTCTGTATGCGCTGGTCGAGCAATCCAGGCCCCAACTGCCTGTGATTTAGGGCAGCTGTTGTAAAAAGGAAACCAACCTGAAAGGGCAGGCTTGAGACTCTTCTTAATTTCCCTTCTGGTAAAAAGAAAAAAAAAAAAACAACAACAAAAAACCCTTCCTGGTCTTTCTACCCGGATGGCAAATATTGGTCCACACATGTGAAGGAACGTTGGGTTGGTTTCATCTCCAAGTTCACGAATGCCATGTGCTCAGCCTGTCATAGTTACTTGGCAAATGTTATGAAATAATTCTTCGGGAAGAAATAGGCCATAGAGCTAAACTGGGTGAGCCAAACTAGGTCATGGGCACAAAGATGGGAGTGTTGCTGGCCAAGGCTCCGGAGCCAGAAGGCGGCCATCTGTGGGGACCCAGGGCAGTACTCATGCTCACCACACAGGCTCATTACCACTTCCTACCATGAAAAGCTGGAAAGCCTTAGGAAAGGAATATCTCGCTCTTGCTGAGCCGCCTTAAAAGGCAGACTTCCAGCTCAGCATTCAAGTCCTGGCTCGCTAGCTCTGTGACACTGCGAAGTCACTGAATTGTTGTGAGTTGCGGTTTTCTCATCTGTAGAATAGGAGGTGATGATACTTATCTAGGGTTTTTGAGAGCTCCAGTTAGAGACCTAGAGAACCGAGCGCCTAGATGACTCCAAGTTTCTTTCCGTGTAGCCAAAGTGTTGGTATCATGTGAAACCCAGCTTCGCCCCTTTGCAGCCACCCGACAAAACTGCCGCTGGGGCAAGCTCTGGGATGCCCGTGCACCTCAGTTTCCTCATCAGCAAAGTGGGGCCGAGCCTAACAGAGCCTGTCTCCTAGGTTGTGAGGAGGAGCGTTGTGAATACGTGAAAGGTGCTGAGAACAGGGTCTGGAGCACAGGAAATGTACTCGGTTGTCTTCTTCCTGTCCCCACGGCGCCAGGCACCCAGCGTGCATGTTGGGACTTCTCCACGTTTCTAAGAACTAAGACCCTTGAAAAGATTCGGTAGAAATGTGTCACGGAATCCCCCTTCATGGAACTGCCCTTTGCATTTGTTTCTGTTTCCTCAGAGAAACACCGTCATGAGCCAAAATTTCCAACGAAGTCTCTGGAACTTTAAGTTGAACAAGATTTATAAGAACAGACCTGTGTTAGGCCCCTGGCCAGACCTTTTGCATCCTCTCACGTGTCACCATCCCACGCCCCCTTGCCACTCCCCAGTCTATGGCTTGACTCCTCACAGCTTCTGTGCAGGGGCAAGTTCCCTGGTATGACATGAGCTCCCTACCCCGTTGCTAGTCAAAGAACGTCTGCGGTGGATGTGGCCTGGGAGAGTCAGGGCAGAACGAGAGAAGAGGCTGGCGCCGGGGGGGGGGGGGGGCAGCCTCTGAGGGCCCTTGTCGGAAGAGCTTCCTCTCGCGTGGGCAACTTGGTGGGACCACCTTAGAAAAGTGGCAGTCTAAGGACCTTAATGCAAACTTGAGGTCATGCTGTCAAAACATGGAGAGCACCTGGCATTGCGCTGTTTGGGCGCAGTGTTTTGTATAGTCTGTCAACAGTGCTCCTCAGAGAAATGGAGTGGTTGAGTCCGTAGATGATGGGTCCCACGTGGAACAAAGATCCAGAGGAGAAAGGGGTGCCAGAAGTCAGTCATTAAGGACAGGAAAAGAAAAGAACGGGGGAGCACCTGGGTGGCTCAGTCGGTTGAGCGTCCGACTTCGGCTCTGGTCACGAACTCGCGGTCCACGAGTTTGAGCCCCGTGTCGGGTTCTGGGCTGATGGCTTGGAGCCGGAGCCTGCTTCCGATTCTGTGTCTCCCTCTCTCTCTGACCCTCCCCCGTTCATGTTCTGTCTCTCTCTGTCTCAAAAATAAAGGTTAAAAAAATTTTCTTAAGAAAAGAATGGGATGTAGATTACCTCTATTGCCCCTGGAAGCAGCAGAGTCATTTGGGTTGTGGTTTAGGAGGAAGCAGGTGGCAGGAAGGAAAAGTTCCTGATGACTGCAAGGACTTTATGATATAGCAGGTGACAACTGACCTGTCCTCTGACAGCTTCAGATCAGGTTTTTAGGGGCACAATCTGGTGAAATGCCTCAGTCTATTGTCAGAAGTAGAGGAGGAGCAAGGAGAAAAGTATTTTTGTTTTCGTTTTGTTTTTTTAGAAGTGTATTTATTTATTTTGAGAGAGAGAGACAGAGAGAGAATGAGCAGGGGTGGGGCAGAGAGAGGAGGGGGGACACAGGATTTGAAGCAGCTCCAGGCTCTGAGCTGTCAGCACAGAGCCTGAGGCGGGGCTCAAACTCATGAACTGTGAGACGGTGACCTGAGCCGAAGTTGGACGCTTCGCCAACTAAGCCACCAAGGCGCCCCAAGGAGAAAAGTTTTCAAATAGGTCCTTCCGATTTGCATATTCCTGCTCCCAAGCCATGGTCCCGCCAGTTTCCTGAGTTCAGAGTCACAGCAAACAGGCTGCACTACAGAAAGGCTGTGGATGTAACTGGGGGCTTAAAGAGCGAAAAGGGGGTTCAAGAAATGGACTTTCCTGCTCTCGCCTACATCCAATGACTGCTTGTTGTGGGGATGTGGAGGCCAGCTTCTCCCCGTTACACTTGGGATAACCCGAAAGGGCCCTTCTAGTTCCAGAGTTCTACATCGCCTTAGTGCCATGCAAATAGTGCAATCGAGATTTGATCAAGGGCTTTCTGGCTCTGTCGAGACTGTACCCAGAATACTATGCTTTTCTGCTGCCATGGAACCGTGCAGAAAACAGCAGGGGGTGATCGAAGAAAGAAGCATCACAGTGTCTTCTTGGTGAACTCGGGCCCAGCACTGTTGCCTTTTCTAGTACATAAGGTCATGGCGGGTTGGAGGGACAGCCTGCATGTAAGGGGCTGAGACAGGGCAGATAGTACTTATGTCATGTTTCCTGCTGGGTTTTACTGGCAAGTCAACAGACCTTGCTGACTCATGGAGACGGGGATAGCAAGGTCCAGAGGTGATGTTTTAGGGAGTGCAGGTTTGGATGATAGAAGGTGGGATATTAAGGTATGAGGTAATCAGCAACTCCTTATATGATTACTTGGATAGCAGTGGGATTGGTGAAATCAGAGCAGAGTGGTAACCACGTGAGCTTTACTAGGGCAGGGTTCTATCTATCCTGAGGCATCTGTGCTCCATTTTGAACTCATAGTATCATTCTCATATCGTACCGGTCATCCAGCCTCCTTTGACGCAGCGGGTCAGTCATAGAAGATTCCCTTGTGACCTATTGTATGCTGGGCCCTTGGCTATAGGTTCTGGGATCGAAAGATACTAAGTACGCAATGCTTGGGGCGCCTGGGTGGCTCAGTGCGTTAAGCATCTGACTTTGACTCAGGTCGTGATCTCACCGTCTGTGACTTTAAGCCCCACGTCAGGCTCTGTGCTGACAGCTCGGAGCCTGGAGCCTGCTTCGGATTCTGTGCCTCCCTCTCTTTCTGCCCCTCCCCTGCTCATGCTCTGTCTGCCTCTCAAAAATAAACATTAAACAAGGTATTTACTCAATTCTTAAACAATAACACCTGCTCAAGGAGCCTCCTGACACTTGACAGATATTTCCAATACAATGGCATCATTGCTTGACTCTGTCACTTTAGGGGAAATCATTTGCTGCAGTAACAAATGATCCCCCAAATTTTAGTGGCTTACAACAAAGTTTACTTCTCCCTCGCCTGACTTGATCTTCACAGATTGGCTGAAATTCTGCTCCATGTCCTTTTCGTTATGGGACCAAGCTAGTGGGAGCAGCCTCCATCTAGAATACTCCAATCTTGTGATATAGGGAAGAGAGAGAGTGGAAATACACAATAGGTCTTCAAAGCTTCTGTTGGTACGTGGGGCAGGTCCCCTGTGCTCGCATTTCATTGGCCAAAGCGAGTCACATGGCCAGGCATGACATCATCAGCAAGGCAACCCTGGGCAGTTAGCAGTTAGCAGTTGGCAGTTAACAGTTGAGAGGGAAGAAACACACTCCTCCCTAGTGCTCTCGTGGAGTTAGGCACTAGGGCCAGACAGCTGGTGGAAGGGCACTGACGTTTTAGAGCTCCTCTTCATTCTCTTTATTGACACATTTTAATTCAGCCCACGGTGGTTTCTCTTTTTTTAAATTTTTTCTGCCCCGTCTTTAGAGACCTTTTTCCAGAGCTGATATAGTGAAAAGGAGGTATTAGAATTAGTGTTGCTGTTCTATACAACTGGAGGCCTACATGAAACGTTCAAGCAACGTGGAAGGCTGTTTCCTGGCAACCCTACGTGGTCTATAGCTGTTGCTATAAATTGGGGGTACGTTTCTAGAAAAGCCATTGGGCTGAAGCCTGGGTTTCAGTCCTGACCTGCTACTGACCAGCTGTGTGATTTTGAGGAGTCAACCTGGCCTCTTGGAGCTTTAGTTCGCCTGCAAAACAAGGGTGGTTGTGAGAAAAGGACATTGTAAACCGGGAACACTTTCCAAACGTTCAGCCTTTGTGAAACTGTGATGGAGATGTCATAAGAATCGGGCGGTTTTGTGTGTGTGTGTGTGGGGGGGTTGTGTTTGTTTTTGTTTTTGTTTTCCATTGTGGTGGGAAGCTGGTGCACAGAATAAGAAAGGGTACTACAGCAGCTGAGATGCGCTGAAGCTGGTAATTATCTGCTAGACGGGCTGAGTTTTGATTGTAAGTGTGCCTGGCAAACCTATCAATGAGCCATGTGCCTTGATGAAACGCTGACAGTCTATTTATACAGAGGCAGCTGGGATATTATAAAAGAATGAAGGCATGCTGGAAGTCTAAGTCATTGTGAAGGGTAGGACTTCATTTATCTGTGCGGCTGATGGCTCCAGGAGGGTAAAAATGTGGTATCACGTGAACAAAACAGCTCTTGAATTTTAATAATAATCCAGTGTCTTAGAGATGAAGGCTTAGCAATGATTGAATCCAACCCGTTGTCTGTAGAGATGAGGAAACAGAGACTCCCAGAAGTTAATAAACGAGCTTTTATCACACTTATGCTTGGCTAGGCATGGCATTACTTTCCAAGTGCTGTTAAATCCGAGAGAAAAACTTACCTGTCTTTTATGTAACAAACGTGCCAACTCATTAATCTCTAAAACAACACTCCCTTTGATATCTGGCATTCACGTTTCTAAATATTTATTCGCTACTTACACATAATCAACTAAAGCATAAAAACTTTAAATTTCCCCGGACGTTTAAACATTGATTACAAATTTGCAATCAAGCTCTTACATAAACAAATCATTAAAACGATGAATCTAATAAATGAGATTCTTTTACGTGCTCTCAACACCTTACCGAGCAGACAACGCGTGCACAGAATGTCACGTTGATCACAGAAAAGATTACACCGTGGAAGAACGGTTTTCTGAGACACTGGAGAGCCAGAGTGGAGATGAGCTGTGTTTTCCTCTTCTCTCCTATGAGGTGGAGTCTTGCTCAGTCTGTGTGGCTCAGAACCTAGGAGGTGGCCCGTGAGCTTATTTCAGTTGTGGGCATGGATCGTTGGTGCTGATTTTTCCAGAATGACAATACTTAATCCTGTAGCAAAGCACTCACACACAGGGGCTGTGGTGCCCTGGAAGTGAACCTAAGTCTGTCAGTCCCCCAACCCTGAGGATAGTATTTCCAGTATTCCCCTCGGGAGTTCTGGGGGCCACGGGCTGCACTATGGGTGTGTTTTAGCCACTTTTGCTCTTTATAACGCCAGACTTCTGAGAACATTCTGCATCCTTAGCTAATTCTATCAGGCGCTTTACAGACAGAGGGAGAGCAAGGGTAAGAATGAGAACAGTCTCCCCTGACTAATACGTAGCCCACCCGAAAAGTCGTCTAATACCCTTGTGCTGCTAACACCAGAAATAAAAGGGCTAGTTTCATGCAGTTACATTTGTTTATTTTCTTTGTTTTAATCTTCTTAATTTACAGCTTCCCAGGGCTCTTGCTTTTTTATCTTTCCGGTATTAGAGTAACTTTTTTTTTTTTTAATTTTTTTTTTTAATGTTTATTTTTGAGACAGAGAGAGACAGAGCATGAACGGGGGAGGGTCAGAGAGAGAGAGGGAGACTCAGAATCCGAAGCAGGCTCCAGGCTCTAAGCTGTCGGCACAGAGCCCGACGCGGGGCTCGAACTCACAGACCGTGAGATCATGACCTGAGCCGAAGTCAGACGTTTAACCAACTGAGCCACCCAGGCGCCCCTTAGAGTAACTTTTATAGGATATGATTTCTACCCTTTCTTAGAGTTGCTGAATTTAGAGAAGCCCCCAGAGGAAAAGTTTGTGGGTTTGGGAGTTCTGACCCAGCCCTTCCTCGGATCCTCCTTGACTGCACGGTCCAAAGCGGTGTGACAGCACATCTGAATTCCAGCAGCGGGGGTGGGGGTGGGGGTGGGGGTGGAGCTTAACCCAAGGTTGTTTATATCACTTCTGCCCATTTTCTGCTCATTTTCATTTGAGCACTTGGCCACACTAGCAGCAAGGGAGGCTGGAAATAGCCTGGCCAGGTGCCCAGACAAAGATCTGAGTGTCTTATTAGTCTAAAAGCAGGGAAGAACTAGGGATGATGTCTGACAGTGCCTGCCGCTTTCCATGCTTCTGGCCACCAAGTGTTTATGGGTCCTTGTCTTCTCACACATAGACACATTTACCCCTTCTCCAAGGGGGATGAGCCCCAAAGCCCAGATGCTTTGATTAGCTCGACCAGGAGCTCCCGAGTGGTAAGCAATCAGGGGCAGTGTGGTTCCTACTGGTACCACAAACTCGAAGAAAAACTTCCCCAACTTTTCTGTACCAATGGGCGATGAATGCCGGATAGGAACAGGGAAAGTGCAGTAAAAAGTCCCATTCGGAAGAGGGATAAAAGAAAACACACGTAAGTCTTTGTGTCAGAGCACTGATCAAATCCCTTTGGGTAGGAACAGAAAAGACTCTCTTCTCTGCCAGCAAGTGAGTCATGTGAGGGGCCCCTCTGGCAACCCTGGTTCTGCCCCCAGGGGAACCTCTCTGGCTGACATGCCCTGTGGCTATTGACTTTTCCCCTTGGGAGGGTCTGCCTTGTCCCCCTGGGATGGCAGTTAAAGTTTACGCCCCTTGTGGGGGCTACAGTGCCTTCACTGTCCCTTTCTGCAGGTGTGGGGGTGGAGCCTAGACCTGCGTCTGGGTCAAGGGCTTTGTCAGGTCAGCCCTGTAGTTTCCGGGGCAATAAAATTCCCTAAGAAGGCCCACGTAGGCTTTAAGTCTCTCTGCTCAAATAAGGAAGGACAGCCGAGATCTAGTTTGGCCTAGGTTTAGTCTAAAAACCTTATTTACTGACCTCTGTGCTCCACCCAGCCCCCATGTCTCCATGTAAGTTGCCCCAAGTTCATCTGAATAAATAGCTTGAGTAGGAAGGCAGCATCCTTAGTTGTGTCTTTCCTGCTGCCATGTGGCAGACAACTCTGGATAGTTGTGCTTGAGAAAAGCTTGGGGACAAAGTCTTATTTTTTGCTAAAGCTCCTTAGACCCCTCACCCCACCCCACAAGGGACTCAGATGGTGTCATCAGACCTCTCTCACTCTCCATCTGCCGGCTGTGTTGTGTTCCAGGTTTATTCCCAGGCCAGCCCCGCCAGCATTGCTAAGCCTGCGGAGTCCTGATTTTAGAGGAGGACGCACACGATCACTTCCAGCACCCATGCGTAAAATCTTAGAGACGTTCCTGATTGGCCCGGTTTATGTCACCTGCCTACCCTGAATCAGTCATTATACCCAGGAGATGGAGATCTTTGGTCAGCCTGAGTCATTTGTCCACCATAGTGTTGAGCATCATGATAGGGGACCTGGTCAGGACCACATAAAGGGCAGAAGAGTCAGCGTCCCCTCACCCCCCACCCAAAATGAGGGAGGTGCTATTAGACCAAAGGGGAAAGTGGGTTTGGCAAGAAGAAATGAAAGAGACCCAGGACATTTGGCCACCAGCAGGGACAACAGTGCTCTTTAGGACCTGGAAGGCTTGGTAAAGATGGAACTAAGTAACATTTACTTCTAGTTTCATTTAATAAGATTTTTTGGGATATCTGGGTGGCTCAGTTGGTTAAGCGTCCAACTTTGGCTCAGGTCATGATCTCACGGTTCGTGGGTTTGAGCCCCGCGTCGGGCTCTGTGCTGAGACTTCGGGGCCTGGAGCCTGCTTCAGATTCTGTGTCTCCCTCTCTCTCTACCCCTCCCCTGCTCGCACTCTCTCTGTCTTTAAAAAAAAAAAAAAAAAAAAAAAGATTTGTTAAAACCCAGGCCATGTCTCTTGAACTGCCCCCTTACCAGGAGTTCACTGTTACTTTGGACGATCAGATCAGAGTGGACCAGGATAGAAACCGAACAGAGACAAGGAAGCATTACTTCCTCTTCGACACTGATAGTAGCCCACCTGAGTGTGGTCTGCTCCTGCCACAGCCCTCTCCCTGGTCTCACCCACAGGAAGCTGAGGACAAACTTCTTCTCTCCTCTCCTGCCCTGATGGGGCAGCTGACAGCCTCTGAGTGTGGAGTTAGGCCCCCAGCTGAAAGAGGGGAAATGAACAGGCTCCCAGGAAAACCCTTGACCCCTGGAGGGAGGTGGGAGAGGGCAGAGGCCACCATCCTCCACACCACCCCGATTCTTATGCACAGTCCCCCACTCCCCCACCTGACCCCACTTTCTCCAACTGGCTCTTCCCTTCACACACATATTCATTTCTAGAGTTTTCTGAGCATGGATGAGCACCGTGCCCACAAAGCTGCAGGTCTCCCCATGTTTGGAGAAGCTGTCAGGATGACGAAGCCCTTGGATGACATCTGTTCCTTTGCAACTGGGCCCCTCCAACCTCCTATGCTTCCTGCGCCCATCTGCCCAGAGTTCCTGGAGGGACCTCCCGCCTCCAGCTTTCCCAGGTTTTGGTGCAGGAAGGCGAGAGGCAGATGTGGGCCAGAAGGTGGAGCGGAGCAGTGCAGGCGCTCAGTGCTGCTGAGAGAAGTTTTCCTGGCCCTGCCACTTCTCTCTCAGTGGCAGCCTGGCTGTGAGGACCCGGATCAGGAGAAGCAGCAGGTGGATGGGGATTTCCAAGCCTAAGCCCCTTTAAATACAGAGGCAGCTGTGGGCTTCCTCTCCCGGGTAACCGGGCCTCGACTCGCTTCCCCCAGGGGGAAATGCAGGTGTGTCTGGAAATCAGGAATAACCCAGAGAGTTCGGGAAGACTCTCGATGAATCTTAAAGGGTTAGTCAGTAGGCTAACGGCGGGTGGAAGGAAAGCGGGCTGGGAATTTGCCGAGCCCCGAGGTTCCTCGAGTCAGAAGCCCTGTTTGTAGCCACCGGCGGGGAAGGTGGCCCCGCTCTGTCCCCACCCACCGCCTCGCTGTGGCCAATGGCGTTTTCTGAAGCTGGCAACACGGTACCTATCATCCTGAATGCTCTTCTGCGCTGTGACCTGGCCACTTCTGCACGGAGAGGTAGAGTCTGTCTCACCACCTCCTTGAAGCCAGGCAGGCCGCGGGACTGCCGCGACCATTGGAACTTGGCGCAAGTGATGGCGTGCGACCTTGGGCATGGCCCTTCCTGGCCTGGGTTTTGCTGGCCGCCCCTGGGAAGCCAGTGCCCTGTCTGTCACAAGTCGGCCTGGCCTCTGAGACCACTATGCAGTGAGCAGCCTGAGATGTCCCTGCAGAGGCCCTGACGGCCAGACATCCGGAGAGAGAGAGAAAGGCTGAGGCGCCCCAAGGCGCCAGACAGGGGAGCAGTCACGATGGCAGAATTTTCACGTGATTTCTCTGCACTTGTGTTCTTGCGTCTCTTTCTCCTGTGCGCCAACGCTTGAATCCTGATGACGTCAACGTAATCACTTGCTCACTTTACCTTACAGCGTGCCTCTAAACATTTCAAACAACAAGAGGGATGCCGATATTGTTAGCAGTGTACGGAGATTGTGATCTTGAAAAGATAACGTTCTGTTCTTTTGCAATATATCCCTTTAGGGCAGGATTTCCCGACCTCGGCACTACATTTTTGGGCTGGATAAGTCTTTATTGTGGGAACACACCTGTGCCTGGCAGTCTCTACCCTCTGCTCACTTCTGGGCCAGCAGCAACCCTCCAGTTGTGACCAGCAAAAATAGCCCCTGAACACTGCCAAATGCCCAATGAGGGGGGCAAAAATGTTTCAATTTAAAGACTTCTAGGGATATACAGTCAAAATACTGAGTTTAAAGTCCTTTGAGGTTATTTTTTTTTCTGTGTGGCTATGTCTCCAACTTGATGTACAGTTAGGTTTGCTTCAGTGGTTCGGGGGGGTTTGTTTTATTTGTTTTTTTAATGTTTATTTTTGAGAGAGAGAGAGAGAGAGAGAGAGCATGAGTGGGGGAGGGGCAGAGAGAGGGAGACACAGAATCTGAAGCAGGCTCCAGGCTCCGCGTGGAGGGCCTGAGGTGGGGCTCGAACCCATGGACTGAGAGAACATGACCTGAGCCCAAGTCAGATGCTTAACCGACTGAGCCACCCAGATGCCCAGGTTTTCAGGTTTTAGAGATTGCTTTTTACTCGTTTTATATTTGTTTAACTTGTGTAAAACATTTCTATTGATCCAAAGTCAAAATACGTGGCCAGGTAGTTTCTTTTTTAGTCTGATTTTTTAAATCATGTAAAATGTAATGTTTAATATCAATACCGTTAGAGAAGCTTCAGTTCCATCTCCCCACCCTGTTCCCTCCTTTCCTCTATGATAACCATTTTCATTACTTTTGGGGTTATCCTTCCATTGTTTCTTTTGGAAAATACAAATACATCTTTATATGTATTTTATATGCATCCTGACATCTATCTGTTACACCCTTTCTGGTACAAAAGTCACCATACTAAGCACTGCTGTATATTGCTACAAGCAAGAATTTTTATTTATCCCTGTAGAGAATGTTGCTTGACTCGCCTGGGATGTGTTCTTAAAGACGCCTCAGGTGAGGCCGACACAAGTGTACAAATGAGTGGAGGTGGGGGCTCCGCCCGGATCCCTGCCTCTATATGCTGCTGGACTCTGTTACATGAGACATCAAGAAATCTGAGGGTCAAGGTTAGCCATCTAACCTCTGTAGTTCTTACTTGTCAAAATACCTATGGGTAAAAATCACATGTGGATAAATTTGTTACTTTTTATTGTAAAAATTTCCAAACATAATAAAAAGAAGACACAATAAACAATGGCGTCATCACCCAGTTTCGCCACACCTGTTTCATCTAGCTCAACCTATTTTTGCTGAAGTTGTAGCCCAAACCCCACGTAATAAGTCATTTCACTCTTACGTCCATCTTTTTTAAAAAGGTGGGGGGTGGGGGCCGGGGGCAGAGCACTTTCTCGCTAAACTACAGGGCCACAATCACACCTATTAAAAATAACATGAATTTGTTGATTTCACGGACTATCAAATCCAAATTTATATTTCTCTTATCTAAAACAAAAAGAAAACCCCACCAACTGCCTTTGCCGTTCGTTCAAATCAGCGTCTAAACAAAGTCCACTCACTGTCCGGGGAGCCTGCTCTGGGACAGGAACTGAGAAAACATGAGCCCAAAGCCCTCTGGGTGGCTGAAAACCAACTGCGAAACCTCGTGAGATACCGACCTCAGATCCTCAGGGTCGTTGAAAACACCTGTGTTCCCCCTGGAACTTCCCCCAGTTGAACATTTTCAATTCCTTCCATTGTTTCTCTGTGATATGGTTTCTTTCCTCCTTCCCTGTCTTCTCCTGTCTGTATGCTCCGGGTGGTTACTGTCCCTAGAGGACACATTATAAGCAGATGTTCTCCTCAGTCATCAATCCTCAGATCAGCCCTTTATCTCCCCACTTTAGAGATAAGGAAAGCTAATAACTTCTTGTGGGGGGGGGGTGACTTGGTCTTGAGCTCAGTTATTACTTGTAAATTCCAGAGCTAGGCCAACAACTCATAGCTTTGCCTGATTCTTCTTTTTGGAACACAAGCCTTTCTGGTTCTAACGATCCTTTGGTTCCTACCCAAACCCTGTTTTACCACACGGTCATCCGTGAATATGTAGGTACCCATCCAGCAGTGTGTGGTTAAGAGCTAAGGTCCTAGAGTCTAGGAAGCATGGCTTAGTGATTAGATGCACTAACTCTGCAGCTAAGCTTTCCAAGTTCAAATTCCAAGTCTACCGACTATGAGCTGAAGGACTTGGACAATTTATGTAAACTGTGTCCCCATTTGTTTCTCTGTAGTGGTGACAAAACCAACCTCATTAGGCTGTTGTGAAGGTTAAGTAAATTAATGTTTGTAAGGCTCAGGATATGGCACCTGATGCAGTGTTGTACATGTTTGCTGTTGTTATTCTGCGTTCACCGCTCAGGTGTGCGAGACCTTGAGTGCGTCATCCAGTTGGACTATGTCTCCGAATGCCTTATCTCTTAACTTGGCAGTCACAAGGGAGCTTACTAAGAGGAATAATGTGAAAATTAGGAGACAATTCACCACAAGCTAAAAGGAGAGCGTCTGGTACATAATAGACACTCAACAATTATTAGTTATTATTAATTTGGCACTTTATACTTATCGTGGTACAGATCCGAGGCCAGAAAGTCAGGTGTACCAGAAATAATGGCATCTCTTTATTTTCAATAAGTCACCTAGATTTCGTCTCCCAACTCAGTCATTCTTGGTTTTTCTTCCCCGAGTCCTCCATAGTTTGTACCAGGGATCTTATGAAATGCTTAGGTTTCCAGAGGGTCCTGCTGGTCATCAGCCCCCCATCCACTCGGATGGCCATTGTCTTTGACTAGGAGTCTCTGCCATTTCTCTGCCACAGTTGGGGCCCAAGGTCTTAGCCAAGCCCGTGGGCCCCTGCCGAGGGCCAAGTCTCCTGGTGCGTCATTTCCAGCCACAGCCTCGGAAGACTCCTGGGACCCACTGACCTGTCTCTTACCTCCTGCCTAAATCCCTGGAGATCTCTTCTTACTCCAGAGGAAAGTCTTTTGTTCTCAAACCCTGATCACCTCAATGGACTTTAGAAGCAAAAGTCTAGGCACAAGTCTCTCCAGAAACAGAAACGCAGGACCAGCCCCATGCCTGAGTGGGAGGAGGGAAGGGCAACAATCAGGGGAAACATCCTACCTCACCATCTCACAAAGCCCTCTCCTCCCCACATCTGTCAGTGGGAGCCACTGCATGGACAGGGGCTCACCTCACGGCCACCAAGAGAGCGACTCCCAAGTGCCAGGCACTGGGACAAGCTCTGGAAGAAGATAAAGAGCCAACCTACCTATGAACACAGCCCTCCAGCTCTTTCCCTAGAGGAGTCATTCTCAAGCAGGGGTGATGTGGGCCCCCAGGGGGCATCTGGCCATATCTGGAGACATTTTTGATTGTCACAACTGGAGGGGGTACAGATACTGGCATCTAGTGGGTAGAGGCTGGAGGTGCTGCTAACACCCTCCAATGCACAGGACAGTGCCCTGCAGCAAAGAATGGCACGGCACCAAATGTCAATAGTGACAAGGATGGGACAGGACAACTGTCACGCAAGGTAGAAGAGAATAATGAGATGATTGTCCCAGAGGCTTATCCAACAGAAATCACTGAAGGGACACTCTCTAACCAGAAAGAATATTCCAGGGAGTCTTTTTTTTTTTTTAATCACAGAGGGCTGGCTGGGATAAGAAGGAGCCGAAACTTTAGCTCAGAGTCCTTTCCACACAACTTGAGACATCGGTGGTCTAGAAGAGATGTGGAGAGCTAACCCTAGCCAACTCCCTCAGGCCTGGCAAACCAAGCTAGAGCAGGCTCCTGTCATAAGGTCTGGGGCCAGAGGAGTGCCTTCATTGCGCCTTCATGGGACAGCTGGGGACTGCCCTTCCCCAACTCAGGTCTGTGATGGTGTCATCCCCTCAGTGACCAGCGCCCAGGACACTCAGATGAGGAAACCATTCCCGAAGGTTCTTGATCCTGGCCTCGCAGCAAGTTTCCCATGAGATTCTGAGAGCTTTAAGGAAGGGCCTGTGTAGGGTGTTTTTTTTTGTTTTTTTTTTTTTTTTTTTTTTTTTTTTTTTTTTATTACTCTACAGGTAATTCTAATGTGTAGGCAGGTTGGGAGATTTGTTTTGCCAAAAAAATCATGTCTCATTTCTTTTGCTGTGGAACATAATTCAGAACAATTTCCACGACGGCTGCCTTGGGTAGGAGAGGAAGGGTGGGTAGAGGACGGAGCATTTACGTTGTGTCTGGAAAGGCCAGTGGGACCTGGCTCAGCAGAGTGGGGAAATTCTTCTCTGATGATCTTGACTACAGAGGCGATGGGGTTAAAACCATGGGATGGGGTAATGCCTTGTTTCAAATTTCAACCATTAAAGGGATCCTGTTACCCAAGGTATGAAAATCTGTGTTTAGAAAATAGATCACGTCAAGAGGTGATTATCCACTTTTATTTTTAACCTCTTCTAAGACATGGAAAATAACGTTCAATTTCCAGAAAAACAGCATTCTTAATGACAGATCAGCCAACAACTTCAAGGGTCTACTTCCTGCTTTGGTTGTGGGTGATGGGAGGCCTCACCCCACCGTCTCAAACATCCTGGCAGGCTTCTCTCTGAGGCTACCCCCAGCCCCTGAGCCATCTGAAGCCACTGTCTTCTCTGATGGCATCAGCTGCCGGCTCTGCGCTGCTGACTCTCACTGTTCCCCGGATGACCTTTCTCCAGCCTAGCTACCCTGCTCCCTCCTGGGTAGAGAACATTCTCAAACGCAACATGTCAACAAACACTGAATCATTCCCCTGTCCGGTCTCCCAAGTGGTATTTTCTATCTCCATGACTAGCAGGCAAATCCACATTCCTCCCTCTCCCTCACCACCCCCACTGGCCAAGAGCCACTCATTCCAGAGGGTTCTCTGCCCTTAACATTCCCTGTTCCAGTCCTGTGCCATCCTTCTCCAATGCCTCCATGCTGGCTCAGGCCACGATCACCTCACTCACACCTCGACTGTGGCCATAGCCTCTTATGTGGCCCTCTGGGTCCACTCCTATTCCCTGCTGCCTTATTCTCTACCTAGAAACTAGGGTGATCTTTCTAAAACACCAATGATGAGTTTATGATGTGTGGAACATTTACTATGTGTGAGTCACTGTGCTGAGCTCTTTACAAGCATAATCTCTTAAAAAATCTCCCTAAAAACTGTATAAAAAAAGATACCTTCATTATCCCCATTTCACAGATATGGAAACTGGGACACAGGGAGGTTAAGTATCTTGTCTGGGGTCACACAACCATTAAAAGGGAAAGTCTGCTCCAATGTTACTCTCTGGTTTAGAATCCTTCAGTGGCTCCCCACGTATTGACCTTCAGGGCAGGATGCACACTTTGAGTTTGGTCTCAGAGTTCTCTGTGACCTGGGCTGTGCCTCTCTGTCTGGATTTATCACTCACCGCGCGTCCCCCTGACCCCCTGGGTCTCCAGCCTTGTGGAGCTGCCTACTCACTGTGCCCATGCCACGTGCTGCTCTGTCTTCGTTCAAGTTGTTTTCTCCCCAAGATGCCTTCCCCATCCAGTCTGTGTGACAGACACAGTTCTCAGGGTTCAGCTTAAAGGATGCTTCCTCCACGAAACCTTTCCAGAATGTGTCCTGCCCCCACTGCTCGGAGAACTGACCTCTTACTCCCTTGGGCTTGGCTGTAACCAGGCTATGCATTATGACTCTGTCACCAGCAGTGACTAGCACCACGTGGTAGTGGTCTATGGATATCACTATGGGTGCTGTGGCCTCATTAATTCATGCTGCCTGGAGACGGTGTTTCTCATGTGTTTCTCACTATCTCAGTGGCGTGGGTGATAATGATCAGGTGTGAAGTTAATGTCCCTTAATGTAAAGAAGAGTGCATTGGTGACCGAAGGATGCCCTGGGGTTGTGTAGCATGGTTTGGGGAGTAGGGGAACCCTCACGAGCCTGGAGGGGGTCTCCCCTGGGACAATAGAGAGGTCAGGAAAGGTGGGGAGAGCTGGCCAATGTCCTTTGGGTTCTAGATTCCTTAAGTTCCCACAGGGGTCTTGTGAGGCCAGAGACAGTCCATGATGCCGTAGAAAGTACCAGATGGAGATTCTTGGCCCAGGCTCTGGTATAACTCTCTTCTAGTGTCAGGTGGCATCGGCCAGTCCCTTTTCTGAGGGGGAGGGGAGAAGGGAGCCCCTCCCATAGGTGCCTTCCCAGGCATCTCCTGTCCCATTCCTGTGAGACTTTCCCCAGGCCACCTCTGAAGGCCTTTCGTCACCCTGTCGTCGGTGCTCAGAAGCCCTGCCTCACCCTCACCTGGCTGCTTGGGCAAGTCTGCCACCGTGCGTGGCTTCAAGGTCCTTCGTTTTAAAAGGGAGCGATTATTTGTTCCTCCATGCAGTGCACTTGGCAGTGGGTGCCAGGGGAGAACATGGAAGAAGTACTTTCATTTCCTCAGGTCTGAGGATGCAGAGGAAGCTCCATGGAGAGCCAATATTAAGTAATAATTCAAGCCTAAGCGGTCAGGATCCAGGGTGTGGGGAGTGTGGCCGCCTGCTGTCCCCGTTTTCCTTCTCGCACGTCTCCGGCCCATCCGCTGAGGCCTGACACCGTTGAAGGAGACCAGCAGGCCGGGGGGGGGGGGCGGTGGGAATGTCCACAACACCCCACAACTTCCCCTGCCACAGCCACCCCCAGGTCATCTCTCCCCGGGCTTGCAGGCAGGCAGGGTGGGATGTGCCTCTCGCTGGTTCATGAAGGCATGCAGGAAGGGTGTTTAAAAAGCGCTGAATCGGGGCGCCTGGGTGGCTCAGTGGGTTAAGCGTCCAACTTTAGCTCAGGTGATGATCTCACGGTTCCTGAGTTCGAGCCCCGCGTCGGGCTCCGTGCTGACAGCTCGGAGCCTGGAGCCCACTTCGGATTCTGTGTCTCCCTCTCTCTCTGCCCCTTCCCCATTCACTCTCCTTCTCTCCTCTCTCTCAAGAATAAATACACATTAGAAAAAAAAAAAAAAGCACTGAATCAATCTGTACGAAGAGCTGGATCTTTGTTGACAATGGATCAAGTTGGTCTCTTAAATCTTCTTAGTTCTTCCTCCCAATGGCTGCAACAGTGCCCTCCTCCAGCCCTCTGAGCCCTTGCCACGTGCCTTGAGGAACTGGTATTACTCTGGTTTTTGTCACAGTATTTGTGTACGTGCCTTTGCCCCTCTCCCTCTAATCCCTAGCTGCCTACATAGGCCGTATGTGTTATTTATCTTCATATTGTCAGCATCTAACTTGGAGCCTGGCACCCGGGGGGTACTGGGTACCCAGTTGAGTAGACACCATTTTGAGATAATAGACTTCAGCAACACATCATCTCAACGTGCTCTCAATTCTCCCCTCAGTTTTTTATTATTATGTGGTTTATTATTATTTCTACTATGATATATTACTATCTATAATACTATATATTATTACTACCATATTATTCATAATATATTACTAATATTCTATATTGTTGCTATAGGCAAAGGTACTGATGGAAGTCTGATGTATATAAAAAGGAAATAAACATGATTCGGATGATACCTATTGCTCTCTCCTTTTCATCCTCTCTCTGCTCCTGTCTCCTTTTCTTCCACTGGACCTTTGCATGTGCTGTCCTGCTTCCTTTTACTACTCCTCCTTCAACTTACCCTTCAGAGCCCAGCCCACATGTCACCCACTTCCCTGATCTCCAGGAGACTGAACACATCTCCCTGGAATTTTTAGATCATCTGCTACAGGACACAGAATTATGTCTCTTTCTGTGTCTGTCTCTTCCACTGAAGGCAGGGCCCGAGTTCCTTCCTATGACTGGCATCTATACACGTGCATTCATTCACACATTCAACAAATGCTCTTTGAGTGCCGACCATGTGCCAGGCATGGGCGTTACATTAATAAATAAACTATCCTTGTGGTAGCCAACCTTCAAGATGGCCCTAACGATACTCTTCTCCTGGTATTCATGCCCTTATATGGTTTCCTCCCACCCAAATGGATATTGGACTATGTGACCCACGGATTATGGCAATAGGAAGGGTATGTGACGTCAGTGTTCTATGAGATTCCATCATAAAGGCATTGTCAGCTCCCCCCATGGTCTCTTGGATTGCTTGCTCTAGGGGGCAGCCAGCTGTCATATCAGGAAGACAGTCAAGGTAGTCCCAACAAATGTCCAAGAAGATAGGAACCAAGTAGGCAACAACTGTCAGCCATGTGAGTGAGCCACCTTGGAAACGGATCCCCCAGGCTCTCTCAAGCCTTCATATAATGACAGCCCCACTGGCATCTGGGGCTCAAGCCTCGTGGGGAAACCTGAGCCAAAACCGCCCTACTGAACCACCCTCAAACTCCTGACCCACAGACACCAGGACTCTTGTTGTGTTAAAACACTAAGTTTGGAGGTGATTTGTTACGCAGCACTAGATAACTGATGCACTCGTATTGTCATGGAGTTTACATTCTAGTGGAAGAATTAAAGGAATAGAAACTATTTCTGCATTTACTCAGCACCACTAGATACAGCCAGGAGATGAGATTACAGTGGCAAGGAAGACACTAAACAACGTTCCTTTTCTCGTGAGGTTTCTGTTTTAGTGTGGGAGATAGAAAAGAAAACAGGGAAGTACCTTTTATAAAATATTAGGTCATAAGTGCTAAGCATAAAAGAAAACCCAGCAAGTTGGATAAAAGGGTTCGGGGAATTGCCATTTAGATTGTCTCTCTTGCACTAAACATTTCTCATCTTTCGTTTAATACCTCAGAAGATTTTGAAGTAAGTAGTTTATCCCCATTTTACAGATGAGAAAACTGAAGGCCGGAAAAGTTACACGGCACAGCCGATGTCACACAGCTGGTCTTTGGCTCACCTAGCGTGGAACCCAGGCTACCCAGACTCCAAAGGCAGTGCTCTCTGCAGGACCTCAGGCTGCCCGTTTTGGATTTCCCTTTTAGTCCTCACCCCGGGGGCTCAGCCTTCAGCACAGCCAGGACTCAGCATTGGCTCAGAATACATTGCTGGAAGGAGGGTAGGGAAGTGATCCGTAGACAGGATTGCCAAAGGCTGGCAGGGGGCCTTGACCATCTCTTTCTCTAACTCTGGAAAATATCTCAGTTGCTACAGATCTACCCAACGGCTGGGAATAGCCTCCCAGGCCCCTAACCCTTAGTTGCTCTAGTTGTCTATAGATAGTGACGTCCACGCTCACAAGCTCCTTCCCATCCACGTCCCTGTCTGCCTTTCTATGGCCACTTCATCTGCTCTGCACGGACGGAGGAAGTTTCTGCCAAGTTCATACCGTCTGTTCCCCCGCATCCATCCTAACACGCCGGTGCCTCTTGCCCCTTGTCATTTTCTATTTATTTGTTTGTTTTCTTTCTTTCCTTGTGCCAAGACCACTAGATGGAGGTATACTAAAACTTACTGGACACTTACGTGCCAAGCACCATTCTATGTGTTTTTCCCTCACGGTCTTATTGAGCGCTTGCGACAGCCCTGTGTAGACGGCCCATTATTTTCCTCGTGGAGGTTAAGGCTCAAGGTCCTTCAGCTACTAGATGGAGATGGCAGAGCTGGGATTCAACCCCACATCTCTTTGAATCCAGACTTCGTTGTTTAGCCAAGATCGCACACCGAACTGGAAGAAGTCTGAAGAGGGTGATTTCAGAGGTCATCTTGTTCATTTCTTCGCCCCTGGGCAGGGTGAAATCCAGCTTATCTCCAGAAGGTTGTAACTAACTATCTTAAATGGGTGCTAGGGAAAAGAAAAACGTCTCTTAACAGCTCATTACAGCTTATGCAAAGATTTACAGGTTTCACATTCTTTTTCAAAAAAAGTTTTTTTAATGTTTGATTTTGTATTTAAGAGAGAGAGAGAGACAGAGCACAAGTAGGGGAGAGGGAGGGGCAGAGAGAGAGAGAGACAGAGTCCGAAGCAGGCTCCAGGCTCCCAGCTGTCAGCACAGAGCCCAATGCGGGGCTCGAACTCATGAGCAGTGAGATCATGACCTGGGCTGAAGTTGGGTGCTCAACCGACTGAGCTACCCAGGCGCCCCATGCATTCTAATCAATGTCTAACATAAATCATTCATTTGATAAACATTCGTTAGGTGCCTCTCATGTGTTGAGTTCAGTGCTGTGATAGGGCTAGGCATACATCTACATTATCATGGAAGTATAGGGGGGGCTCTGAACAGACCAACAAGTCAGGGATGCCCCCCCCCAGGTGATGCTAAGTGAACCCTGACAGTCTTGTAGGGGTCAGGCAGCATAGAGAGGCATCCAGACACATGGAACAACACGTCAAAGCCAGGCAAAGGTGACTGAGAATGGCTTGTCTCAGCCTATGGCTGGAGTTTACAGGGAAGTGCTGGGGAGGGATGGGCAGGGGGATTAAGAGCTGAGCAGGGGCAGTTCAGTGCCAAGGTAAGGGATTTGTTCTTTATCTGGAAAGCAATGGGAACGATTTCAGAATTTTAGGTAAGATACTGATATGATCAGATTTGCATTGTAGAAAAATTTCTCCATCAGTGGAATGGATGAGGAATGGGAAAGATGAATTAGGGAGGATATTGCAATGGTTTGACCAAGAGACGATGAGTAGCCAAGAGAGAGAGAGAAAGGTGGAAGAGACATGGGGGAGAGATTTACAAGTATACTGGTTAAGACTTGGCGACTGCTGGGGTTGGGGAGCAGTGAAGAAGGAAGGCACAGAGACTGATTCACCCAGCTTCCTGGCTCGGGCACGTGGGTGGGTGGTGGTGCCATGTGCTGAGACGCCAATCAGGAGGAGGCCCGGGTTTGGGGCAGAGCTACTGAGGTCCTATCATGCCTAGGCTCCTTAGGGCAATCCTACTTCAGATGAGGCAACTGAGACTCAAAAGGCTGATGTGATTTACTCAAATTCACATGGCCAGTACGGTGTCAGAGGTGGGACTTAGCCCTAGGTCTTTCTTTTTGAGGAATGATTTCCCAGGGCCTCAGCAGATTTACTGTGCAGGAAAATAAAGAAAACTCAGTATGAAGTAATGGGTGGCAAAGCAAACATTTATGCACACCGACTTGCCATTTTTATATTCATTTATTCATCCCACAAGGTTTATTGAGCACCTACCATGTGCCATGCATGTGACGATGCAGTGGTGAACATGACAGGCAAGGACCCCGCCCACATCGAGCCTGTAGTCTCACCTCGTGGAGATAGGCAATATGCAAACAAGCAAGCATCATCCATCAGAGTGCAGGGAGAGTGGCAGGAATGACAGTGTGGATGCTATTTTGGAGATTTATTCTAAGTGTGATAGGAAACTCTTGGGGTTTCAGAACAGGGCTGTGACATCATCTATTTATTTGTTTTTAAACTCTACTTTTTATTTCAACGTACTTGTGGATTCACATGCAGTTATAAGAAATAATACGGACAAATCCTGTGTATCCTTGTCCCATTTCCCCGCGGCTGCAACATCTTGCTAAACTAAGTGTAATGATCATCCCCCAAGGGTGCTCGCTGTGGTTGTAATTGCGTTTTCCTAATGGTAATGTTGCTGAACAGTTTTCGTGTTCTTATTTGCCATCCGTATATCCTCTTCAGTGAATTTTTTGTCTTTCGCTCACTTTCTATTTTTTACACAAGTCCTTTGTCAGATAAGCGACTTGCAAATATTTTCTCCTGGGGTGCAGCTTGTCTTTTCACCCTAACAGAGCCTTTTGCGGAGCAACAGGGTTTAATTTTGATGAGGTCCAGCTCACCAATGTTTCCTTTTACTGACTGTGCTTTGGGTGGAAATGTAAGAACCCTGCACGTAGTCCTAGCGCCCTTAGTTTGCCTGCTATGGTTGTCTTGGGAAGTGGAAGCATAAACTGACGACAGAAACGTAGGGTTTGCTGGGCAGAACCGAGGGCCCACCTGAGAGTCAGGGGTGGGTGGCAAAGGGATGGGCAAGGGAATAGGCTTCAAGGCACTTTCTACTCACTGGAAGGGACTCTTTGGGGTAGAAGCTCCTTCCCTCCTAGCTCGAGTCACATGGACACAGGAGATGGTCATCTTGGCATTATGACAACAAGCTTAGGCCTCTCCCTTCCTCAAGAATACTCAGAGACCCTGAAAAAAAATCGTCTTTTCATTCCCCCCAGAGCTTTATCCACGGCCACATGCTTTCGCTGCATCATCATGACTGAATTCTCACAGTTCTGTAAGGAAGATCATTGTATTATTATCCCCTTTTACAGAAGATACAACTGAGGCCCAGAGAAGGGCTGGGACCAAACACAAATCTCCTGATATCAAGAGTAATGATTACTCTTCTCTTCCAGCTGACTCTGAATTTCCACCACTAATTATTGCTTGAGGTCAATGGCTCTCAAGGGCTGGTCTATGGGACCCCCAGGGTTCCCCCAGACCTTTTCAGAGGGTGGTCAAGGTCAAAGCTATTTCCCTAAGAATACTAAGACCTTATTTGCCTTTTCACTGTGTTGACATTTTCACTAATGGTGCAAAAGCAAAAGTGGGTAGAAATGCTGACACCTTAGTGCAAACCGAGGTAGTGGTCCCAACCTATACTGGCTGTCATTGCATTCTTCACCCCCATCCACTCACAGGGGGAAAATAATAGCCAGTTTCACACTGTATTGTGATTAAATGGGAACTATGCAAAAAGCATTTCTGCTGCACACCAAAGCAAGACTGTTATCCTGAGGAAAAGTGCTTTTGTCGTTACTTGAATTGCAAGCTAAACTGTCCTCTTTTCTCTCCTGGAATACAATTTGTACTTGAGAGAATGACTGATGACTATAGGCGTCCAGCCTTGGATACCTGGCTTGTTAACAAATGAACAAAGTGAGGCTGTCTGTCACATAAACAATATTTTTAGCTAATGATAAAATTCAAGCTTTTGGGTGAAAATCAAAATTGTGGGGAAAAAAAACCTCATTTGCTCCTTTGAGCTTGACAGCTTTCCAATACTTAAGACTTTTCTGATAATAGTAGTGGTAATAACAAAACATGTGACTTTTTGAGATTGCACAACGAGATGTGCTTATACTTAGAGGAGCTGCGTAACTCAGTAAACTGAGAGTTTCCAAGTGGCCAGTACATGGCAATGCAAATCAGCACGGGTCAAAGATCCACTTGAAACGTAAGATCCGGCAATGGGTTTTAATACAATGGAGCATGAAACTTTCATTGCTACGGTTTTGGATTCCACAATGCAACTAATGTTTGGGAAACTTCCACTTGTCAAGTTTTGCGGAGCATCAAGGAAGAATATCCACAAGTGAAAAGGCGATCAAATCACTCCTTGCTTTCCCTGCTACCCAGCTGCAAGAGGCTGGACTTTCTTACAGGTACTTCAACTGAAAAAACACGTCAGGGGAGACGGAATGCAGACACAGAGTGGAGACTCCAGCTGTGTTCCATGAAGCCAGACAATCTGATGCACGGCTGAGCCCCAACCAGCCCCGGCCCCCTGTAATTTACAGCTCTTGTCTTCGGGCTCAGAACATTTCTACTAGCTCTTAACCACTCCCTCCCAAACCTAGGGTCCCTGGCCCCCTAACCCTGGCAAATTTCCAAAATCCCCTAGGGATGAGGACCAACCTCCCCTAATCTACAACTGCTACTGGAGGGTCAGGAGTGTTTCAAACTTCTAACTGTCCCAGGACAGGGGTCCCAGCACCCGCCCACGCTCTCTGCTGCCCCCAGGAGCCTGTGGCCAAGTAGACACTATCTAACCTACCCTGGGTGGGGGTGTGGGCCCTCCAAATACAACTGGCACCCAGTGCAGGGGGTGGGGGGGTCTGCGCCTGAAGACCTCCCAAGTCCCTGCCTCCAACTCCCAAAGTGGGAGCTGAGCCCCTTTACTTGGGAGCCACTGCCCATACAGGGATGGGCAAATGATGTTCATTGCAGACAAATTCCACCACCGCCGAGCATCTTTCATGTTAAAGACGTAAAACTGTAAAATGATCTTTACTCTCTTTATTTAAAAATTTTTTTTAATGTTTATGTTTGAGAGACAGAGACTGAGACAGAGTGTGAGCGGTAGAGAGGGGTAGTGAGGGGTAGAGAGAGAGGGAGACACAGAATCTGAAGCAAGTTCAGGCTCCGAGCTGTCAGCACAGAACCCAACACAGGGCTTGAACTCACGAACCGGGAGATTGTCACCTGAGCCGAAGTCAGACGCTCAACCGACTGAGCCACCCAGGCGCCCCTATCCTCTTTATTTTTAAACTAATCAATAAATATTTTAAAAATTCCTCAGTTTTAATTTCAGTTATTGCAAATGCCACTAGACACAACCCATATAAACAAAAGCTCTTTTAGGTCCTCAATAATTTTTAAGAACGTCAAGGGGACTGAAAAGTTGAACTGCTTTATGCTAAAGCGGTAAGGGCTCCTATTAGCCACTGTGATCAAGTGACGCATTGTCCAGGGGTCCCAGCGCCCACCTCCCACCCCCGCCCCGCCCACAGCCTGTGGCCAAGTAGCCACAGTCTAACCTACCCTAACTGACATTAACATCCTGTCCAAATTATTCCCAAACTCCAGGCTTCCATATGACCCCAAAATAAGAGGCTTTACTTCAAAGGACAGCCAAGCATGCTAACAGGGGACCCAGGGTTTTGATAATGGCACGGCCCCTTTCTCTCTTCCTCCCAACAGGCAGAACATGGACCTTGAGGCAAGCTGACTTTGGTCTCTGCCTCAGCCCTGCTTTTAGCCAGCCAGGGGCTACCCCAGGCAAGCCTCTCAATTCTCTGGTTTCTGTAAAGCAATAATAGTGCCTGTCTTTCCTTACTGACACTGTCTTGAGGGTTAAACAAAGGGATGGAGACAAATCTTTGTAAAGGTCCTACAAATGTAAGTTATGAACATTTTCCAACAAAGAATTCTCCTGCACATTTGTGGCTATTCACTTCATACATATTTACCAGAAATGGGGCCCAAATGCAGGCCTTGAATGCAAAAATAATAACATACAGTGCCAGTGTGCAAGAAGCTCTCTGCCTAACATGGGAGACGAGCATCAACAACCACAAGACAACGTGATGTCTTTGAAAGATCTTGAAAGATCTTTGAAACCTTAACCGGTTTTTCCCCCAAGCACCCACTCATGCTTCTTGTTGCCTTGACCCCCTTTCCCTGCAGACAACCGGATGGTCCTACATCTGCGCCTTGGCGAGCAGAGGATGCAGAAGAATTAGAGAAAAAGGCTTTGGATGTTTTGTCAAAAGCCTGGCCTTGCGGAGTCCGGAGGTTTAGAAATCGCAACGCGAGGCAGGGTAAAGCTTCCCCTTCCCCTCCAAGACTAGAAGCCAGTCTTTGAGGACAATCTGGAGGGGAGAGGTCAGTGGGGCCCATGGTGCTCAAGATGAAAGGTGCCACCCGGCCAAGAGGAACCCTGTGGAGCAGGGTGGTGCAGAGTTCATTCCAGAAAACACCGTCCAGTGTCAGAAGCAAGGGGGGTCCTGGAAACTTGATTAGGATCTATAGCCTGTGCCTTTTGTATGCCTCTGGGCAGCACAGATCACCAGCACTGGGGAGCTCCGCTCTTTGTCCTCCATGGCGTTCGATCTCATCAGCAACCAGCGTGTTGTCTGTTAATCAGCAAAAATGGCGCCCATGTGTGCCCTCAAGATTTTGCTCCACCACATTCTGACTATTCTTGTACAGATAACGTGTCTGTTTGATGGTCTAAGGCTCTGAGTAGTTAAGGGGTAGAAGGGAAAGCCTCGTGGGGTTGTGCTTGGATGATACCAAATGGAGCCAGCCTGAGACCTCCCCCTGTTACCAGAGAGATAAAAGCCTGAATCGCAATGGGCAGGGAGCAGCAAGAGTCCGGGGGAAGTGAGTCATTCTTCCAGGCCTTTCTGAGCAGGAAGCGGATGGGAGGAAAAGGGTCAGGGAAGGCTTCACAGAAGAGGTGACATTTGAACTGGGTGTGGGTGTCGGGCCACCAGTCATCTCCACAGAAGTCAGCCTGCCCAGCTGAGGACAAAGAGTCTGTTTCCTGGGAAATTGGAACACACTGAGAAGGCACCACTGTAAACCAGGAGTCAGGTAGAGATCCAGCAGACGCCAGCTCTTCTCTAGAAATTGGTGTGTGTGTGTGTGTGTGTGTGTGTGTGTGTGTGTGTGTTGTCCACTGACAAATAGTGATCAATACTCCCTGTGCCCGCTTTAGGACGGGTAAGTGGTTACATAGCAGTGTCAGAGCCACAGTTGACTTATCGAGTGCTCTGCATGTACATTCATTAGGCCCTTTCCTCCCACGAGGAGTATTTTAATCCTGAATTTACAGATAAGAAAATGGGCTAAAGTGCCTGCAGCTGGTTAGATGGCAGAAGTCAGATTTGAACCCATATTTACATTCTGCTGGGACTTCAGCTTGGACAGCTTAGGATGGAGCTGGATGGCTAAGGAATAAATGCTTGAAAGGGTTGATAATAACACCAGAGGTAAACTCACATTTGGGTGAAGTGCCCTTCTGCGGTTCCCACAGATGCCGGCGCTTATCCCTCCTGGAAAGCCCTGTTGGTCCTCCCCGTCACTTGTAACCCAAACCTGTCCATGTCTCCAAATCCCCACTCTGCTGTCTATTCCGTCTCTCGCCTAGACCAAGCATTAGGCTTGACACTGAGTACAAGGTCTTGACAGACAGAAAGTCGGTCCCTGCAACCAGGTTAACCCCATAGTCAGAAAGGGTAGTAGGTAGAGTCTGCTAATTGTCTCCCAACATCCACTCGTCCTTCCCCTGGAGCAACAGTATCCCTAAATTTTAGCTGGGTAAATAGGTGCCCAGAATAATAGGCATTTCTTAGCCTACTTTGTAGTTGCATTTGCATATGGTCATGTGACCAGGCTCTGACCAATGGGATTTGATTGGATATGACAGGGGCACCTTTTGGCTCCCACCCTTCCCCTTCCAGCCCTATCACTGGCAGGAATGAGGATATTGTTTGAGCTATTTTGGACCCTATACATGAGGTGACATCTAGGGACGGCAAAACAAGTGATTCTGTGGAGTAGAGCGGCCCTTCCGACCCCGAGTTTTACATGAGAGGGAAATAAACTTCTGTTAAGTCATTCGGAGATTACATAAACAGCCAAATAAATACAGGGGAAGAAAAGATTGAAAAACACTCATCACTCAAGTACATGATTTGTAGAAGTACAAATTATAATAAATGCAATGAAAAAAAAACCACATAGAATTTTTCCTGAGAGAATAGAATCTGGGAGGGAGCCCTAACTTATAATTGTCAGTTAAGGAAGGTTTCTGGTTTTAGTCAGTTCAGGCTACTCTAGCAAATACTACACAATGGACCCACTGGCATTCATGAAAGCCTTGAAAATTATAAAGTTTAGCATAAAAGAGGGGACAGAGTGCAGGCAGGATCACCGAGGAGAAAGACAGCAACCCCCTCTGTTAACCCAGGTGTTAGCGGATTCTGTGTCTGGTGAGAGGATCCAGCCGTCTTCCTGGCTTGTAGATGGCTGCCTTCTCTTTGTGTCTTTACGTGGCCGAGGGAGAGAGGGCTCTCTGGTCTCTTCCTCGGGTGCTAACCCCATCGTGAGGGCCCCACTCTCATGACCTCATCTAAACCTGATTACCTCCCAAAGGCCCCACCTGCAAACACCATCACTTTGGGAGTCAGCACTTCGAGACACAAATCTGAGAGCCTATAAACCTTCAATCATAACAGCTTCTCTGAGAAAGGGATACTTATGCTGAGACTGAGCCCACGGGTAGGATTTGGTCAGGGAAAAGTAGAGAAGCAAGGAAGGAGAATCTGTGAAGATTCTGAGGCCATAGAGAATTTAGCCACTGCTGGAATCCCAAGAAGGGCCATGGAAGCCGAGCCCCTCTGTCCCAAATCTTCAGTGGGTTCTCAGACCCTCCATCCTATACCTACTATGGGTGATGCAGCCTGGACCCCTTAAAACCTAGACATGAGGCTGCACAATGCGTTCTGTCCAAACACCGCTTGAGGGAATGGCCCTGTGCCTCTAGAAAGATCTGGAGGACAGATGCAAACCCTCCCCCACAAAGGAGCAAAGGGGCCCCCAGGGTCAAGCCAGAGAAACCAAATCTGCAGCAGGGGCCCGGGAGGATCGTGGGCCTGGGAGGCAGGACCCGGGGTTGGAGTGAATCAGGAGGTGAGGAACCCAGACAGGTGTGTGAGCTGAGGCTCCAAGGTGTTAGGCGGGACCCAGCTGTATGTCCAGAGATGCTGTGTATCTGGGGCTTGATGTGTGAGCCTGTGTGATCGTGGGTTCGCTGCTACTTCTAAACCGTGGCAAATGTCCTCGCACACAGAGTTTATGAGGACGGCATTATCTCCACTTTACAAATGAAGAGGTTGAGGCTCGTAGAGGGGAAGGTTATTGTCTAAAGTCACCAAGTGGGTAGTGCTTGTGCAGGGCTTATCTGACCTCCCAGCCAAGTCCATACGGGCCAGCACAACCCATTCAACCTGTCCAGGAGACCACTTGGGCAGGGTGTGGAAAACTCTTGGCCTAGCGACTAAAGACGTCCACAGCCGTGTTTGCTCTGGAGGGTCTGTGATTTAAACAAACAACTGAATTTGATGCCTGAAGGCAGGGAATGGACTTTGTCCTTTGTCATGATCTCCCCACTTACGCTCCTTTACTCCCTGCCTGGCCCCGAAGGCATTTCAGTGTTAATGCGGCCTTCACTCTGGAAGAACCTTTCTTTGGCACCTGAAGCCAGATGAGGAAGCTTTCCTGAGCCCCTTTTCCAGTCACTCTGGGAATTGCATCAGAGACCTGGGAGCCCGGATATTTATCGGACACATTACATATCGAATATCTACTGTCTAAAACACAGATCTTTCTCCTATCAGCACATGCTGGCAAGGACCCTGCTTTATGAACTTCGCATCCTGTGCAAAGTGTGAGCGAGTTAAGAGAGGCCGAACAGGCTGAGTCCTTGCCTAAAGTTCTTTAGGAACAGGGGGCCTCTGTGTTCTCCAGAGCTGGAGCACAGCGGGTAGGCAACTGGGGCACACTGAGGTAGAAGGTTCGAGGGAGTAGAATGTTCTGGGAATTTCTGTGTTTTTTCCTGCCTTTTGCCAAGCTTGCTAGCTCTGCGGCAGCCAAGCGCTTGAACATTACCCCTCGGTGTCCCGTTGTCTACCCTGTGTGTCCAGGTCTGGAGTTGAACCAGACATCACCATCAGGCCCGGAGTTTTCTTTGCAAAGCAGTGGCCTCTGAATCCCTGCAGTGTTTGGGAGAGCAATTTGCAGACCCCATCTTGCCATTTAGAGTAGCAACCAGTTAGTTTAAGGGATAGTTAAAGGACTTTGAGTTCCTTTGGTTGCAAGTTGCCTTGGGCAAGGGAAGTCATTTTCCTGAACTCAAAATAGCCATCTGTGTGTTAAACTACTTTTTTTTTTTTTTAGATGAAAGCAACTACATTTTTTTTTTTGAAAAACCAAAATAAACTCAAGTTGTCTATAGTATGTCTAGTGAAAAGCTATAATCGAGGGGTTTATGTTTCATGAATGTCTTGAAAATTGAAGTTTAGCATGGAAGAGGGGACAGAGTGCAGGCAGCATCCCCAAGGAGAAAGACAGCAACCCCCTCTGTTAACCGGGGCTGACAGTGAAGGGGAAAGTACTCGTCTTGAACCCAAACCTCACCCCCTGAAAAATAAGTTATGCTCCAATGAAACAGGCAGGAAGGGGTGGGGCTCCCGGGCTTATGAAATTTCATCACATTCAAACAGCAAAGTGAAACACGCTTTGCCTGGGGTCATAGTCTGATTGCCCCTGAGTAAGCAGGTTCTGAACACGCTATTCTTCAAAATCTCGAACCTGCTTCCCTGTGCCTGTTTTGAATTTCCTCTTCTCTAACATATATTTATATCCTGCCTGTTACAAGCCCACAAGAACAATCACTCACATTATCTGTTTCCTTTCAGATCCTGATGTCATTCGCTTACCTTCTTCCCATGATTTGTTTGGGTTTTTTTTTTCCTTGAAATAAACCAAACTGCCTTATAAAGATGAAGGGAGAAGAAAGGTGGCACTTTTGGACTTTATTAAAAAACAAACAACAACAACAACAACAAAACCAGGACTATCTGGTGCTGAGTCCATGAAGGACTGGTAGTAAATTCATGTACTAGTTCATTTATTCCCTCAGGAATATTCTATGTATCGGCCACATGTCAGGCAGTAGGAACAAAATGGGAAAACATGCTACAGTCCCTTTTCCTCAAGAAACTCACAGTCTAGGGGCGCCTGGGTGGCTCAGTTGGATAAGCATCCGACTTCGGCTCAGGTCATGATCTCACAGGTAGTGAGTCGGAGCCCCACGTAGCCCCGAGTAGAGCCCACGTTGGGCTCTGAGCTCCAGAGCCTGGATCCTGCTTCCAATTCTGTGTATCCACCCCCCCCCCCCGCCTCTGCCCCTCTCCTGCTCATACTGTCTCTCTCAAAATTAAATAAACATTAAAAAATTTTTAAAAAAAGAAAAGAAACTCACAGTCTCGTGGAACGTGCAGACAAAACAGACACCCCAGCTATTTACAAGAGACGGCAGTGGGAATACGCTTGACTGTTATTGTTGAAAAGTGCATTTACAGGTTGTAGGCTAAAGAAGGAGGAAGGATGGTTTCTGTTGATTTGATTGAAGATGTCAAGCATTCTCATTACTAACAATAATGTATTAGGGACTCCCTAAAGGCAAAGCAAGGCTTTCTATGGACAATCACCATCTGTCCAAGATCACCAGTGCCTTCAGCTTTAGCTCAAGGGATGTGAACTTTGACTCATTTTCCTAATCCTAGGAGGGATACAAAGCACGGTACAGCTAGAAAGTGAGTGCGGGGGGTGGGGGCGGGAGGGGGGGGAGGCTTGTCAGCCTCTCAGCTTTTAGGGAGGTCCTCTCTCTCCTGTGTTCTGTGCACACTACCGCAGAGGTCTTAGAATTAATTGCCTCCATGGGAGATATTCAAGGAGAGGGGCTGGCCTGTGATGATGATGATGCCCCAGATCCTGAAGGCAGGGAATCAGGGACGGCAAAGTCACAGCACCCACACTATCGGTCCCCTGCCCAACCCCCCGTGACAACTGTCGGCACTTGATGTCAGACCGCCTGATCTCAACCGGAGTTCCTCATCAGAATCAGAGAACAGAAATGACCATTTTCTTGATCGCCCTAAGAATTTACACAACTCATCACACTGTAGATGCACAAGGGAGAAGTTAATGCATTATAACCAGTACCTTGGGGCCTTGGGGCTTGCTTCTCTGGGGAACCCCACGTGCAATCTGACAGTCCTTCTCGACAGGTAACACTGGGCAGTGACTAGCTATCCCAGCAGGTTGGTGAACGAGCTGAAGTT
This sequence comes from Felis catus, assembly GCF_018350175.1. Lineage (NCBI taxonomy): Eukaryota > Metazoa > Chordata > Mammalia > Carnivora > Felidae > Felis > Felis catus. Next base: position 67,736,252 of record NC_058385.1, on the reverse strand, counting down.
TATTTGCCACCCCGGCCATTTGGTGACCCAAGGGAAATGAAAGGCTACAGAAAAAGTTCAGATTAATCTTTCCACTGGGGGCTTCTGAGAGCTACAGCCCGGAGGTGCAGCAGGAAGACACAAAAGGAAACTGGGGGTCGTAATCAATTTTCCTTATAACAGTGTCATGTTTGTTATATTTGTAGATACCGTGGCAGGCAGATTTCTAAGATGGCTCCCAGATTCCTGCCCCAGGGGTCACACACCATATAATCCCCTCCCCAGGACAGTGGGTGGAGTGGGTGGGACATGAGAGCATGGTGGCATTTCTGTCCTCTGTTTGGGTTACACTGTGTGACAAAGGTGAAGGGACTTCTCAGACGTGCCTAAGTAGTTGACTCTGTGTTCATCAAAAGGAAGGGTATCATCAGGGTGGGCCTGACCCAATCAGGTAAACACTTTAAAAGAGGGTTTAGACACCTGAGTGTCTCGGTCAGCTAAGCGTCCGACTTCAGTGCTGGTCATGATCGCATGGTTCATGAGTTCGAGCCCCACATCGGGGTCTTTGCTGTCAGCACACAACCTGCTTTGGATCCTCTGTCCCCCCTCTCTCTCAAAAATAAAAAGTAACCTTAAAGAAACTAACTGCCATATTTGGAGAGGATCACATAGCAAAGAAATATGTGTAGCCTCTAGGCGCTGAGGGCCTCAGTCTTACAGTTGCAAAGAACTGAATTCTGCCAACAATTGGAGAGCTTGGAAGAGGACCCGGACCCTCAGGTGTGATAGCACTCTTGACCACCAGCACTTGGATTTCAGCATTGTGAGACTCCGAGCTGAGAAAGCCAGGTGAGCCTACAAAACTGTGAGATAATAAATGGGCATTGCTTTAACTGCTAAATTATGGTCCACAGGGATAGAAAGCAAATGCAGATTTTATTTACTTATAAGATCTGCCACTGATGGTAAGACATACCACAGACTTTCTAACATTTAGGGAAACAATAAAAACTATAACATTAAATGTTATAACGCATAAATTGTAAGATGTCTGATTTTAAAATCCAATAAAATGAGAAATGTGTATCTTGGTATTAAAGAAGCATGTCAGCATTATTGCATTTGTGAATCCCTAGAAATCTTCCAAGCCTTTTCACCCAAGATTTTTTAAATTCCAGTTAGTTAACATACAGTGTAATAGGAGTTTCAGGTGTATAATACAGTGATTCTACACTTCCTTACAACACCCAGTGCTCATCAGAACAGGTGCCCTCCTTAGTCCCCATTGCCTATTTCACCTCTCCCCCAACCCACCTCCCCTCTGGTAACCATCAGTTTGTTCTCTATAGTTAAGAGTCTGTTTTTTGGTTTGTCTCTTTTTTTTCCTTTAGATCTTTTTTAACGTTTATTTATTTTTGAGACAGAGAGAGACAGAGCATGAACAGGGGAGGAGCAGAGAGAGAGGGAGACACAGAATCTGAAACAGGCTCCAGGCTCCGAGCTGTCAGCACAGAGCCCAAAGCGGGGCTTGAACTCACGGACCGCGAGATCGTGACCTGAGCCGAAGTCAGACGCTTAACCGACCGAGTCACCCAGGCGCCCCCCTTTAGATCTTTTTAATGTTTATTTTTGAGAGAGGGAGGGAGACAGAGCGCAAGCAGGGGACAGGCAGAGAGAAAGGGAGACACAGGATCTGAAGCAGGCTCCAGGCTCTGAGCTGTTAGCACAGAGCCCCACGCGTGGCTTGAACTCACGGACCATGAGATCATGAGCCGAAGTCGGACGCTAAACCGACTAAGCCACCCAGGCGACCCTGTCTCTTTTTTTGATTTGTTCATTTGTTTTGTTTCTTAAATTCCACATATGAGTGAAATCATAAGATATTTGTCTTTCTCCAACTTATTTCATTTAGCATTATACTCTCTAGATCCATCCATGTCATAACAAATGGCAAGATTTCATTCCTTTTCATGACTAAGCAGTATCCCACTGTATGTCTATACCACATCTTTATCCATTCATCAATCAATGGACACTTAAACTGCTTCATAAATTGGCCATTGTAAGTAATGTGGCAATAAACATAGGGGTGCATATATGTTTTTGAAATAGCTTTTCACATAAGATTATTTTTTTTGAGAGAAAGAGAGCAGGGGAGGGGGCAGAGGGAGAGGGAGAATCTTAAGTAGGCTCTACACCCAGCAAGGAGCCAACGTGGGGCTCGATCTTACAACCGTGAGATCATGACCTGAGCTGAAATCAGGAGTCAGATGCTTAACCAACTGAGCCACCAGGCACCGCTCTCCCCTTTTGTGAGACTTTTCACATAAGATTTGATTTAGTCTTCCTTCATAACCCTGTGATAGTTGAGAGGGGAGGGGTCATAATGAGAGAGCTGAGGTGCAGAGAAGTGAAATGACTTACTCAAGGTCACAACACCAGACGGAGCCACGACCAGATACTGGGCCTGTGCTTTCCACAGTGCCAGGACCAGACCCTTGGACCTCATTTTGCCAACACCCAACACCCCTACAAAGTGAAACTATGCTACTAACAGCCCTGCTCACGGGAAAGCCACAGAGGTGAGCCCGTCACTTCTGAGCCACTCTGAGGGGATTAGAAGTGTGTCCCAGGCCAAGGCAGCCAGTCCATAGTCTGAGCAGTCACTAATGATGGGGGCCAACTAAAAAAGATGAGTTGGGCTAATCAGATTTGCTCTGCCAGGAATTATGAGGCAGTAGTTCAGTAGTGGAGCAGGAAGGTCGTGGGAGCCACGGGTGATCAGAAGGTTATGTGGGAATAGACACCATGTGCAATGATGGGAGGCTATCCAATGGCGTGAGGGAATGGGGCAATGGAGAAAGCAGACGTTCCGGCCGATAGAGCCCATGGAGCCCACGAGAAGATCGAGGAGATCACCCCCTGGGCCCGTTTCTGTTTCAGAAATGCCCCAATTCCAATTCAAACCCTTCTGTGTCCTTAAAATCCCCTCCCCAAGTTTTCTCAGAAATGTGGTTGAGTCTCTGTCCATTGCAGCTGTACCATTCATAAAGTCATGATCTATGCGGTCCAGTTTTGAAGCTGAGTTATGGCTAAAGAAACATACTTCACGCAAAAAAGTGATGTCAGAAAAGCTCGTGTTTACCAACCACTATGAACCTTTTTCTCCCCTAACCCCCACTGTCCTCATGTACTACAACTGCACTTGGCCTTGACAATCCCCCTAGGACGACTCTCTAGCCCTCCCTCCCACGTGCATCTTGTGGTCTTTCTCCCTTCTTCAGTCTTACAATCACCCATCGCAAAAGCCCAAGAACTGGCCTAGCCAGACAAGGTCCTCCTTGGAGGGTGGGGGGAGGCTAAGAATCCAAGTAGTACAAGTCAGAATCCTCTTTAATGAGCAGAGGCTGGGAAAACATATGACAACACTCACATTTCAATCATTATTTACCCTGACCTCACACTGCCGAGAAAAAACCCCACAACTAAAACAGAATCTGCTTTTGAAATGATGGTCGCTGCATGGATATGCCATGAATATTAAGAACTGTGTTTATGTGTTGCAGCCACACTGATTCTGAGGTTTCTGGGTGCAATACCTGTCAAGTGATGTGGTCAAGTGAACCAGATGGGCTAAACGATGGTTATCCAAACTGAAATCGATAGTGGAGATGAAGCCGGACTGGGGTGGGTGGGAGGGGATGTGGCTGGGTGCGAGTTCCTGCTTTGTTTTGAGAGGCTCAGCCGGAAGTGGCCTGTAGACCTTGCAGAGGGAGTTCAGAGAACCAAGTGAGGAGGCGGGAGGTGAGCCTTTGGGAAGGAAGGATGTGGTAGCCAGACTGGAGCATCTTTGAGCTGGGCGGGAGCCTAGCCCTCCCCAGCAGGCCCTGCAATGTTAGCTCTGGGGTTCTTCAGGGAAGTTCAGAGGGGGTAATGGAGCCTCAAAGGGCACTTTGACTTTACCCAGCTCTAGACGACCCCCAAATGGACCAGGGGGGTCCAAAGGAGGCTGCAGAAGATGACGGGCCTAGAGTTGAGGTAATTCCATGCCAGAAACTCCCTCCCAACATGGATGGCAGGGACCGTCCTGCAACAAAGGGGCTCTTCCTCAAGGCAGGGCATCTTGGGAACTGTGTCTGCGAATCTGCAAAATCCTTCACGGAATCCCAACCAACAAACAGTCCCAGCTCACTAAGCCAAGGCTGCCTAGCCCAGCATCTCATCAATACCGAGCACAGCTAAGAATTTGGCATATTTCCAAATCACAGCAGAGTTACCAAAATAGACTTCATAGTGTCTATCCACTAATGCTCACAGAACTTGGTAGGTCAAGGCACCGCTATCATTTACAGTATGATAGCTGGGGTATGCCTGACACTTTGCCCGTGTTTCCTTTTGTTTCTTCCTCCATCCCCACTCTGAAGTAAGTATTATTGTGCTCATTTCATAGATGAGGAAACTAAGCCATGGGAAGATTAAATGACTTGCTCAAACTCATTTGGCTATTAAATCACAGAACAAGGATTTGAACACAGGTCTCTCTCTCAACCTGAGCTTCTTTGTAAGTCTTGGTGGTTGGGTTAAGAGTTCTCTGCATTCGAGATTTGACCAGTGGCCAAAAGCTGTACTACAGTAAATTTCATCCCTGTTAAAGTCCTATGGCCTGAAGCTGGACACCGACCTCCCACCTCCCCTCGTCCAATGACCAACATGGACAAGCTGTGAACTCCCATTGACTACAGTGCCTCCAAGTCTTCAATTATCTACTGACCATCCTGACCCCCCAATCTAGGCCAGATTTTCTACTCTGATTTTTAACCCCATTTTCAGCCCTATCCATTTTTTTGGAGTTCCCCGAGCTCACCCTGGGGTAAACATTCATTTAGATTTGAACACACACATGGCTGCCTTGGGAAGAAGCCTCGTGGTCCAGATCTGACCTCTGTGCTATAAGCCCCAGTGTTGCTCATTGCCTTGTGGCCCTTCTACCCCACTGCCTCCTTAATAGAGAGTGCAGTCAGAACATGCTACACAATCTTTTGGTGGCCTACCCTTTCCTTCCCACCAACCTCTGACCTTGGGCTGTCCCCATAGCTCCGGTTTGAGTAGGCATTTCCTACTGGTGACTAGGTTCCTGCCCACCCCTTCCCACTCCCAGTCCTCATTCTTGCACAGTTTTCATTGTAGCCACCGCACCCTCCTGTTGGGTGCCTGACCTTGACTCTTCCAAGTTCTCAGTTTCAAAAGTAAAAATGAGGTGTTACAAAAGGAAAGTTCCTGAAGCACTCCTTCAGAGCCTATTTCTTCTTTATTTTTAATGCTTTTATTTTTTTATTGAAGTATAACATGCATACAGAAAGTGCATAAAGCATAAGGGCTCAGTGAATTATCCCAAAGTGAACACACCTCCGTGTACATCTCTCTGGTTAAGAAGCACTGGATATCAAAAAGACAAGAAATAACAAGTGTTGGTGAGGATGTGGAGAAAGGGGAACCCTGTGCACTATCGGTGGGAATGCAAATTGGTGCAGCCACTGTGGAAAATTGTAGGGAGATTCCTCAAAGGATTAAAAGCAGAATTACCGTATGATCCAGGAATTGCACTACTAGGTATTTGCCCAAAGAAAATGAAAACACGAATTTGAAAAGATATATGCATCCCTATGGGTATTGCAGCGTTATTTACAATAACCAAGATATGGAAGCAACCTAAGTGTCCATGAATAGATGGCTGGATAAAGAAGATGTGGTGTATATATACAATGCAGCATTACTCACCTCTAAGAAAGAATGAGATCTTGTCATTTGCAACAACATGAATGGACCCAAAGGGAATTATGCAAAGTGATCAAAAGATGTATACCATACAACTTCTCTTATATGTAGAATTGAAAACACAACAACAACAAATGAACAAATAAAAGCAGAAATAGGCCTATAAATACAGAGAAAAGACCGTGATTGCCAGAGAGGAGGTGTGTGTGTGGGGGGGGCGGGGGGGGATAGGCAAAATAGGTGAAGGGGATTAAGAGGTAAACTTCCAGTTATGAAATAAGTTACGGAGATCAAAAGAACAGTATAGGGAATAGTCAATAATATTGTCATAATGTTATACAGTGGTAGGAGGTGACTGCATTTGTCATGGTGACCACTGGGTATCGTAGACAATTGTTGAATCAGTACGTGGTACACCTGAAGCTAGTATAACGTATGTCAACTATACTTCGAAAATAAAAATGAAAAATAGAAAAAATAGAATATTAGTGATACTTCATAAGACCCCTCATTTCCCTCTCAATCATATCTTTGTCCTCCCTCTGAAAGGTAGTCCTGTCCTAATTTATAACACCTTAGGTTAGTTTTTGAATGTTTTTGGCTTGTATATGAATGGAAACACACAATGTGTATTCTGTTGCATCTGGTTTCTTTTATTCAAATTATGTTCATGAGATTCATGAGTATGTTTTCATGAAGCTATCCTTGGTTCATTTTCATTGCTATGTAGTATTCCATTGCATGAATATGCCTTAATTCATTTACTCATTCTATTGTTGATAGTATTTGGGTTATTTCTACTTTGGGATTATTAAAAATAATTTTGACATATTTATACACATATACAAACACATAAGTTTGCATGCATATACAAGTGCATATAAGTGTGTATGCATATACTTTTTATTGTGAACATTTATAATTATATATAAAAATGGAATATTATGAACCTAATATGCCCACCAATCAGCTTCAGAAACTATCAATATGTGATCAATATTATTTTATCTTTACTCTCCTACCAGTGTTCCCTCACTTTGATTATTTTGAAACAAATACTATCCTCACATAATTTTATTTCTAAATACTTCAGTATACATCTTCAAAAGATATGTGCTCTTTAAAAAAGACACAAAACCATTATCCCATATAAAAAATAAATGTAATTTCTTTTTTTAAATATAATTTATTGTCAAATTGGTTTACATACAACAGCCAGTGCTCATCCCAACAAGTGCCCTCCTCAATGCCCATCTCCCACTTTCCCCTCTCCCTCACTCCCCATCCACCCTCAGTTTGTTCTCTGTATTTCAGGGCCTTTTATGGTTTGCCTCCCTCCCTCTCTGTAACTATTTTTTCCCCTTCTGCTCCTCCATGGCCTTCTGTTAAGTTTCTCAAGATCCACATATGAGTGAAAGCATATGATGTCTTTCTCTGACTGACTTATTTCACTCAGCATAATACCCTCCAGTTCCATCCATGTTGCTGCAAATGGAAGGATTTCATTCTTTCTCATTGCCAAGTAGTTTTCCATTGTGTATATAAACCACATCTTCTTTATCTGTTCATCAGTTGATGGACATTTAGGCTCTTTCCATACTTTGGCTATTGTTGAAAGTGCTGCTATAAACATTGGGGTACATGTGCCCCTATACATCAGCACTCCTGTATCCCTTGGGTAAATTCCTAGTAGTTCTATTGCTGGGTCATAGGGTAGATCTATTTTTAATTTTTTGAGGAACCTCCACGCTGTTTTCCAGAGCAGCTGCACCTGTTTGCATTCCCACCAACAAGGCAAGAGGGTTGCCATTTCTCCATATCCTCGCCAGCATCTATAGTCTCCTGATGTGTTCATTTTAGCCACTCTGACCGGCATGAGGTGGTATCTCAATGTGGCTTTAATTTGTATTTCCCTGATGATGAGTGACGCTGAGCATCATTTCATGTGTCTGTTGGCCATCTGGATGTCTTCTTTGGAAAAGTGTCTCTTCATGTATTCTGCCTATTTCTTCACTGGATTATTTGTTTTTTGGGTGTGGAGTTTGGTGAGTTCTTTATAGATTCTGGGTTCCAACCCTTTATCCGATATGTCATTTGCAAATATCTTTTCCCATTCTGTCGGTTGCCTTTTAGTTTTGTTGATTGTTTCCTTCGCAGTGCAGAAGCTTTTTATTTGGATGAAGTTCCAATAGTTCATTTTTGCTTTTAATTCCGTTGCCTTTGGAGATGTGTTGAGTGAGAAATTGCTGCAGCTGAGGTCAAAGAGGTTGTTGCCTGCTTTCTCCTCTAGGGTTTTGATGGTTTCCTGTCTCACATTTAGGTCTTTCATCCATTTTGAATTTTTTTGTATGTATGGTGTAAGAAAGAAAGTGGTCTAGTTTCATTCTTCTGCATATTGATGTCCAGTTCTCCCAGCACCATTTGCTAAAGACACTCTTTTTTTCATTGGATACTCTTTCCTGCTCTGTCAAAGATTAGTTGGCCATACATTTGTGGGTTCAATTTTGGGTTCTCTATTCTATTCCATTGGTCTATGTGTCTGTTTTTGTGCCAAACTTATTTTTTTTACTTTCTTCAGACTCTGTTTTATCTAACCACCTTGGAACAATTTCTTAAGTTAAGGAAACTGCCCAAGGAAATAGAGGTGTTAAGTAACAGTATCAGGATGAAGGCCAGCTCTTCAAGGACTTCCATTTTTTTAGCAAAGCCCTGATTTGTTATTTCTCCAATTACAAAAGAAGCATATTAGAGTTTCCATGTTTTTTGTAACCAATAGAACAACACTGAGATGTATTAAGAAAAAAAACTATCTTTCTCCTGGCCCATCTCTTACTCCATCCCCTGAGGGAACTAGTATTAATGGCTGGGTACATGTCTACCCATATTTGTCTCCTTGTTCATCCATTTAAACACACAGACATCTATTAGTAGAGTTTTTACGTTGTTTATTTGTTTATTTGCTATTAATGAAATTGAATGACATCACAGTATTTTCCTGGACAATTATATGTCTGTTGTCACGCCTATATGTTAGTAAATGTGGATATAAACTTTCTCTCTAGTTTCCCATCTTCCATATAAACACATGTGGGATATTGAGCACTTGAGGTCAAATAAGGTATACAGGATTCTTTTTAGCCAGATTTTACTTTTTCTTTTCATACCTATAATCCCTTTTACAACCTGCATTACCATTTCCTCCAATGCACACATACAGAAAATCCAAGCTAACAATCAGCGTGATTTCTTCCACCCTTTTCTCCATTTTCAAATGCATCCTGTATAAATATGTCAAAAATACACATACACATGTAGGTTTTTATCATTGTCTATTTTGTAAATGAGATGAATTATACACATTTCTGTACATATGGCTTTTCTCAGGACAGTCTCATGGAAATCCCCCCAAGTCCAGTGATACGGCTCCTATTTATTTCCTTAAGTGGTTGCATAATATGGTGCAGCTATGCTAAAATTTATTCAACCATTCCCATAGTGATGGGCCCCTTGGTTTTTATTTTTGTCATTGTAAACCACTAATAGCAGTCAACTGCTGCACTTAATTGTACATATGAGCTTATATATTTGTGCTTCTCCAGGTTGAAAGTAATTTCTGCATAAAAAGGTCTAAAAACTTCAGGGATCCAAGAAAACTTCTGCAATCTGCATTACTGTCAATAAAATACAAATTACATGAAAAACTCGCAATACCCATTGCTTTTGCTGAAATGAAGGCAAGAAAAATGAATAGTGTAGGCTAGATGTACATAATTTATGAATTATATTTGTCTTTATTTTGTTATTTATCTCCAAATCATCAGCCCCTCGATACAGCACCTCAACATCTGCAATATTTATTAGACTTGAACATCTTTGATATTTTGCCTATTTTTAGTCACACATAATACATAACTTTTCATGTATCTGTCCCCTTTTGGTTATAAAGATGTATTTGTCAAGATAGGAAGAGAGAACATTTTATTCAACACGTTTGTCAGTTAGCTTGTTTTGTAACTTGTTTAATTAGATATATAGTAAGTGAGCCTCAATGTGGTCTCTTGCCCAAGGCCCTGCACATGTTCATGAGGGACTGATCGATCTACTAACTCAGCTATTAATTTTTTCCTTCTTCATTCACTCAGCACACATCTGCTTAATGTTTTCTATGAGCCAGGCATTGAAATAATTTCATTCTTTCAACAAACATTGCCTGTCACTAGTGTGCCGGAGACTGGACTCCCAATTGGTATTAAGGATGCTCTGATTAACATGATGGGATTCTGGGGCGCCTGGGTGGCCCAGTCAGTTAAATATCTGACTCTTGATTTTGGCTCAGGTCATGATCTCATGGTTCATGAGTTCGAGCTCCATGTTGGGCTCTGCGCTGACAGTGTGGAGCCTGCTTGGGACTCTCTCTCCCTCTCTCTCTGCCCCTCCCCCACTCACACTCTCTCCCCTTCTCTCTTTCTCTCAAAGTAAATAAACATTGAAAAAAATATGATCCGAGGGGCGCCTGGGTGGCTTAGTCGGTTGGGTGTCCGGCTTCGGCTCCGGTCATGATCACATGGTCTGTGCGTTCAAGCCCAGTGTCGTGCTCTGTGATGACAGCTCAGAGCCTGGAGCCTGCTTGTCTCCATCTCTCTGCCCCTCTCCTGATTGTGCTCTGTCTCTCTCTCTCTCTCTCTCTCTCTTTCAAATAAAAAAAAAATAAAAAAATATGATCCGATTGTAACCAGAAAGAGCCCAATCCCACGAAAAAAAGAGAAAAAATTTAAAAACAATTCAAGCGTGCTAAGTGTCCAATGAAGGTGCAATCCAGGCCACAATGAGCACACACAGAAGAGATTACCTCAGTCCAGGGAAGTTGGCGGCATCTTTATAGAGGAGGAAGTGATATTTGGGTTGGGACTTAATGGGTGAGTTGGGCTGAGTTGCTGGCACTGGGTCTCTAATATATACATAATGTGTATTATATAAGCAAAATGTTTATTTTTATAATACACTATGTGTATAATATATTTGTACTATAATTAGTAGCATAAAATATACTTTATGTATTTATAATTATGAGCTAATATGATAAAATAAATAAATTTAAATATATAATTCATTCTACAAATATGTGATAAATATATAATATATATCATACATATAAATTTTGTTTTTTTTTTAATATATAGCGACACTTCTTTATTTGTTTAATTTTTTTTTAATGTTTATTCTTGAGACAGAGAGAGAGACAGAATGTGAGCAGGGGAGGGACAGAGAGAGGGAGACACAGAATCTGAAATAGGCTCCAGGCTCTGAGCTGTCAGCACAGAGCCTGACACGGGGCTCGAACCCATGAGCTGTGAGATCATGAGCTGAGCTGAAGTCGGACACCCAACCGACTGAGCCACCCAGGCACCCCATATCATACATATACATTTAGGACCCTGGAGAAATATAAGTAGAAGATAAGGGCTAACCTGAGGAAGCATTTGCTGTTAGAGTCTTACCACTCTATTAAAATGTTGATGAAATCTGTGGAAAGAGACAGGAATTTGGGAGAGAAGGGTGAACAGGGTGAAGAGATCAACATTTTGAAGAAAGGGACAGTTGCTTGTGGGATTTCAGACTTGTTGATTTATTATTGAATCTCTTAGGCAAAAAGCCAAGGTTCTGTCCACACTGGTGAAATGCAGATGAGGACCAAGCAATTAGCTGGTGAACTTGGCTTAAGTTGCTTGTTCTAGCCATTGAGATGATTCACCCCCAAGCAAACCTCAGCAGCAGGTTGATGAGACCAACATCGCGTTATTGCACTGGCCTCTTGCTTTGTTGGCTGAGGTTTTCCAAAGTTCCATCTGACCACCCAGACTCTTCCCAGGTGCTGCCCGCACATGTGTGAAAGAGCTTTTGCCTGAAGGTGTTTTTCTGACCCACTACCTCAATCCAGAATATTCGCCAAAGCTATTATTGCCCACAGAACCTAACTCTCTCACACCCCCACTGCTCAATGATCTCACCTCCCCAAGATGGCAGCCAAGATTACTGGGAAAACTGCTGGTGACATGCACACAACAAAGGGGGAAGCAGAGAAGCTTCTGGACCATCCTCCTAGTCAGAGGAGGGATTCCAGCTCCCCTCCTGGCAAAAATTATACTATCCCCACCCGAATGGTCAGAGTGGAACAAATTTTGAAAATCATAACAGGCTGAACACTTTCATCCACGAATCCAGTAGATTTTCCAACTGTGAGTAAAATGATAGAAAACAACTTCAAATGGATCTATTAGGAAATCCAAATTAAGTCAATTGTGAGAATCCAAATAGAAAATCTAAGCCAGGGGCACCTAAGTGTCTCAGCTGGTTAAGCATCAAACTTCAGGTTTGATCACAGTTTGTGATCAAGCCTCACATTAGGCTCTGCACTAACAGCTCAGAGCCTGCTTTGGATCCTCTGTCTCCCTCTTTCTCTGCCCCTCCCCAGCTTGTGTTCTCTCTCACTCTCTCTCTCTCAATAAAATAAATAAAATAAAGTAAACATTAAAAAAAAAAAAAGAAAATCTAAGCCAGTAGTTGGGTTTTTCTCAATTGCAGCGAGGAATCCTCCACATTCTGGCTTTAATTCTTTTCCTCTGTTTGCGTGGGTGGTCAAGGAAGATATTGTTTAATCTATAAACAAAAGAAATCGAGGATGGGTGATCAGGAGGCTAAGGGCTGCTTCTCCAATAAAGATTCACGATCCCTTGCTCAGTTTTTACACCTGAGCCCATTTTCAAGCTCAGAACACATGGCCTGAGGAAGAGGTAAATTCCCAGGTCAAGTTCCTGCAACACAAGGCAACCATATACAGTAACGATTTCCCCAGTCCCTTCCTATGGCCACTTACTACCCTGGGTAATCCCGCCCTGGGGAAAGGCAGATGAAACATCCAAATGTTTCAAATATTTTTTTTAAAATATATACGAAATTTATTGACAAATTGGTTTCCATACAACACCCAGTGCTCATCCCAAAAGGTGCCCTCCTCAATACCCATCACCCACCCTCCCCTCCCTCCCACCCCCCATCAACCCTCAGTTTGTTCTCAGTTTTTAACAGTCTCTTGTGCTTTGGCTCTCTCCCACTCTAACCTCGTTTTTTTTTTTTCCTTCCCCTCCCCCATGGGTTCCTGTTAAGTTTCTCAGGATCCACATAAGAGTGAAACCATATGGTATCTGTCTTTCTCTGTATGGCTTATTTCACTTAGCATCACACTCTCCAGTTCCATCCACGTTGCTACAAAAGGCCAGATTTCATTTTTCCTCATTGCCACGTAGTATTCCACTGTGTATATAAACCACAATTTCTTTATCCATTCATCAGTTGATGGACATTTAGGCTCTTTCCATAATTTGGCTATTGTTGAGAGTGCTGCTATGAACATTGGGGTACAAGTGGCCCTATGCATCAGGACTCCTGTATCCCTTGGATAAATTCCTAGCAGTGCTATTGCTGGGTCATAGGGTAGGTCTATTTTTAATTTTCTGAGGAACCTCCACACTGCTTTCCAGAGCGGCTGCACCAATTTGCATTCCCACCAACAGTGCAAGAGGGTTCCCGTTTCTCCACATCCTCTCCAGCATCTATAGTCTCCTGATTTGTTCATTTTGGCCACTCTGACTGGCGTGAGGTGATACCTGAGTGTGGTTTTGATTTGTATTTCCCTGATAAGGAGCAACGCTGAACATCTTTTCATGTGCCTGTTGGCCATCCGGATGTCTTCTTTAGAGAAGTGTCTATTCATGTTTTCTGCCCATTTCTTCGCTGGGTTATTTGTTTTTCAGGTGTGGAGTTTGGTGAGCTCTTTATAGATTTTGGATACTAGCCCTTTGTCCGATATGTCATTTGCGAATATCTTTTCCCATTCCGTTGGTTGCCTTTTAGTTTTGTTGGTTGTTTCCTTTGCTGTGCAGAAGCTTTTTATCTTCATAAGGTCCCAGTAATTCACTTTTGCTTTTAATTCCCTTGCCTTTGGGGATGTGTCGAGTAAGAGATTGCTACGGCTGAGGTCAGAGAGGTCTTTTCCTGCTTTCTCCTCTAAGGTTTTGATGGTTTCCTGTCTCACATTTAGATCCTTTATCCATTTTGAGTTTATTTTTGTGAATGGTGTGAGAAAGTGGTCTAGTTTCAACCTTCTGCGTGTTGCTGTCCAGTTCTCCCAGCACCATTTGTTAAAAAGGCTGTCTTTTTTCCATTGGATGTTCTTTCCTGCTTTGTCAAAGATGAGTTGGCCATATGTTTGTGGGTCTAGTTCTGGGGTTTCTATTCTATTCCATTGGTCTATGTGTCTGTTTTTGTGCCATGTTTCAAATATTTCAAGGACTGTTGGACACAGAGTCCAAGTCATCATTAGTATCTGGGACCTGAAGTGTCAACATGGTCCCTCAGTAGATTAGAGGCTTATGGGAAGAGGTTAATAAGTTGAATCTGGCTCAGTGTGAGTCCACTGGGTCCGTGGACAAGCATGGTACTTATTTCTTCAGTCTCCAAATGTGTAATTTTAATGCATATGCTTGGCAGCTGAACAGCCCCAACAGTTCCTTTGTTTGTGGGGCAGGAGCTATTGTAGCGGGAAAGTTAAGTGGAAGCTTTTGAAATTGCCTCTTCCCCACAGCCAATGTGGTCAATCCAAAATGATATTGTACCCTTGTAGAGACAGCAGAGATTATGCCTCCCTTAGAGACCTAACATCTGAGAGGTAGTAATCCCTGCCATGTTCCTCCGAAGGCAAATGCATCCTGGAGGATGACAGTGAACTCATGCAGTGGAGTCGTCTCATTGTAACTGCCATGTCACAAGTAGGATCTTAGCTAGATTAAACTAACACGGTCTCAGGCACATGGCATGCTACCATTGATCTGGTGAATGTGGGTCTGTTGGTGTTTTTCTTTTTTACCCTCATTAGAAAGGAAAACGAGAAGTCTGAATTCACTTGAAACGAATACAACATACACTATGTAGTCTTGCCCCATAAAGAAGAATGAAGCTATGTGCCAAATGAGCATCAGGACCTAGGTAATCTATGCCAAAGTGACCTGGACTATCTACACATTTCAAAGGACGTCACATTGGTTCACTGTATCGATGGCATCGCGTTGGTCAGATCAGGTGAGCAAGAAGTGGCAAATATGTGGGAGTCTTGGTAAGTCACACGTGTTCAAAAGGGTGGGAAATCCGTCTTGTGAAGATTTAGGGGTCCACCAGATCAGTGAAGTTTGCCTAGTTTGGAAGGCAAGTGGACAAATGCGCGCATACAGCCTGAGAAGGACAGGTGTCCAGGAGCTCAGGGTCTGGTCACACCACTAGGTAAACCATCTAGACCAGCAGCGATGCTAGCTGGGGGGCAACCCTCACCCATCTAGGATGGATAGGAGAGGAGGGAGACCATGAGTGTGAGTTGCTACCTTGGGACGGGCTACAGTGGCAGGGGCTAGGGTTTGCCCCTTTGCTTTTCTTTGACACGAAGTGAAAGAATCTAAGTGGCCCAGGGGCAGATCATAGGGGGACCTGAGGTGTACAATCCAGATCCTCTGCTTCCGGACTGAAGCATCCTTCTGGCAGCTGCTGGAAGTGTTGATGACTGATAGCTCAGCTGGGCTCCCCACTGCCACAATGGTCCTTAGCTGAAGAGAGTCCCTCACCTGGGGTCATATCTCCTTACCTGAGCAGCCTGCATATAATGACCAGCAGCCTGCATACAATGACTAGTTAACACAGGGCTATAAAGGCCTGGTCCCTTTGCCCCAAGTGAGAACAACTCCCGTGCCATCCCAGCTCCAGAGTCTCCCCAAATGGGCTGAGGCCTTTGCTGTGACTGTATCACAGCTGAGCTCTGGTCCCTTCACTTTCCCACAGCTACTGATCGTCAAAGCACCCCATATACTAACCTCCATTTCACAGTTTGCTTCCCATGGAACCCAACCTTCAACACGTAACATAGCCTTGTACATCTCATTTTTGTAAGAAAATATGTTAAGGGGAGCCTGGGTGGCTCAGTCAGTTTAGTGACCAACTCTTGGTTTTGTCTCAGCTCATGATTTCGCAGTCTGTGGGGTCGAGCCCGCGCTGTTCCGTGCGGAGCCCCCTCGGGGTTCTCTTTCTCCCTCTGCCTCTACCCCATCCTTCAAAATAAATAAATAAACTTTTTTAAGAAAATATTTTATGGCATTTTTCAAAAAGCTAATAGCAATTTACACTCTCATCAGAAGCATGTGTGTAGGAGAATTGTAATTAGTGAAGGAAAAACATACAGTGCAGAGAATAGCAATTCTCAGGGCCACATGAGATTTATCGTTGTCTAATTGCTTTCTAAGCATAAGTTCCTTACCAAGGTATTTATCTCCTAAACCACATACTTTATTTTTTTTATGATGGAAGCTGATTTTTTTAAAAATGGGATTTGCTTTATAGGAATGTACTTTGTACATACAAATGCAGAACATACACATTTTGCATGATAAACGGTATTTCTATAAATCCAGCTGTATAGAATTTATATGGAACTTACAAATAAATATCGAAACATTATATAATATATGCATATAGTTTACTTAACATTTATTGAGGGTTTACTGTGTGCAAGGCAGTGTGATATGTGCATTCACTCATTGGACCCTCACAGCAGCCCTATTCAATGAAAATTTATTCCATTTTATAGATGCAGAGAATATAGTACTTTGTACAGATGAGGAAACTGAGGTACAGCAAAGTGAATGAGCTTGACTAAGAGCATGTAGACCATGAGTGGTAGCGCTGGACTCAAACTCAGGCACTTTGGCTCCAGAAGTCTCTATTCTTTGGGTGTTGAGTTAACCAAAGAAGGACAAAGCGTCAATCTCTTGTTCCTCCTCCTGTCCTTCAGACTATGGGGATGGTTTTATCAGGTTTTCTCCATTAATAATAATGGAGATTCAGGCCACACTGGGGGAGATATTTAGAGGAATGAACCTGGAGGATTTTGAACATGTCTGTTCAGGGAATTATTTTATCAACAATAGTGAAATAAACCTAAAGCAGGGGTTTGGTCTGATCTCAGTGTCTGGAGAAATTTGAGATATTTCCAGTGAATCAGATGCTTATAGGTATAAGGCAGGTAACTTAAGTGAATGGCAGCTGGGTGTAGACAGTGGCAAACTGGGGCACTCACACTCATCCAAAGGGGGTAGCTGCTTCTTGACTCCAGCCTCAAGTGGCCAATAGGAAAATGGGTCCAGAGTGGACAGCCCTTCCCATTTTTTCAAGAGAACCCAGAAATATAGATAAAATCTCATAATTGTTAGATGTGAATAAAAATTTTTGATGGCAATATTTTGCAAGCCAGACAGAATCCATCTGTAACTCAGCTATGGCTCATTGGCTGCCATTTTGTAACTTCTGATCTGAATGAAAATTAAGAAGGTGGCTTCCCAGGGTGCTATGAATTAAAGAGCACTGGGGAAGTGGCCTCATTCCTCTAACTGTCTCCCTTGGTGTGGCCTGAATTTCCATTATTATTAATATATCCTTCAAGTTAAAATTGAATTCTCTACACTCATTAAAAAACTATGGCAGAAAGAGGGAATCTGCTAAAACCCATCACCATACTATGAAAAGAGTGATCATATACGGCAAGCCCTCTTGCTAAAAGGTGACATAGTCCACTTTTTAAAACTGTCTAAATGGGTCTGGTTGAGGAGTCCAATGGAACCAGATTCTGCTTTGGGCTTGGTACTTCAGACTTCCCTTGGCAAAGACGTCTCTTGGACCCACCTACTTTTCAGGCCTCCCTCCTTTACCGCACCTGGCCCCACCCCTTTTTTGAGATATGATTTTATGAATGAAGATTTTTTTAACTGCAAGTGGAAAAGCAATTCAAAGTGGCCTAAATAAGAGAGAGAGAGAGGAGGAGGAGAAGGTGCTAGAGAGAATGTATTGGGTTGAACTAGAAACCAATCTCTGAGGAATCGAGGTCAGACATGTCCAATGATACCTTTCCCCATCTCCCAGCTACATGGTCCTCTGTGTTGGCTTCATTATTTGGCAGGGTCTCCCGATGAAGTGGGCAAGGTGACAAGTAGCACCTCTGGTGTAACTGATACCCACCTAGCAACTCTACAGAAAAGGGGTCCCTCTTCCTCAGTGGTCCCAACAAAATGGACATGGGTCATGTGTTCATTCCTAAACCAATCACCGTGGTGGAGATGGGGAGTGTAGAATCCTCTGATTGGCTAAACTTGGTTTATATGTCACCTTCTCTCCCCCAGAAGCCACAATATAGGGCCAACCCCTTCTAAAAAGCCATAGACTTAGAGTCTGATGCGCGAGACAGGCTTCAGAATAAAAACTCGAGGGGCTCTTACCACAGGAAATGGAAAGGGATATTGGGGAAGGTAAAATACCAACTTGGATTTCCAGGGAGACATGGACAGTTACCCGGTTTCCTTGCATTTGACTAACAAGGAAAAGCAAATCCAGCGGCCAATGAAGCAACTTAAAAGCTTTTCTTCTCCATGAAGCCGCTCTCAGCTCAATTCCTGCTCTGGGTTCTGGCCTCTGCCTTTGGGCTCCTGCTGGCGTGGCCATCAGGCTCTGGCTATGCTGCTGAATCTGATCTCCCAGAGACAAAGCACCTCCTTCCATGGGCTGCGCTGCTTCCTCCGAGGGCTGCCTTCCCTCCAAGGGCTCCTACAGTTTTTCACTGCTAATGTCACAGTGCAGCCAGCAACCTTGCAAGCTTGTGGAGAAAACGTGTCAGAAACACAGCCTCAACCTACTCTTTTCTCCCAGGCATGACCACAGTGTTTCCTTTCTCAAAGAGACTACTGTGGCTATGCTTGGCTAGACTTCTTTGCAGCATTTATAAGACCTGTGACACGGGCTCAACTTGCCTACCTTTGTCTTTCAGTATAACTCTTTATTGTTACACTGAGCTGCTTTCCATTCCCTCCACAACCCTGAACTTCTCTCCCTTACCTTTGCAGATTCTGTTCCATCCCTGGTGTGCACTACCTTCATTGCTGGCTATTGTTGTCATCCTACCGACTATAGAGGACCTTCGCCTTTCTCTGCTAATACTCAACATCCCTCCCTTCCTATTAGGTCCAGTGTGTTGTTTCCTTATGGATTTTCTCCCTGGATGATCTATGCGTTGATGTAACTGGGGTGTTAACGTCCCCTCTTATTACTGTATTACTGCCAATCTCTCCCTTTATGCCTGTTAATATTTGCTTTATGCATTTGGGTGCTTCAATATTGGGTGCATAGATGTTTACAATTGTTATATCCACAACTTTCCTATTAGAATACTGATCTACAAGAGAAATTCTCCACGTCTATGATTTTGATGGGAAGAGTGGCCAGCTCCCACTAAAAAGCCAATGGTACTAGATTCTTCTACTCCCCCTCCCCCATCCTGGGCTTAGCCAGCCGCTGATTGTGTGACTTTGCTCACTTTGTCATACACTCTGTCCTGGGACTTTGATTTTCAGGGGATAAGAGAAGGATGTTCTCAGCAGTAAGGAGGCTGAACCAGTCTATTCCTTCTGCGTGACCTCTGCCTCTTCATCTTCCATGGTTCCCCAGGTTCTGCCATTTTCCAAATCCGGTCATTTCAGCCTCCTGACAATTCTGTGAGCGCCTCATCTCCCTGATCTCTTTCCCATGCTTCCCCCTTGTTTCTTTCAGCAAGACAGGGAAGCTTTCTGTTGTTTGCCGCTGAGAACTCTGACTGACACGACCTCCTCTAATGGCCAGCTTGCATCTTACTTCCTATACAAAGCTGTCCCACAAGCCATCTTGTCTTCTACATTCCCATAAATTCTCCAAGAGAAGAGCAAATTCTGGGGCACGTGGGTCGCTCAGTCAGTTAAGCATCCAACTCTTGGTTTCGGCTCAGGTCAAGGTTTCTCAGTTTCGTGAGTTTGAGCCCTGTGTCAGGCTCTGCGCTGACAGCACAGAACCTGATTGGGATCCTCTCTCTCCCTCTCTGCCTGCCCCTCCCCAACTCACACTGTCTCTGTCTCTCTCAAAATAAATAAACTTTAAAAAAAGAAAAGAAAAGAAAATCCTTGGCATTGGCTTTGATTTTTAGTTACTCACTTACATATCTGTCCCTTACACTGGACCAGGTACTCCTTGACGACAGGGACTGTGTCTTAGGTGGCTTTGGAACTCTAAAGCTAGCTCGGTGCTTGGCACACAGTAGGTACTTCATAATTGTGCATTGAATGAGTAACTATGGGTTTACTTAAATTTAGACAATTTTTCATCAGGACATTGTACTGCCACAGGTATTTTCATCCCTTCTCTATTTAAAAAGAGACTTATTGGGGCTCCTGAGTGGCTCAGTCGGTTGAGCGTCTGACTTTGGCTCGGGTCATGATCTCGCTGTTTGTGGGTTCGAGCCCTGCATCAGGCTCCGTGTTCACAGCTCGGAGCCTGGAGCCTGCTTTGGATTCTGCGTCTCCCTCTCTCTCTGCTCCTCCCCTGCTTGCACTCTGTCTCTGTCTGCCTCTCGAAAATAAGTAAACATTAAAAAAAAAAAAACTTAAAAAAGAAAGAAAGAAAGAAAAAATAAAAAGAGACTTATTTCAGCCCTCATTTCGATTTGTCACGCTCGCTTTATGTGCTTTCACCCTTTCTCCAGAGTCTTCAGAAGTATATCAAAGATTTCAGGTTCCTTTCCTGTCTTCTGGTCCTGCCAGCCAGGCTATCGGGATAATGATGACAACAGTCATATTTACACAGCTTTCACTACCAGCTAAGCCCTGGGCAAAATTTTGTATATCTGGTATCAGGTTACTGGCGATGATTATGGTCCCATTGACAGCTGAGGAAACTAAGGTTTGGGAAGGCTCCAGTGCCTTTCCCAGAGTCAGAGAACCGGTAAGAGGTCGAGCTGCCGTGACCCAATGTGCTTTTTATGGCTCGCGTCCTCCTCATGGCGATTCCCTGAAGCCGTGAAATGTCTAAAAGATCAGCAGAAATGTAAGGAAAATCAGGAGGCTGAATAATGATCAAAAGAAAATAATCAGCTCTGGGGCAGGTAAGAATTATCTACTCTTTTTTGGCTTAAGTTAACCTTTTATGGAAGCCTCTTGCCGAGACTGTCCCCAAGCGTTTGTTCATTATAGGACCTTCTAATTTGGTAGATTTCGGTCCCTTTTAGCCCACACGTATTTCATGTTTCAAACACCTGGAGAGTATCTGCAGGTGAGAATGCCATGGATACAGAAATGAATACACCAAGTCCTAGTCCTTACAAAGCTCTCCACTGAATACCCTGGTTTCTCTTCAGATCGCATAAATCTTTCGCCTTTTACAAAGCTCGCCACCGCCACCGATAGAGGACCAGGCTAATAAAAACCACACCCAAGGACAAAAGAATCTTAGAGGGACCAGCAAAGTGCTCTGAAAGCACAGAAGAGGATGAGGGCAATTCGTCCAAATATATATCAGGATGACTTTACAGGTCAGGACACTGGAAGGAGATGTAGGAGAGGAACAAAGCACCGGTGGGTAAGAGGGTGGACTCCAGAGCTGCCCGGATTCAAATCCCTGGATTCAAATCTTGCTTCCAGCACCTGCCAGCTCTGGGATCTTGAGCAAGTTTCTGTGCCTCTGCTTCTTCATCTGTAAAATGAGATACTGGTAAAGGTGCCCACATCTTTAGGTTCCTGTGGAGGGCTAACATTTAGCAAAATCTCAAACAGCAATCTGACACCAAGTGAGCACTCTGTAAGTGACAGATAACTAACATGTTGGATCAACAGGTAGGGAAGCGTACAGGAGGGTATTCTAGCCATGGAACCACTGTTCAAAGTTGGGAAGTGTGTATGGTGAATGGGGCTAGCGCATCGTCCGGGGGCTGGAGCGTCAGTTTCACAGAGGACGGAATGGAGGAGGTTACTTAGGATGGAGATGAGCTAAACCACCTGAAGAAGGCTCAACACCACCCCCAAAATGTGAACCACCCCATAGATGCAATCAGCAATGTTCCCAAGCGGTGACCGCAATCGAGAGCCAAAGATGGCTGCCACACACCATGAATTTGGCTCCCTGAGTTAGGGTATGGACAGGGATAAACTGTAGGAGAGAACCTTGAGTGTTTCTAAAAGGAAAAACTCAGAGAAAATTACTTTCACATGAATTTTTAAAATACGCTCCTAGCAGGGGAGGGAGGGAGGCCTGTCCGGTTTGAGGCAGACTGCACATGTCTGAAGCAACCATAATAGAAAAACGTTGGCACTCGGGCAGGGCACGGAGTCAAGAACCCTAAATCACAACTCAGGTCTTGCCATGTACCCCTCAATGAGTCACTTAAGATTTCTGGATTTCCAGCTTCTCCACCCTCAAAATGTGGGCAAAACCACCTTTCTCTGCTAGGAAACTTATGATTGATGAGGAGGGTGCTGTGTGCATGCTGGATAATAACATCACATGTAAATATTCCCATAGCTCCTCCCATCACCACACACAATCCCCAAAGCCACGATTAATCCCTTTTGAAAGCCCTGTACACATTTCACTCTGCTTACCCCACTCCCAAGAGGGCACAGGTGATTAATTCTGAATTTCTCAACTGCCCCAAGACAGTTGGAACTAGTAAATGGTGATCTGGTATTTCTAACTGGTTCAAGGTTGTAAAGCCTGGCACACCCATGAGCCACGAACCCACAAAACACGTTCACCCAGTCCAAGGCACCCTGAAGGGTGGAGAGAGGGGCCCCTAAGACAGGCTGAATTTAATGCTCTCATCACACATGTGGCAAGGAAGGGCTGCCTTTTCTCATTTGGGAAACCTTTAAAAAAATGAACAAATCATCTATGTACATTGTAAAAATGCTGGATAATGTAGTTCAAGAAAAGAAAATACAAATTATCTACAGTCCTACCACCCAGTAGAAATCCAGAGTTAATTATGCAGCGTGTGTAATCTTTTGCTAACCTGCTAAGCCTATATTGTCATATAGCCTTCCAGACTTCTTTATAATTATAAATGTTTTACAAAATTGAATCTTACTCATTCTTATTCTTGTTGATGTCTTATTATTCTCCAAGGTTTTTTTTTTTTTCAATTAAAAATATACAAAGAGTATCTCTCTGTGTCCCAGTGTTGCTTTACATCATCATCTTTAATGGCAAACTAGTAATTCACTGTATAATAACAGTTGGAACTCTGAGGCAGATAGAAGCCCAGCCGGAACTGGGTTAAGTACCACGGGGAGAGTTTGTTGGTCTGTGTAACTGAAAATCCAGAGGCAGACTTTAAACATCGCTGGACACAAGGACTCAGATCTCAGCCTCCCCATGTCCATTCCCTCCACATTTCCTTTGTGTTGGCTACTTTCAGATGAGCTCCCTTTGCTGCCTGCATAGGTGCTACTAGCTCCATATCCAGCAGAGGACCCCTCTGTCCTGAATGTCCCAACAAAAAGTCCTTGAGTAGACTCCCATTGGTGTAGCCTAGTCACATGCCCATTCCTGAGCCACACTGTTCACCATTGTTGGAATGCCTCTACTGGTCAGGCCTGGGTTCCTTTGCCTTTCATGGAATTGAGCTAGGAATTAGCTCCTTCCAGCATGAAGAAAAGAGCTCTATTTCTCACTTAAAGTTGGGGTACTATTCCTGTAAAAGAAGAAGAAGAAGAAGAAGAAGAAGAAGAAGCAGGAGAGGGGGGAGGAGGAGGGGAAGGAGGAGGGGGAGGAGAAGGAGAAGAAAGAAGAAGAAGAAGTTGCTAAACTGACCAAAACATATAATGTTTACTACATATAATAATCATCTTCCTTTACTAAGAATTCCATATAGGTCTGGCACCATGGTGGTCATTCTATGGTACCTCATATAACTCTCAAATAATCTAGGAGATTGGTGCCATTGTTATCATCACTGTTTTATAAGAATCTGAAGCTTAGCAAGGTTAAATAGTTTGCCCAAGGTCACAGAGCCTCTATCAAGAGCCCAGGATATCTAACTCTGGAGTCAATCTTTGCAAATGCTGTACTTTTCTGGGCAGATTTTGGTTTATTGGACCAGTCCCCATCTGGATGGAGCTGAAGAACCATTGATGTTGGTTATCAGAAAGAGTGAGTTGGAAAGATGGGAGGTGATGATCAGGGAGAGAATGTATACAATTAACATTTGTGCAGGGGTGCAAATGCGGAGTATGGCAAGGTCTAGGGTATGACCATGGCAGTAGGTAGCTGAGATACAAGATCTTTGGAGTAGAAGAGATCAAAGAACCGAGAGACAGGACACTGGAAGGATTATCTATGCAGATGTTGAAATCACCAAAGTTAGGTTAGGCATAGTGATGGAGAGAATAGGTCAGGAACTAAAATCCTCAGTAAATGATGGGAAGTCACTTGGGTCTGGTGAAGACTGTACCCAGGAGGGGATGTGGGTATCATCTCTTCACATGACTTTCAGAGTTGCTGTTTCTCAGGGGAGTGCCAGGTCACAGTTAGAGTTGGAGGTGGGGGTGGGTGGAAAGGGACAGAGAGAAAAGTTTTTGACAGTACAGATGACATTGTTGATAATGACCAATGAATTCCTGAAGTTACACTGGGAAGTAGGAAGATGGGAGATGGGGCAAAATCAAAGTATATACAGAATGTGGGGGATGACCTGGGAATTTGGACTTGTGTGCAAATTTGGCCTGTCAGAGAGCATTATGGGTGAATCCTGATGATCCCAAGATAGTGGGGCTGAAGCAGTGAGTGTTCTAGTGATGATGCAATGGGAGTTCAGAGTCCCCTTCTTACTCCTTCCAATGAAGTTGTCTGATTTTTCTTATCATGGCTAGTTATTAATAGTTCCCCATTCCAATTGTCTCATCCAAATTTCTCTAGACCTAACACATCCTCACTTTGGCAAGGCTGCATTAGAGAAGTCTTGGTAAAAAAAAAAAAAAATCAAAGGCCTAGAATCAAGGTCAAAATAGAAAATGATATGAGAATCTCTACAGGATATAAAGGATATGGGCAGGCCTTATTCCTTCTATGGTCAAATAATATTCTGCTATATGGGTATACCACATTTTGTTTCTCTACTCATCAGTTGATGTATATTTGGGTTGTTTCCTCTTTTGAGCTGTTATGAATAAAGATGCTATGAACATTTGCATACAAGTTTTTGACTAATCATATGTTTTCAATTCTTGCGGGTATATACCTATCCTTAAGAATTTTGTGTCTATCAGGGCACCTGGGTGGTTCAGTCGGTTGAGTGTCCAACTCCTGATCTCAGCTCAGGTCATGATCTCACGGTTCATGAGATCAAGGCCCATGTCAGGCTCTGTGCTGACAGCGTGGAGTTTGCTTGGGATTCTTTATCTCTCTTTCTCTCTGCCTCTGTCTCTCTCTCTCCCTCTCTCTCTGCCCCTCCCCTACTTGCTTACTCTTGGTCTCTCTCTCTCTCTCAAAATAAATAAATAAATAAATATTAAAAAAAAAAAAAAAAGAACTTCATGTCTATCTAGACAGAAAGGAGCCTGAAGAGCTAAACTCAGGTCTCATAAATGATGTGAGATCCAGATCCGTCTGCTTGAAGACCGTATCTTCAAAATAATGTCTGCTTATTATGGATGAAGATACAAAGTTTCAGCCCATTACCAGGAAAAAAAAATGTTACCTTGAGCTGGTGCCTTGTATACCCAGAGTCCCGAGGAGAATCAAGCAGTCCTTCCCTTTATTACTGAAATCCTATATCTGCTCATGCAAAGTCCACTTGGATGGGCTCCTGGGAGCCCATCTGGCAGGTTGTAATAGCTTCTGTTCTCCCCCGCCACAGATCTGCCCTTCAATAAATAAACAAATATTAATTTAAAGACTCCTGTGAAAGATTATATGGATGTGTGCATATGCGTGCATTTGTTTATACCACGACTCGTTTTAAACAATTATTTGGCATACACAAATTTGCACCAATTAAAATAGACAAACTAAAAAAAGGAAAACACAAGGATGTGAAATAAAATTAAATGTAAGCCATAAGGTTAACACACAATCTTCGTGCCATAGGTTCTGCTAGAGATGGACAGCAAATTTGGCTTTGAGCTTCTTGGCAGTCAAAGCAAAGAGGGAAGCATGATTAGTTGTAAGATTTCTTTTTTAATGTTGATTTATTTATGTATTCTTGAGAGAGAAAGAGCACAAGTAGGAGAGGGGAAGAGAGAGAGGGAGACACAGAATCTGAAGCAGCCTTCAGGCTCTGAGCTGTCAATGCAGAGCCAGACGTGGGGCTCAAACTCACAAACGGTGAGATCATGACCTGAGCCAAATCCAGCTGACTGAGCCACCTAGCACCCCCGGTTTGTAAGATTTCTAATGGGTGTGAAACACATATTGGCAAATCTCCTGGCCAGAAGGAGAGTTGAGGACTCTGATGGGTGTAAGACTCCAGAAGAGACACTTGTCTGGTGTTCCTGTGTGTCAAGAGCACATCCATCTTGAAGTTAGATATGGCCCTGTATTTGCTCTGTCCAAGAAATGTGAGCACGAGTAGTGTGTCATATTTCCAAATGGAAGATTCAAGAGCCAGTACACAATTCTCCATGCACTCTTTCCGATGCCACAGGGACCCACACTGCCAAGGAGAAGGGAATACAGACAAAAAAGGGAAAGAGAAGAAAAAGGAGAATGGGCTGTCTGGTAACATCTCATGTATGAGACAAGAAAAGAAGCCAACAAAGAACAAAGAAATGCTATGGGAACCATAGCATTCTAAAAACCAAGACGAAGGTTTTCTAAAGGGAGAGATATAGATTAAATGTTTGCCCACAGGCACACCACCAAAGAGTGGGAGAGCTAGAATTTGAGTCCATTTCTTAAAGACATGGGGAGCCGTGCTCTTGATTGCATATTATGTTGCCTTCTGAGGGGAAGAGAGCTACAGGCTCTACCACTTTCCAGCTATATGACCTAGGGTGCAGTTACCCACAGTTTACTCATCTGTAAAATGGGGATAATAATAGTACTCCCTCTTGCAGAGCTGTGAGGATGGATCGTATATTCCCCACAACGTACAAGGATTTATGGTTTTGTATTTCAAAGACCTGGGATTTGCAAATGTGCTCTGACTATCCATTTTTACCTTATAAACTCCAGAAAAGGGAAATGGAGTTTCGAGCATCCATTCCCAGAAACCTCACATCTCAAGACTCTGCAACCCACCAAGAGCCTGTGACCTGGGCTGTTGGAAATGCTCTTTTCACCTGCTTGAGGAGGATGGAATGAAATCACAGTGTTTGCCAAGCCTCACCCTTGCAAGGACCAAAAGGCAATCTTTCGGCAGGAAAGGAAAATAGCCCTTTATTTCTCAGCCCTTGGATACCAGTTTGAGCAAAAGCCCCGTTTTATGAAACAGAAGCAATGATATGGCAAACACACACACACACACACACACACACACACACACACCAACAACAACAGCTTGAAAATAATTGAGTACCTGATAACAAGAAACACTATCACCTCTTGGATGTTATATCCGGACACCATCCTAGGGGCTCATACACATCTGTTTTGTGTAAGGCTATGGTTTGAATGTCAGCTGATGTCTAGATAGTAGTTCCATCTTCCCTGACATTTGTCCCACTGCCTGGCTTCCTTCAGTGGCTGCCAACTCACTCCTTCCACCCTCATTTCGCCTAGGTCATCACTTAGGTCCCCACTTAAGTAAGAGGCTTTGGGAACTGGTAAATTTCTGGTGCTTGTTTACAAGAACACTTTGTATTAGATCAATCCCAGGATAAAAGATCTGTGAAAGATAATTCAGACATACTACATTTTCAGTGACACAGTGTTCATCCTGTCTGCATGTGAATACTTATTTTTGTTTAAAGTTTATTTAATTATTTTGAGAGAGAGAGAGAGCATGTGTGAGCAGAGGAGGGGCAGAGAGAGAAAGAGAGAGAGAGAGAGAGAGAGAGAGAGAGAGAGAGAGAGAGAGTCTCAAGCAGGTTCTGTGCTATCAGCACAGAGCCCGATGTGGGGCTTGATCTCATGAACCTTGAGGTCATGACCTGATCCTAAAGCAAGAGTCAGATGCTTAAGTGACTAAGCCACCCAGGTCCTCTGCATTTGAATACTTCTGATGACCAAACAGCTCAATACTATCAAAGAAGAATATTCTTTCAAGGCCATGTGTATTCCCACCTGCAAGCTTTGTCATTGAAGTGCCTCCCTCCCGAAGCCCTTCCCTTTCCACCCTCTGATGATATACAGTCTAGTTATCCTTTCCCCCTACGCATGGGAGCCTTTATTCCCCCTCAACACAATTTTATTCACGTTAGTGTTTATACAGCAGCATTCATTGACACCTACTGCATGCCAGGTACTGTTCTAGCCTTTGGATGCGAAGACCAATAAGACAGTTCTGCTGTCAGGGTTAAGAGCCCAGGCACTGGAGTCCAAGCTGAATTGAAATCCTGCTTATAAGATGGGTCACCTTGCATCAGTTTCTGGGCTCCTCTGAGCCCCACATTTCTCATCTTTAAAATGGGACAATTTCTAATTCAAAATGTTGATGTGATGTCTACGTGAAATAACGAATATGCCGTTATTATCAGAGTGACTGACACAAGATCAGCACTTTGTAAATGTCAGTGAATGGATGTCAGGACATTTGGGCTCACTGGTGCTTTTGCTTGGAGCTTTCCTAACTTCCTAGTTAAAACACATGCAATTTAGATCCTGGCTGAATCCTCACTTGCTCAGGGAAGCTCCACTCCTTGTCTGACTTCACCATCTCACAGCCTGTCCGCCTTTCTTGATGACATCACCACAGCTGTGATTTCACCTGCATCCATGTGATTATTTTTAACTTACGTCTGTCCCCCACCCTCTCCCACCACCCCATCCCAATCAGACTGTCAGCTTTGTGAGCCGGAGGGTCTGGCCTATTTTTACTAACTGTTCTATCTGTTGGACCTCAGTTTCTAAGAACCAAGGAGTCACCCAGTATTTGAAAGAATAAAGAAACAAAGAATGAACAAATAAAGAAAATGAAATATTAAACATTTCTAATAACACTGAGGTATTTATATTGGGAAAACAACCAAAACTTTTAGCCTCCAAAAAAACCAGTTAGCAGCTATTAAGGAACTGGGATGGGATCAGGAGGGGATAAATAACTTTGTCCTGCCCTTCTTGGGGAGAGGATTCATGGCAATGTGTAGAGCAGAAAGAGACTTCCAACTCCCTAGGGCAGGTCCTTTAAGAAAATGATAGCTAACATCTATGCGGCACTTACATCCCTCCAGACACGGGGCTAAGGGCTTTGTACACATTAATTCATCCAGTCTTTACAATCCAATGAGGTGAGAACTACGCAGAAGGGTTAACTAATCTCCCTTTGGCCAGTGTGATAGAATCATGTTCCCTTTTGCGGCCCTGTTACTAGTACTTGGGTTTTTTTCTCCATGACCTTCTGGGTTCTGGCCCTTTGCCTCCCTTAGCATATGCCCTGGCTCCCAGACTTTGCATGTTTCTGACCATTAGTAACCAAAGACTTCACTTCTTACTTTCCTGCCCTTCGATGTGGCTTGATTTCCAAAGCTCATGATATGGCTTCATTTCCAGTGCTCATGATGGCATTAGAGCTCAGATGACTCTGGAATGTTTCTCTTATATTTGCTACTCACATCCTAATGGAGAGACTGGGAATATTCATCTTTAACTCAAAGCTCCTTTTCTGAATTGAACAGAGTTGCCTCAATCCTTCCCTTGTCATTCCTTGTAGAGACTCACGGAGTCGGCTGGTGTTCTCAAGGTCATTTAAGGGAATCCCCCACTGAATTCAGTAGTCTACTGAACAGTATCCCAGAAGAGGGGTTTCCTAGCCTCTATTTGTGCACTGCCAGTGATGGATAATTCATCAACCCCAAGATAGTACGTTCCATTATTGCCTTTTGGAAAGGTCTTTCTTTACCAAACTTGAAACTTAACCCCCTATAGTTTCTCCTCCTTGGCACTTGCATATCAAGCAGTAGAGGGGTGGGGGGAGCTGTCTGTCTGAGCAGGAGAGAATATTTTATTACTGAAGGTGTTTAGGATTTCTACTGCTCAATGCTAATAAAAGCATACCAACTTTGCATGAGTTTTATCATTGTTTTTAAATTCTGCGGGGGCGCCTGGGTGGCGCAGTCGGTTAAGCGTCCGACTTCAGCCAGGTCACGATCTCGCAGTCTGTGAGTTCAAGCCCTGCGTCAGGCTCTGGGCTGATGGCTCAGAGCCTGGAGCCTGTTTCCGATTCTGTGTCTCCCTCTCTCTCTGCCCCTCCCCCGTTCATGCTCTGTCTCTCTCTGTCCCAAAAATAAATAAACGTTGAAAAAAAAATTTTTTTAATTCTGCAGACAACGTGCTGCTTCACTGTCTGTGCTGGGAGGACCACTTGCACCAGGCCCCACTGGACTCAGTCCCACCTCCTGGGGCCACACAAGAAGTCTGCTTCCCCTTGTCCATGACTGCTCTTTACATGCTGGAGCCAGCCTGTGTGGCCCTAAATCTTTCTGTTACCTGGTTCTTCCTGATACCCCCTCATTATCCCGATTATCCTTCCCTAAACAAACACACTCCAATTGACAACATCTGTAGCACTTATAATACTTTTAGTTTCCTAAAACAGAAAATCAACTCAAAATGGCTTATGCAGTAAAGGAGATTTACTTGGGCCACTGAATTTGGGCAAGGCTTTGATCCAGAGGTTCACGGTGGCATTAAGGATGTGCTTCCACTTCTCTCTAATTTCCTCAGTCTTTTTCTGGGCTTCCTTCTCAGAATGACCTCCTTTTGGGCAACAAGATGGCTGCCAACACTCCTAGGTCTTCTTCATCTTCATTCTCCTCTCAGGGGGAGAAGATATTTCTTGTTCAGCCAAGGAACAAAACGATCCTGGCTTTCTCCCTGATCAGTGCCCAAACTATCCATCCTCCTCCATACATGATGGCTACTAAGGGGAAGGGTCATAGAATACATATTGGGAGATATATCAGTTTGTTAGAGCCGCTGTGACGAAGTACCACAGGCTGGTGACTTAAACAATGGAAATATATTACCTCACAGTTCTGGAGGCTGTGAGTCTGAGATCCAGGTGTGAAGAGGGTTGGTTCCTCCTGAGGGCTGTGAGGAAAGAATCTGATTCAGGCATCTCTTCTTGGCTGGTAGACCATCTTCTCCCTGTGTCTCATCATATTGTCTTCCCCGTGTTTGTCTCTTTCTCTTCGCATGGCTTTCTCTTTATAAGAACACTGGCTGTATTAGGTTAAGGGCCACCCTACTCCAATACAACCTCATTGTTGCATCTGCAACAACCCTATTTCTTCCAAATAAGAAAAAATTCTGGGGGTACTAAGGGTTAGGATTCCAACATATCTTTTTTGCAGGGGACACAATTCAACCCATAACAAGAAGTAGCCACAATGCCCACCACAAAATACATCTTCAAATTGGGGGCCTGGAACTGAACACAGCCTACAGGTGTGGTTTGACTTGTGTAGAGAATTGTAGAGTAGGTTCAGCTTCTGATTCTGGAGGAATCAGTGTCCTTGGCTCATTACCTAGTTAATGACTCATCTCCAGAGAAGATTATGCGAACGCTATGTGATAGCACTGAGTGAGCACTGTAACATTTTCAACAACGGCTCAATGTGACGGTAGAAATCTAGATTGCGATTGCATGGATGACACGCCATATTGAATTCCATGAGAGAGTCAGCAGAGTGGCAGACCCAAGCGTTAACATCACTAACATCCTGTTCACAGGACCTACTGGAACTAGGCCTGGATCTTTCGGAGTAAGAGGAGAGCTTGCAAATTTTTCCTGGTCATGGAGGTACTTCTTTCAATTATAGATTTATCTAACAAACATTTTCCAAGAACATTTCCAAGAACATTCCAGGGCATTTGGTGCTCTGTGCTAAGTGATGGGAAGCCATGTATTTACCTTTAACGTCTCTCACACCTCCGTGCCTTTCCAGGTGGCTTGCTCCTTGGATACGCTCCTCTTCATCCTTCAAAGCCTGGATGTCACGAGTCCATTGTTAAGACTTCTGAGCCTTTTAGCTCATTGAATTTATCTCTTCATCCTTGCACTGGACCCTGTAGTGATGTTACAAGTTTTAGGATTTGAAACAAATCAGTTTCAGGCCTTATAGCTTACAATCATGTACTTGCAAAAATGACTCTCTTTCCCTCAACCCCTCTTGAATGAGAGTTCCTTTTTCTTCATGGATTTCATTTTTTTTTTTTTTTTTTTAGCCTGGGCCTATTAGGCATTGGTAAATGTTTGTTGGGAGAATAGATGTCCTGCCTTCCAGAATTTCACAGCCTTACAGAGAGACATGAACAGTGGACAACTGCAATAAATGGCAAGTTTTCACGATGAGAGAAATAGAAGATGCTGGGCGTCAGACAATAATCCAATCATGGGTGGTCAGAGAGGGATTCTCAAAGGAGGTGACATTTGACTGGAGTCTCAAAGGATGAGAAAATTTTTTACCAAGCAAAGCAAAGCAGTTGGGATGGGGAGTAGAGGAAAGGGCTCTCCCAGGCAGAAAAGGCAGCAGCTTTAAAGGAAAAAATAAAGACTTGTAAGCACAGTTGTTTAGTGGAAAACATGCTGTAGTTAAGAGTGCAGGCTCTGGAATCAGAGCCCTGGGCTTCAAATGCAGCCCTACCACTTACCAGCTGTGTGTCTTTGAGAGTGAACTTAAACTCCCAAGCTTCAGGATGCCTGGGTGGCTCATCGGTTAAGCGTCTGACTCTTGATATATGCTTAGGTCATGATCTCACAATCGTTAGATAGAGCCCTTTGTGGGGCCCTGAGCTGGGCAGAGCCTGCTTGGGATTCTCTCTCTCCTTCTCTGTCTGACCCGTCCCCCCCCCCCCCCCCGGCCTCCGCTCGCTCTTGTGTGCTTTCTCTCTCAATAAATAAATAAACACTAAAAAAAAACCCAACCAAACTCTCAAGCCTCAATTTCCTCACCTATAAAATGGAAAAAGAGTAGGTGAGAAAATTAAATGTGATAATATTTGTAAAATGCTCAGAATGTGTCTAACTCATGGCACGTACTCAACAAAGTGGTAGGGAATATTTTCACTGCTGGAGCCTTGTTTGCAAAGGGCAGGGGACTATCAAGAGATGAGGCCGAGGGGCACCTGGGTGGCCCAACTGCTTAAGGGTCCAACTCTTGATTTCGGCCCAGGTCGTGAACCCACCGTCAGTGGGTTCAAGCACTGCATCAGGCTCTGCACTGACATTGAGCAATCTGCTTAGGATTTCCTCTCACCCTCTCTTTCTACCCCTCTGCCACTTGCACACACACTCTCTTTCTCTCTCTCAAGATGAATAAATAAACTTAAAAAAAAAAAGATGAGGGTGAAGAGACAGGTAGGGAGGGGCCAGGTCAGAGACAGAGGATAGCCACTAAAGGTGGTCATGTGGTTAGACATAAGTAGATCCCTTTTTTTTTTTTTGAGTTTTATTTATTTAAGTAATCTGTACACCCAATGTGGGTCTCAAACTCATGACCCCAAGACCAAAAGTCACATGCTTTTCCAACTGAGCCAGCCAGGCACCGCTGGATGTGGATAGATTACTTTTCACATCGCTTGGGAAACGTGAGGCGGAAACTGTGGCGGCCCCACATGACCACTAATAGGGTCGCAGGGGTATGGGTCTGGTGCAGGTGCCTGCCTTCCTGTGTGTGCTGCATGACAATGCCAAGTACTGGAGAGAATGAGGTCCAACAGATCCCCGACACGGTGGTAGGAAGAGAAACTGGTATTGAAAAAGAATCTGCATTTTCTTGTAAAATTGAATATGCATGCA
Organism: Felis catus; assembly: GCF_018350175.1. Lineage (NCBI taxonomy): Eukaryota > Metazoa > Chordata > Mammalia > Carnivora > Felidae > Felis > Felis catus. The sequence continues at coordinate 67,702,663 of NC_058385.1, read as the reverse complement.
CATACCTGGCAACTCAGCAATCCCTCTTCCGGATATACGCCCCGAACAAACTGTGCATTCAACAAACACAAATCCAGCATCCACGCTATGCCACCCCCTAGGATGGGGCTGGGGCTGGGGAGATGGATAAAACCCAGCCCCTGTCGTCCAGAGGCTCGTAGTCTAGCAGGGGAGACAAACGAGTCAGCTACGTGGGTGAGGCACTTTCACAGCGGCCTGTGGGGGCTGCTGTAGGTGCAGAGTGGAGAGAGGGACAAGTGGTATATTTGGCCGCCGTCGTCAGAAGCTGGGCTTTCCAAGGCTGGGTCTCTGGGAGGTGCAGGAGCATTGAACTTGGAGTTAATGGTAGTTTCTTGGGAGCTGGGTGGACTTGGGCAAGGGGCTCAATCTTTCTGAGCCTCAGTTCCCTCATTTAAAAAAAGTGGTACAGGGGCGCCTGGGTGGCTCAGTCGGTTGAGCGTCTGACTTCAGCTCAGGTCATGATCTCGCGGTCCGTGAGTTCGAGCCCCGCGTCGGGCTCTGGGCTGATGGCTCAGAGCCTGGAGCCTGTTTCCGATTCTGTGTCTCCCTCTCTCTCTGCCCCTTCCCCATTCATGCTCTGTCTCTCTCTGTCTCAAAAATAAATAAAACGTTTAAAAAAAAATAAAAAAAATAAAAAAAAAATTTAAAAAGTGATACAGATCACTGTTTGTGGTAATGCAAACTGAAGCAACCACTGGAAAACGGTATGGAGGTTCCTCAAAAAGTTAAAAATAGAACTACCCTATGATCCAGCGATCATACTACTGGATATTTCCCCCAGAAATATAAAAACGCTAATTCAAAGGGATCTATGCATCCCTATGTTTATAGCTGCATTATTAACAGTAGCCAAATTATGGAGGCAGCCCAAGTGTCCATCGATAAATGAATGGATAAAGAAGATGTGGTGTACACACACACACACACACACACACACACACACACACACACAGGAATATTACTCAGCCATAAAAAAGGATGAAATCTTGCCATTTGCAACAACATGGTTGGAGCTACATAGTATCATGCTAAATGAAGTAAGTCGGTCAGAGAGAGAAAAATACCGTATGATTGCAGTTATACGTGGGATTTAAGAAACCAAACAAATAAACAAAGAAAGCAAGAGAAAAGAGATAGAATCTGAAATACAGAGAACAAATTGGTGGTTGCCAGAGGGGAGGTGGGGGGGGGGAGTTAAATAGGCAAAAGGGATTATAGAAAACACCTATCATGAGGAGCTCTGAGCAACGCATAGAACTGTTGAGCACTATATCGTACACCTGAAAAGAATACTGTATGTTATCCACACTGGAATTAAAATTGACAACTTAATTTTAAGAAGAGGCACAGATCAAATTAGACATGTGCTGCGTAGACAACTGGAAAGTGCTACACACACACTCCTGATTGTTCTTGTGCTGACCATCTGGGGCTCCAGCAGGAAGTGATGCTGGAGCTCCAGAGACCAAAAGGAGGTCAAGGGTGGGAACCCAGCTCAGCACCAGAGTGTGAAAATAGCAGAGGTTGGTGAGGAAATTACAAACCCAAGAATCCGGGCAGTAAACAAAGCAGGGGTCTCACCCATAAGGACTTTATATACTGATGACCGTACTAGGCAACACGTGAGCACTATGGTCTAAGCGTTTCACAGTGTATTAATTCGGTAATACCTCCCAACAGCTTTCAGAGGTAGAGTGATTGTTACCCCATTAGTCAGATGGGAAAATTGAGGCACAGAGGGACTAAGTACTTTGCCAAGTTTGCACATTCCATACATATTGGGGCAAGGATTCCGACCCAGACCACCTGGCTTCAGAACCTCTCAGGTGATGCTTCTGGGTAGCAAGGCCAAGGTAAGGAAACCCACTGGGGTGGTGGGCGGGTTCAGGTGTGACGACCTAAGACTTGACTGGTCAGGGCTCTGGGGAAGCTGAGGAGCCAGGAGGGCTGGGTTTCTGAGACCTGAGGGGAAGATGCTCCCGGCAGCGGGAGAGAGACAGAGCAGAGGCACTGGAGTTCAGGTTCACCTGTGTCAGCGTTCCTACGGGGAAATCTTCCAGATGGGCACCTGCCAGCTTCAGACATAAATGCGTCTTAACATGTGCCAGGCCCCGCGCAAAACACTTCGCTCACATTATCTCCTTCACCCCGTGAGAGAGATGTAAGCGTCCCCACTTTAGAGTCGAGAAAACTGTCCGTAAGGTTAGTTTGCCCTTGGGGAAAAACTGAGCCGGGACACGAGTGCAGTTTGGTCCCGGATCCCTGTGGCTCCCTTGTACTATTTCTGAACCCCATCCTCTGCTTCTGTCCTCTTTTTTTTTTAAGTTTATTTATTTATTTGAGACAAAGAGAGAGAGAGAGAGAGAAAGAAAAGAAAGTGTGCAAGCAGGAAGGGGCAGAGAGAGAGGGAGACAGAGGATCTGAAGCGGGCTATGAGCCAAGAGCAGAGAGCCTGATGTGGGGCTTGACCCCAATGAACCATGAGATCGTGACTTGAGCCGAAGTCAGAAGCTTAACCGACTGAGCCACCCAGGCTCCCCGCTTCTGTCCTCTTTTGCTGCTGATGGTCTGCACTGAGGCTCTCGCGCCCTTGGGCTACTGAGGCTACTTGGCCCACAGGAAGTGCTTGGGACTTTGGGTCCAGAGGCAGCCCCTCGCTGGGGAGTGTGAGGGCCCTGCTTCTCCTGGTGTGACAAAACCTGAAGGCACAGCTTACACCCCAGAGCTACCCCCTCCACCCCCGCCTGCCCAGGATATGAGGCTGAGGCTGGGACTTCTGGGAAATCCCTCCATCCTTCTGAAGCAGGAAGGTCCTTTGGGTTCAAGGTCAACCTCTCCTTGTTTGGTTTCTTCCTCTTGTCTGTCCCACTTCTACTCCCATCCTGGTCTGTCCTGGGAGCGCTTCCTTAATGAGTCATCTGCATTTGAACCCTCTTCTCAGGGTCCGCTTCGGGGACCCCCCCCCACACGGGACACCCCTCAGCCTCTTAACCACCACCCTAGGCTCCGTCTGTTTGTTCACCACCGTCAACTTCTAGGAGCTGCTTACACTCCCCCAAGGGAGCCGAGACACGTGGCTTCCATCCCCTCTCCCTCTGTCTGCAAGACCCACAGGGCTGCCCCTCTGCAAATTCCTGGGACCACCTCCTAGCCAGAGCCCAAAGTCTGAGACTTGTCCTAACCCCTGAGCAGGGTTTGGGCTGAGCAGGCTCTGGCCCGATTTTGCCGTTCCCAGACTCGAGCAAGCCCAGACACAGCCTACCTCCCAGGGCGTGGGACAGTGTGTTATAAAGTCAGAGCTGGTTTTCAGGGCCCTGTCCAGACTTGTGGGTTGTGTGGAGCCAGATGTGCAAGGGATCAGCCCTGGTGTGTCTGGGGTGAGAGAACCAGACAGACCACTCCTCAGGGAAGGAAGCCAAAGCGGTAACTAAAGGCCCTGAACCATAGAATAGGTCTTGGACGGACAAGTTTCCCAAGGAACGCGTAGCACGGAGTTAACCGTAGCCACCTGGGACTGAGTGGACTTTCTCCCATCATTTGGCTACAGCTCACAGAGATGCTAGGAAGTCCAGCGGCCCTTGGAAGGCAGCTGACTCAATGCCTCCCTATTTCAGGCTCAGCTCAGGCCACGTCTTGCCCGGAAATCTTTTCTGATCTCTTCCCCACCACTTGGTTGGGTTGGGTGCCCCTCCTCACTGTTCCCACGTCATCTTGTATACGTCTGTAGTTGCATAGCCATCTGTGTGTTAGACCTCAGATTATACCACGGTCCTGTGGTTTTACCTCTGAGACACCAGGATGTAGCCCAGCAGCTTGGATACAATGAGTTCTCAGTAAATGTTTGCGGAATAAATACCCACCTTATAGGGGTGTTTGAAGATCAGATGAGATAATGGATGTGAAAACAAACCATAAATTGCTATTACGTTTCGTCTTATTTTCCATGAATATATTTGTGAATTTTATACAAACTGACATATCATATGTATTAACAATAGTAATGTGTGCCAAAGCCTAAGCAAAAGGACTTGTATGGAGTCAGATGTTGAGACAAACAGAAATATACATGTATATTTACAATTGTGTATTCATCTCTAAACTTATGCCATCAACGACAAGAGATTATTACACCCCCCCGACTAGAGACAGCAGTCAGATCTCTAGATTATTTGGCCAAGAAGGCAGAGGGGTGCTAGCCTGGGGAATGAACATCACCACGCCTGCCTTTCACGCATTTAAGACTCTCTGGTTTCCAGAAGATTTTGTGCCATTGGCTCTTGCACTTGCCATGTAAATAAATTTCAGAAATCAGACATTGGAAGGAAATAAGAAAGCACTGGGTCCTTCCTTTTGTATCTGTGTGTGCTTTTCTCAGGAGACAGACGGTACCAGCAGGTAACCCCGCGTCCTCCTTTCCAGGAGTGAGGGGGGGCGCCGTGTGTACAGGAGCCACTGCTGAAAACACGGGCAGAGCTGAAGTGTGAGGCTCACTGTCACACCCCTGTGGAAAGACACCAGCCGGGAGGGCGGCCAGACCTCAGTGTCAGGTTCTATCTGGTTGGTCAGTGGCCCACCAGCCTTATCAGAAATGACTCTCAAACTGAGCCAGATCCAGTGATGTTCAACGTGTCCCTCCCTTCCTCAGCCAGGACAGGTCTGCTCTCTTTCAGTCCCATATGATGGCCCAGGACTGAGAGGAACAGATGCGTCTCCCTCCCCTTCCCTCTCCCTTCTTCCCTCCCTCTCCTTCTCCTCTCCCCTCCCTCGCGTCTTCCTTTGTTCTCAATACAATCTTACTTTATTTAATGTTTTGAATAGGTAATACATTCTTAAGGTCATAAAAGAAAATCATAAAAGGATACAGGGAGGGGCGCCTGGTTGGCTCAGTCGGTTAAGTGTCTGACTCTTGATTTCGGCTCAGGTCATGATCTCACGGTTTGTGGGTTCGAGCCCCAAATCAGGCTCTGTGCTGGCAGCTCGGAGCCTGCTTGGGATTCTCTCTCTCTCCCTGCCCCTCCCCTGATCACTCTCTTTCTTTCTCTCTCTGTCTCTCCCCCTCTCTCCAAATAAATAAACATTAAAAAAAAAAAAAAAGATACAGGGAAATGTCTCAGGAACTCAGAGCCTGCTGTGTATCCTTCCAGAGATTTTTAAAAAATGCATATAGAAGGAACGCCTGGGTGGCTCAGTTGATTCAGCGTCCGACTTCGGCTCAGGTCATGATCTCACAGTCTGTGGGTTCAAGCCCCGCGTCTGACAGCTCAGAGCCTGGGGCCTGCTTCCAATCCTGTGCCTCCCTCTCTCTCTGCCCCTCCCCAACTCTCACTTTGTCTCACTCTGTCTCTCAAAAGTAAAATAAATGTAAAAAATAAATAAATAAATAAATGCATATACAAGCATTACAAGCTAATATGATTATATACTTTCCCTCACTCCTTCTTTTTTTTTTTTTTTTTTTTTTTTTTTTTTTTTTTTTTTTTTTTTTTTAAATTTTTTTTTCAACGTTTTTTATTTATTTTTGGGACAGAGAGAGACAGAGCATGAAAGGGGGAGGGGCAGAGAGAGAGGGAGACACAGAATTGGAAACAGGCTCCAGGCTCCGAGCCATCAGCCCAGAGCCCGACGCGGGGCTCGAACTCAGGGACCGCGAGATCATGACCTGGCTGAAGTCGGCGCTTAACCGACTGCGCCACCCAGGCGCCCCTTTCCCTCACTCCTTCTTACACAAATGCTAAACATTGTATCCTGATACATTGTATTCTGCTCCTTAATTTTCTCAACTAATAGATCTTGGAACATGAAGAGCGTCTTCGACCATTTTTTTTCATAGCTGCATAGTTTGCTAATCCATAACTTATTTTAATTAGATGGGCAATTACAACCGGTGCTGCAATGGAAAGCCTTGGACGTACATCATTTCCCAGCTTTATCTGTAATTAGAAGCGAGCTGCTGGGTCAAGGGGCGGGTGGATTTGTGGCTTTGAGAGCTATTGCCAAATTGCCTGTCCTAGAAATTGCACAAACTTACACTCTCGATGACAGTGTATGAGAAGAAACAGATTTCTAAAGCTTTACAACAGGAATAATTCTGCACGCTGATACGCATTGATTTAGCCCTTACTTTGTGCCAGGCACTGTGCTGGGCACATTACATTTACTGTTTCACGTAAGCCTAACACAATCTTTTGAGTAGGTGATGACAGTTCCTGCTGCCAGAGGGGAACGCCAAGATGCACAGGTGAGTCATATTCGGCTGCACCAACCCTTTTCGCTACTCCAGGCCTCTCATCTGGAAGTCGGGAAGTCAGCAAGGATTCGTTCTGATAATCGTGAGAAGAACACTGACGGCCTGCCTTTACTGAGCAGTCCCCTACCTCGCTTGGCCCTCACGGCACTGCGGCTCAAGCTCTGAATGATGCTCCGTGTCTTAGCAAGGGTAAAACCAAAGGTCAAAGACGTCACAAGCCCCTGGTTCAAGGTTACACGGCAAGTGAGAAGCAGTCCCAGTTCTGAACCCTGACACAATTGGCTGCACAACCCAATGCCTTCACACCGCTACACTCAGGTCGCAGCTTAGAAGTTCCAGAACACGCAGGCCTTGGCCTTTGCCCCCCGTGAAACCCTCAATCTACCGGTGAGGAAACTGAGGCCCAGGGGAGAGGGGAAGGGACCCGTTCAGTGGCTGCCCTGGGTTAGGACTCTCTTCTCTTTTTACACCCTGCAGTCACACAAGGGCTGTGACACCCTCAGCCCTGGGCTGGTACACTGTGTGGATGCCCGTGTCAGGTGTGGAGTGACAAAGGTCGTCTAGACACAACTCACAACCCAGATGGCAAGAAGCAGTCGCTATATGCACTCAGCACTGTAACTAAGCACGTGGATTTGCTTGATCCCTAACCCCACAACGCAGAGAGGTTAAGTGACCTGCTCATGTCACAGTCAGTTTGTGTGAGAGCTGGGACTTGAACTCAGGTATTTTTGATGTGAAAACCCACGTATTTCAGAGGTAGGACTGTTCAATGGTTAGGAACCCTGTCTCTGGAGTCACACAGACTGGTTCTCCCACTTACTATTTGTTGAACCAGGAGAAATCACTTAACATCGCCGAGCCTCAGTTTCCCTCTCTGTAAAAAGGAGACACATAATAGAGTTGGCCCTGGAACAGCATAGGTTTGAACTGCCGCAGGTCAGCTTCTATGCACATCTTTCACAGAACAACACTGTAAATGTATTTTCTGTTCCTTATGATTTTCTTAATAACATTTTCTTTTCTCCAGCTGACTTTATTGTAAGAATACAGTATATATACATGTAAGTATATATATATATACAGCAAGTATATATATATATATACATGTATATATATGTGTTAATGGACTGTTTATGTTGATAAAGCTTCCAGTCAGCCGTGGGCTATTAGTGGTTGAGCTGGGGTGGAAAGGCAAAAGCTATATGTGCCTTTATATATTTTATTCTGCCAGAGGCTGACGACCCCACGGTGTTCAAGCGTCTATTTGAATTCCACTTGAACTCTGCTTACTTAAAGGGATATTTGCACACCCATATTCATGCCAGCATTAACAATAGCCAAAAAGAAGAAGCGACCCAAGTGTCCGTCCATGGATGAAAGCATTAACAAAATGTCACACACAGACACACAGACAGACAGACAGACACACACACACACAAACACACACATGCACATGCATGTGCGCGAATATTATTTGGCCTTAAAAAGGAAGGGGATTCTGGCACCTGCTACAACATTGAGCACATAATGCTGAGTGAAATAAGCCAGTCACAAAAAGACCAGTACCGTAGAATTTCACTCATATGAAGAGCCTAAAGTACCCGAATACACAGAGACAGAAACCAGAATGGTGGTCTCCAGGGGGGCATGGAGTGGGGAGGGAGAAATACAGAGGTGTTTAATGGGTATAGAATTTCAGTTTTCCAGGATAAAAGGAGTTCTGTAGATGGAAGGTGGTGACTGACGCCCAATGGCCTGAAGGTATTTAATGCTGCTGAACTACACACTTACAAGTGGTTAACATGTCAATTTTATGCTGTACGTTTTTTTTTACCGTAATTCTTAAAAAAAAATGCCTGTTTTGAAGACATGTGAGAATTAAGAGGTCATGTTTGAGGGCTCCTGGGTGGCTCAGTCGGTTGAGCGTCTGACTCTTGGTTTCGGCTCAGGTCATGGTCTTATGGTTCACGAGATCGAGCCCAGAGTAGGGATCTGTGCTGACAGCATAGAACCTGCTTGGGATTCTCTTTCTCTCTCTCTCTCTTTCTCTCTGCCCCTCCTCCCTCATTGGTTCACGCTCTGTCTCTCAAAATAAATAAATAAACTTTTTTAAAAAAGAGAGAGATCATGTTTGTGAAGGGCTCAGCCCAGGCCTGGCACAGACGAGGCACTTACTTGGTGGTATTATTCGTACTATTAACAACCACTGTGCGTCTGTCATGGGAACCACCCCAGGTTAGACTACAGTGTCCCTGCCTTGTCTGCTGCACTAAGTGCATGTGAGAAATGAATGAGCTCTGGTGTGTGAAAAGAGAGGGAGACACAGAATCCGAAGCAGACTCTAAGCTCTGAGCTGTCGCCGCAGAGCTGGACATGGGGCTCGAACCCATGAACTCCAAGATCATGACCCGAGCCGAAGTTGGACTCTTGACCGACTGAGCCACCCAGGTGCCCCATAAACTGTTTTTGAAACGAGTGGAGAAGTAATTGATCAAGGTGTTTGGGACACATTTGTCATCGAGCTGAGCTTCTGTCTGTCACATCTTAGCACGTTGTTTTTACCCCAGGCTCGTACTGCTCACCTCCCCCGGGGGGGGCCCCTGCAGGCCTCCCTCTCCTGCAGGAGCCTAGTCTTCCTTATCTCCACATCCCAGCACCCGGCCCAGCACCTGTGTCTCCAGGGAGCTTTGTCAATTTTTGCCGACCCCAAGTGAGTTTGGGAGATGTGAAGCAACCCTGCACATAATTCTAGCCAGAAGACCTCCTTCTGAGGACAGAGGCAGGGGGTCCAGTGCTGCTCCCTAAGGTGGGGTGCTTTCCCGGGTGCAGATTCACACGGGAAGAGTCTGTCCGTCCCCAGGCAAACAGGGGCTGTGCTGACCAGCGGGCGTTGGCCTGCAGGGGAGGGACAGGAAGCGGAATCCAGGGAAAGTGGAGGGAAGGCTCCTGGACCTCCCAGGAAGGGGTGACTTCAGGACACGGGCTGCCTAGTTGTTTGCGATGGTTTTCATTACTTGGTCTGAACTCCTGCGGAGCAAAGTGTTTCTCAGGCATATTTGGAGAATCGAGTTCTGGAGTCCTTAAGCACAAAGGAATGCAATGAAATACCTCCTCCATGGAAGTGGAGATGGCCGTTGACAGGCTATCTCGGCCGTCTGTGCACACCCTCTGCAGACAGGGTGGCCCGCCAAGAGGGAACGTGACTTGCCCAAGGTCTCTTGGAAAAGCGTCAGGACTGCGACAACAGCTCACAGTTCCAGGCCAGGATCTTACAATCTTCTACTGACTGAAAGGGTTGTGCTGAGGTAAAGTAAGGAACAAAGGCAGTTTTTCTGGGGCAGGCCGGCAGTTTTCACATTCAAATACCTAATATGTTCACCAAAGAGACTCTACACCTTTGAGAAAGATTGGAATAGCTAACTTTCGAACTGAATTTGCCCTCCAAATACCAGACCAGGAAAATCACTTATTCGTCATTCTTCCCTTTGACTCATGATTCCTCAGCATGTCGTACAGAAGGGAGTGTTGGTAAGCCGTGGAGAAGAGGAAGAAGATGCGATGAGGCAGCACGAGGGACTTCCTTACTCATCAGATGCCTAACGACAAGCTTGTTCAGACTGTCTCAGGGATTAACAAGGGACTTTCTCCTCAAGGAAGGAAAGAAAATGGCTGCCACGGGGTTTTCCACTTAACAGAGCACAATTTGCCGACAGGTTCTAAGCGTCTCCCTGACTCCACACTGTGTCCTCTGGTAGGGGTTGGTGGTGGCTGGGGGGCGGATGGTGATTAACGTTAGATGGACATGCTAAAGTAAGACATGGGGGGATGGACGGTTCGTTCGAGATCACATGGCAAACTCGTGAAGTCAAGCTCAAGGAGTCTCACTCAGAGCTCAAGTTCCTTCCTGCTTCTGGAAGATTTCACAAGGCCAGGAAGCCAGCTGTCCTGGGTCAAGCGAAGGGGAGGTAGCTCTGGGACACACCCAGGAGCAGTTTCTGGTCAGGCATTCCTGGCAACATGGGGGACTGCAGCCCACCCACGCCTTGTCCATGATGAAAGTTGATAGGCAAGGCCTGCGGAATGCCGGGGCAGGGCAGTGCCTCGCTCGTGGTTTAGGGGCACTGAGAGGTCTCCCTTCTAAAAATATCTCCCTCTCCTTTCCTGCAGTGGAAGCTGAAATGTTCACTTGGAAGCCTTACTCCCTTGGTTTTCAGGGAGTATCCTCCTAGATCTGATTTAAAAATTAAATGCCATCATGTGCAGAACAAGCTGAGATATGATCATGCCATGACACTTCGCTTGGCATTTATTTATATCCCTGCACAGACCCAAAGAAGGATTTGAAACGATCACACATTTATTTCTCAGATTAGCCAGCTGAGGGAACCAGATCTTATTTCAGCAAATCTGTGGAGCAGCTAAGAGAGAACTCGAGTTCTGCCTGGGCCACCTCATTTGTCTGCTCAAACCGCTCCTTCCGACTGCACTTGAAACAGAACCCTCACCCATTCGCCATCTTGCTCGTGACGCGTCCTCCTCACGCAAATGCACCATCCTCTTTCCGGCCCCCAGACTTTCACCAAGCAGACCCTCTGCTGGCAGTCTTTCCCTCCACGCCTGGCTCCTCTTTGCTCGTTTTCCTTTTTCTGGTTTGGCTCCGCTCTTCTCTAGGCCTTGGCTTGAAATGCCACCTCTTAGGTGTCCCCTTGACTTTGCCAGCTAAGGTAAGCATTCACTCTTGTCTTTCGAAACACCATTCTTTGCCTCATAGACTTTCCTACCATTTGATACGTGTGTCTATGGTTGACCCGTGTCTTTTGTAGATTCTCTGTTTATACATTTGCCTACTCCCCCAAACTGATTTCTGTCTCCACAATCAATACTTGCAGCGCTTTGGAGGTCACCTGTGGGCATGCGCAGAGTGGCAAAAAATTCGAGTCCGCCAACTCGCATGCTGCCAGCTGAGATCCAGCAAAGCCACAGTCTGCTTCTTGTCTCAGTTCTGGGACTCTAAACAAAGTATCCTTTTCACAATTTTCTGTCACAATGTTTGCCTCTTGGAGCTTGTGGGTGGTGGTTTCACCGTTTGAAATGGTCCCCAAGTGCAGTGCTCAGGTGCTGTCTGGTGCTCCTGAACACAAAAAGGCCGTGATGTGCCTTCCGAGAAGAGGTATGTTACCGTGTCAGGTGAGATTCTTTCAGGCATGAGTTATGTTGCTGCTGGCCGTAAATTCAACGTTAAGGAATCAACAACAGATATTAAATAAGATGTCTCTAAACAGAAGCGTACATAAACCAAGACTAGGATGATGGTGGGTGAAATGTTGTGGCCAGAGGCTCCCAGGAACCTAACCCTGTGTTTTCCCCTGGGAGCCATCATTCAGCGTTCACTGATTCAGTTCTCGTGGTGACTTTATGAAACATGACTACTGTGAATAATAAGAACCACATTTTAATTTGTTCTGTTAGTTTCTTTGGGCCCAAACAAACCGGGTGGCTTAAAACAGCAGAGTGGCCTTCTCTCATAGTTCTAGAGGCTAGAAGTCCAAAATCAAGTCGTCGGCAGGGTCTGGCCTCCTCCAAAGGCTCTAGAGAAGAGTCCTTCCCTGCCCCTTCCTAGTTTCCAGCAGTTTGCTGACAATCCTTGGTGTTCTTTGGTTTGTGGTTGGCCCTCTGCTTCAGTCATCATATGGCGGTCTCTCGCGTGTCTCTGTCTCTGTGTCCTTTCTCTTCTTGTAAGGACACCCGTCATATTGGATTTAGGGCCCAACCTACTTCAGTTCAACCTCATCTTATAAAGGTGTTTATTATATGTAACATATAAAAATACATTTATTGCATATTATATATAATTCACACACATATGTAATTTATATATTTCATCAATACATTAAATAAAGTATTTAATCGATATCCATCTATCCGACCACATTGTAAACTCTGTGGGGCAAGGACAATGGCTTTCTTATTCTTCTTTTCATCTCCAATGCCAAGTCCAGCCTGATACAAGATGGTAAATATATATGGGGGATGAATGGGTGAATGCATGAATGGATTTCAAAGCTCAGAATGTTGGAGACTATCGAGGCAGCAGGGAGCAAAGTCTCTAGGTGCCCCAGACTCCTGGACTTCCTTCCTCCCTCAGGTCAGTCTGAGAAAGGTGTCACGTGGGTGGCTTTCCAGTCTCAACCCACCCCCCCCCCCCGACTTCAGCCAGTTATGCTGTTTGTATCTGCTTTAGCTATTCCTATCCCGTATTGCTTTTCTAAAAGAACTTTAATGAGTTTTAAAAGTGGGAAAAATACTGAGATTCCCCCCAGCCCCCTTTACAGATGAGGACACTGAGGTCCGGAGACATAAAGGGGTTTGCTCCGGGTCACCAGGCAGTCATGGGAGAGGCAGCCAGGGTTTTTGAGCCCTATTCCCGAAGTTTTGCCTCGATGCTCACCTTCCTGCCAAGACATACAAGGGAGAGTTTTGGAATTTGCCCCCCCCCCCCCGCCCCGGACCCTGTTTTTCTATCTGGGAGAAGGAAACAGGGCCCACGGCATGTGCCCCTTTCTCCACAGCTCTCAAAGGCCCTTTGTGCCAGTTCCATGGACATTCCACGAGCCTGCTCTGGGCAAATCCATCTGCCAGCGGGTCATAAGCCTGGCCTTCATCTCTGAGCTGAGGTGGCTTGGCCTTTCTGTCTTTAAATGCACTCGTTGCTTTCTAGAAAGCTGAAACCAAGGGAGGGAGATTGGGTTTGGGAGGCCGGGCGCAGATGGGCCGGGGTGGGCTACCAGAGGAGAGCGGTCTGTTTTGCAGACCTGGCTTGAGAAGAAAGCTGTGCTAATTATCTCCCAGGCCCAGCTGCAGAAATGCCTTAGCTCGGCAGCCGATTATAAATAGCCCAGAATGCACTCACAGCCGCTTGAAAACAGGGATATTTTTTCCCTGGGTTAGAAGAACAGCTCTTCACAGCTATCCTGGGGCCCCTCCTCAACCCCACCCCCAAAGAGCTGTGATTTATGTCTTAGCACCATTACCGGGACCAAGTATCACACAGCTCCGATAAACAATGATTAATTCATTGCCAAGTTGTGTGAAAAAAGGAGGCATTCCTCTGGAAGTCCTCTCTTTCACTTTGGCAGAGATATGCTGACCCGTGAGACCAGAGGGGCAGTTTCGCTGTGAGTTCATCACCCTGGCTTTCATCTGGCTCTTTCTGTCCTTGAATGTGGTGGGGGCTGGGGAAGGTGGAGGGCAGGAGGGGGCAGAGGAGGGCTGCTCTGAACTTGACTTTTGCCGGGATGCTCCAGAATGAAAAAGCCAAGGATGCTGGGCCAGTCCGTTTACATTTGAGTCCTTCTTTCTAGAGGGAAATCAGCCTCTATCTGAGGACATCAGGCCTTAATGCAAATATCCTAAAAATCCCCGCACCAGCTGGCTCACGCCTTACGACCTTAAGTTTGAACAGCAGCTCCCAACGTACAAAGCACTTTTCATGTCCTGCTCTCATCTGACCCTTACAACAACTGTTTTATTTGTTTGTTTTTCTGGAATCAAAGACAATCCCTGCTTGTTGTAGGAAAGTTTCAAAATTTCACACAGGCATAAAGTAGAAAAAAAAAAAAATCCCACCCAAATCCCATCACATTGAAACAACAATGTTTTCACCGTCATCCCTCCAGACCGCCTCTATTGGATTACAGATGGATGTAATTTTACCTGCCTGGGATTATATTGTTGTGTTAGTTGGGCTCTTGGTAGAAATCGACGCCCACTGCAGAGAGTTTAAGAGAGACTCTCATTTGGGCCCGGGCAGAGGCTAAGAAAACCAGCAAGGAGTGGTGCCATACAGCAGAACCAGCGACAAGGGGGAGCCATTATTACGCATAGGTCAGAAGGCCAAGGGCAGGGAACAGTTACGACAAACCAGAACTGTACCAAGAGGCCTGCGTGTCAGAAACTGTAGCCTTTAGTGGAGACCCTGCCAGCCCCAGCAAACCAGCAGAGAGGGAATCAAAGGAATAAATACCCCGATCTCACTCTCCCCTTACCCTCCCGTTGCTAGTGCCTCCCATTGGCCAACCCAGCCACAGTTAGAAGGCATAGAAGCCCACTGACGGCAGTCCATGGAGGCCAATACTGCAGGGCACAGAACAGGAGGCAAAAGGATAGAGAGTGAACAGGAGAGACAAGCAGAAAATGTCCTTTACGTCCACTGTAGTACTGCCTTTATCATTCCATGGTAAGCCAAGAAGTTTCTAATTCAATGAACGTAGATAGACATCATAAGTTTTAGTGAACCTTGTGTGGATGTAGCAAATTTATTTAACCGATCCCCTGTTGATGGACACACAGTTAGTTTCCAATTTCTCAAGAGCATAGACAATGCTGTGATGGGCAGATCTGTACATACAAACTCTTTGTGCACTCGGGATACATGATTTTGATTCCCCTTTGATGTTTTTTAGAAACTGGGGCTCATTGTCTATGAGGTTTGCCCCCAATCACACAGTGGTCCCCGTGGCTTTTCTAAAACTTTTAACTTTTCAGCCTTGAACGTGGAGTGCTCTGTGACAGGAAAAGGAGTAGGAAAGTAAGTTTTTAGTTTCGAAACAAAAAAATGCTGGTTCCCTTGAAAGTCCCATCACTCATATGACCCTGAAAGGGAGGGGTCTCTTAGGTCCTCGGACAACAGGGCTTCAGTCAGTCATGGGGACAAGGGGAGGAGGACAGAGGAAGTGCAAAGGGCAAACAGAAAGTGATGTCATAATACACCACTGGCTTCACGGGTGTCACCTTAAGCGGTGGCAACAACTCCAGAGGCCTTCCTATGGTAAAGCGTGGAAGAAACGGGCCCAGAAGTCTGACGGAAGTGAGTGGAAGGCACAGAGCTGTGCTTCCTGCTTGTGCCTCCGTCTCCGCGTCTGAAAAGCGGAGACGACACTCACCACGCAGACTTGTCCTGAAAGCCTCTTGACACACACACGTGGAAGGGCCTGGTACTTAGTGGGTCCTCAACAAATGCACACGTCTTCCTTTCTTGCCCCAAAGCTGGGAGTCAAGCCAGATGAAATAGGATTTTTTTTAAATTCGCAAAGGTTTATTGAAGAGTAAATAAGAAGGTCAACGAGACCCGAGGAGTCTAGAAGCCAACACGTGTGTGAGCCTGCTCGGTACTCGAAAGTCTCTTCTTTTGCCTGGACCCTTGCTCCTGTCTCGAATGGTCTTTCTCTTCTACCTGGTCAAATTGCTTCCAGTCCTCATTGCCCACTCGCGAGGGAACCCAAGCAAATGTGTCACCCCCTCGGCTGCCCCCCCCCAGCCCTGTGGCACTGCGACGCTCCCTCTCTCTCAGAACTGATCTCTCGGTGTAGACCAGCGGTTGAGAGTTTGGGGGTCAGATCGGTTGGTTGCTCCCGGCTCTGCCGTGCACCACGCCAGGGAATCTCCGCGTCCTCATCTTAGAAATAGGAAGGACATCTCCTGCCCCACAGAGCAGTTGTGGCAACTGAAGGGGTCTAGACATGCAAAGCTCACAGAACAGAGCCTGGCCCGGCGGGAGCCCTCCACGGTCCACGCGGGAGTTGTGATTGTTATCGCTGCGCCCCTGGCACAGCGCAGGGGCTCCGTGGACGTCTGTCAGCAGAATGAATGACGTGTTTTCATTAGCAAAATAGCAGGACACACGATCCCCAAATGGTCCAGAATCAAGAACACACAAAGGGACAAGGTCCACAATGGGACGCAGCGCGCGGGGAAGAGAGGTTTCCGTGATGCGCAGCCTGGGGAGGAGGTGCGGGTGGGGCCTGCGCCTGGTTCCTCTGTAGGGGTTCGCGGGTGGGACGCGAATGAAGGACAGAAGGCGACGGGGCTACCGAGTCCCAGTCCCGGCACTTCTGGCCCGTGTGACTTGGGCCAAGCCCCTTCACCGGAGAGGCTGGCCTTCAGCGCACACTTTGTGGATGAGGATAACCAGCCCCCGGCACACAGAGCTGCTGTGAGGACCAGGCAGACGAGCTAAGGAAGGCTCCCGGCGCGCGGTGAGGGCAGGCTGGCCACTCTGCTGTTACTATTCTTGCGGCCACTCGTGATGATCGCGCCCTCACCTACGCCCTGCTGCGGGGCTCCTCTGCCCGCTGGGGCTCCTGGGAGCGTCACCATCCAGGATCCGGTGATTCTGGGCACCTCCACGGACTGGAGAGCCGCAGGCCGGGGAGCCGACCCGCCGGGCCAGGGCCTGTGCCCGCCGAGAGCCGGCCTCCTGCCGGGAGACCATCTGCCGGGGCTGCCGCGGCCAGAGCAATGAGGTGGAAGCAGGGAAGGAGTCTCAGTGTCTGAGCGAGATGCCAGCCTGGGCACCGGCTTTCTGCTTCCCCTGGTGCCGCCATCGGCTCCATCGGCTCGCCCGCCTCCTCTGGCCTTCCCCCAAGAGCAGCCACTGGGCCCCTGGCCTCGTTGCCAGGGACACGGTCTCCCTCCGAGGCTTTGCCTCCCGTCTCTGACTCCACCACGTCCACTCCCCGGCTACTCACTCCTCCCCAAGGGAAGGCTCCCTTTTCTTTCATTCATTCATTCATTCATTCGTTCGCATAACAAATATACATCAGGCGCCTTGCTGTGTATACCGGGTGCTGTTCTAGGTGCTGCAGATGTGGAATTGGAAAAGAAAGAATGAGAACGAAATCCCTGTCCTCACGGAGATTATATTCTAGTGGGGAAGCGCGACCACGAATAAATTAATATATGTAATACAAAGAAAATAACGCAGAAACGGCTTCCTGGGGCAGAAGGCTGACATGTGATGAGGGGGCCTCCACGGTGTCTGGGAGAAGAGGGCCCCCAGCGAAGGAGCAGCCGTGTGAAGACTTGCGTCAGTGACACGCTTGATGGTTTGTGAGGAGTAGCAGGGTGGCTGGTAGGGTTGGGGTACAAGAAATGAGGGGGCCACGGGTGTGAGAAGAGATTGAGTCGGTATCGGGGGTCCGATAGCATAGGGCCGAGGAGGACGTTCCAAAGACATTGCATTTTATTCAAAGGGATGGGAAGCTGCTGGCCCCAGAGATTCAAACAAGGGAAGGAGACACTCGGATTCCGTTTTAGAAGTTTCACTCTGGGGCGCCTGGGTGGCTCAGTCAGTTCAGCGGCCAGCTCTTGATTTCGGCTCAGGTCATGGCCTCACGCTTTGTGGGATCGAGCCCCACGTCGAGCTCTGTGCTGACAGCAGAGTCGGCCTGGGATTCTCTCTCTCTCTCTCTCTCTCTCTCTCTCTGCCCCTTCCCTGCTGGTGCTTTCTCTCTAAATAAATACATGCATACAAACATACATACGTCAATACATAAGCATTAAAAAAAATAAAAATGAAAGTTTCACTCTGGGTGCTGTGTGGAGAATCGGGGGGGGGGGGGGGGAGGTGGAGACAGGGCTCTTAGTTAATAGGTTGTGGCAATAACCCAGGTGAGACGAAGCGGTTTGGACCCGCGTGCTGATGACGTCAGTGACGACAAATACGTGGACCCAAGACGTATTTTGAAGGAGACGGTCAATATGACCTGCTGGTAAACGGGAGTGGAGTGTAAGAAGGTATGGTGTCTCAAGAATGACTCCTAGGCTTTTGGCCTAAGCTAAATGCCGGCGCCTTTTCCTAAGATGAGGAACATGAGGAGGGAGAAGCTATTCGGATAAAATCAGACTTTGGTTCTGAAAGCCTGAGGGCTCTCCTAGCCAGGAAAGAGGAAATGCCAAGCAGGTATTTTCGTAGTCTTTGAATCTGGAACTCAGGAGAGAGACTGATCTTGAAGACAGGAAGCTGATGCGGGCAGGGCGAAGGGCCTGAATGAGCTTCCTGGAGAGCGAGATAGCAATTGGAGGAAGAAGGCTGAAACCAAGTTCAGCAGGAGGAAAACAAGGAAAGAGTGGAGTTCTAGAAGCTGAGTGAAGAAAAGTTTCTAAATCCGGGTCGTTGGGAGAATAATGGTCCCCGAGAGACACCCACATGCTAATCCCTGGACCCTGTAGATGTGTTACTAAAACCGGCCAAGAGACATTGCAGATGTGATCAGCGTTATGGACCTTGAGAGGAGGAGATTATGATATTCTCCAGGTGGGCCTTAAAAGCAGAGAGACTCTTTCCTGGCTAACTAAGGTCAGAGGGAGATATGACAGAAGAACTGTCAGAGAAATTCAGTGTTCCACAAACCAAGGAAGGTGAGCAGCCTCCAGAAGCCTCTAGAATCTGAAAAAGGCAAGGAAATGGATTCTCCCCTTGAGCTTCCAGGCAGAAACACAGCCCAGCCTGCATTTTAGCCTAATGAGACTCCTCTCTGACTCCTAACCTACAGATCTGTGAAATAATAAATCTGTGTTACTCTAAGCCACTGCATTTGTGGTAATTGGCTGCAGTCGCCGTAGAAAGCTAATAAAATGAAGAAGTGATCAGCTGGTCAAGTCACAGTTCAAGCTTTAGGAAAATAACAGTGAACATTTCCAAAGGTTTGGGCAACACAAAGTCCTGGGGACTTTGGCCAGGCTAGTTTGGAGGGGAGGAAGGGAGGTGGAACGGGGCTGAGGAGAGCGTGGGAGGGGAGCAGGAAATTCTGAGGATACGCTGAGCTTTGGAGAAAGTCATCTAGAAAAGGAAGCCAAGAAATGGGTGAAGACGTGTGTGGCCTCAAGGGAGAGTCGAAGGTCTTATTTTTGAAGATGGAGGTATCACCGCGGGCTGGTGAGAATGAT
Organism: Felis catus; assembly: GCF_018350175.1. NCBI lineage: Eukaryota > Metazoa > Chordata > Mammalia > Carnivora > Felidae > Felis > Felis catus. The sequence continues at coordinate 67,683,666 of NC_058385.1, read as the reverse complement.
ACGGAGCCAAATGTGATGAAGTGACAAAGAGTCTACGTTCCGGCTGCGGGTCCCGTCCCCGTCCACTCCTGAGTGCTCTGTAGCCAAGAGCCGAGACGAAGGACCGACAGGAAGAGATCGACACCTCGACTCAACCTTTCATGGAAGACAGGGATCTCGCAACAGGGTGGACACAGGACTCATCTCGGGCCCCTGCCCTTTCCATGTGTGGTTCTGTGGTACCTCAACCCATCCTTTCCACACCCCGTACTCCAGAGGTCGTGAGGTCTCCGGGCTTCCGGGTGCGCGTTTCCTAGGGCAGCAATACTGCATCTCTCTTGTTCTCCGTGTTTCCCCAGCCTAGCCTAGATGCTGACACACGGAGGGCACCCATACCTGCTCTGCTGAATGATGGTAACAGCCACATCTACCGAGCGCTCACTACGCTCTAGGGGCTCTACTGGCCGCAGGTGCGATCTCACACAAAAATCCTGACAGCGGCCCAATCATTCCCACGTTATAGGCAAGTAAACTGAGTCCCAAAGAGGTTAAATGACCTGGCCAACATCACCTGGCTGGTAAATGGCAGGACTGGGACTTGAATCCAGGGAGCCTGACTTAAGAGACCCCTCTTGCGAGCAGCCCAGCGCATCACCTACGGCGTGTAGCAACTGAAGTGAGTCAAGTTCAGGTGCTAAAGGAGCAGAGTGGAGCAGGACCAAGGCCTTCTTAGAAGAAATGTCTGAGCTTGGTCTTAGGATGAGGAAGACGCAGCCAGGGAAGACACTGGAAAGGGAGCCCTGAGAGAAGAGGAAGGCAGAGAAAGCACAGAGGTGCGGAACGCGTGCCGCTGTCGGGAAACTCCCTGAAGCTGGTTTTGCTGGAGCTGAGGAGCCTGGAGCAGGGAGAGGGATGCAGGGCAGAGAGGCAGGGCCCGCTGCACAAAGGCCTGGCAGGCAAGAGAAGTCTCCAGAGGAGCCCGGTGAAAACTATGCGGGGTGCCAGCCCCCCACCCCCACCCCACCGACAGTCTGGGTGCAGATTTGGGCACGGTCAGTGCTGGAGCGGGGAACCAGAGGCGACCGCGGCCCAAAAGCCAACCCCAGCCGGCCGTCACCCTCACAGCTGACTCTGGCCTCTCCCAGTCTACGGAGATTCAAGTTCAGTCCGGAAAAGCAGTGGCCAGGGACCAAGGCCTGGAGGGGGCTGGGCAGTGTCGGAGAAAGGGGGCAGAAGCCAAGCCTCTGTGTTCCTACAGACAAAGGGAGAAAGCAGTCTGAGAGTGAGGACAGCATGTGACACCTGGGCCACAGGCCTCAGCGGCAGCCGCTGCAGCCACGGGGATAATGGCTCCTTTTGTCCTGCTCATAAATTCTCCGGAAAAGAAAGGGTTCCAGGGCCTGCGTCTCCTTGCTTGCACAATGCGGGCGGCCCGGGGCCCCACTGGGAGGGCTGCCACAGCATTTGGGGAGCATTCAGACCCCTTCACTGTCTGTGCCTTCCCCTCGAGCAGGAGCAGGAGATGGGGCGTCCTGCCAGACATTCTGCAGGGGTTGGGGGTCTGGGCCGAAGCACCGCCTGAGCCAGGAACTTGGTTGCACAGCCTCCTCGAGGAAACCAGAGGGTCCTGAAGCTCTGAATGAGAGTCTTAGTATCTGTGCTGTCACCGCCTAATGCTTGGCCTCCCCCGCTGTCACCCCGGCCCCTGGGCCTCCACTCTCAGCAGGCTATCATGGCTCCAAGCACAGCCTTTGGCGCCCGAGAAAGTGGGGTTCAAATTCTGACTTTGCCACTAAGAATGGCAAGCTGTTTAACCCCTACAAGCCTCACTTTCCCTATCGGTAAAGTGGACCGAACAGCCCCTACTTCGTAAGACTGGCAATGAGAAAATGCGTACAACATGCTTAACTTGAAAACACAGCCTTCCAGAAGGGCTCAGAGAGGGTAGAGGCTGGGTCGTCCAGCCTGTCCCTGGTTTTCTCCAAAGGCAAGGCACTCACGTCCTGTATTTTATATTCAGACCGAGTACCGAGCTGCCTCTTATCCTCTCATTGGTGCTGAGGGTAAAGAGGGAGGGGCCCAGACTTATGAAGCATTTACTACATGCCATGTGCTACCATAAATGACCCAGAGAAACCAGAGGCCATGTCCACGCCACGCAGAGGAAGTGACCAGGATTTGAACCCAAGTCTGTCCAACCCTCTGCACCATGGTACTACAAGAGAATTTTTCTTATCTGTGAAAATAGCTCCCATGCCCTCCCTAGTACCTTCTCTTCTCCAGGGAAAACATTCCCCAGGCCTCCGGGGAGATGGTTTTGTGTTCTTCTATCATCTTGGCCTCTTTCCTTGGAACATACTCTAATTTGTCGCTGTCTCCCTTAAAAAATAGCCTCCAGACACAATATTCCTGTTGTCTTCTGACCAGTGCCGGAATAGCAACACATTCTCATCTCCTTTATTGTAGCTGCTATGTTTCTACTCATAAAACCGAAGATGATGAGGTGCTCTGGTCATCACTTTATGCTGATGGCTCTCATCACTATATATTCAGCTTATGAAAATAATATGTCTCCTGTGCTCTGAACGTTTGTAGCAGTCATTGTGGATTTTTGTTGTGATAATAGAACGCTTTCCAACTAGTTCAAGCATATTACATTTGGTAGCTCACAGAATCTCCAGCAGGGCCAAAGATTCCAGCTCAGAAGCAACACAGCCAGGAATGATTCATGAGCCACCCTGACTAGGCTTCTCCACTGGAGACATTAGTGCCATTGGACAAGGTCGTACCACACTCACATTGCACACACTGGCATGGAGCGCTGTCTCCAAGATAATCTGAAATCTGGATTTCCCACATGTAGCAACTCTTTCTTCACCTCTGTCGCTTCTAACTAAACCTCCCTGGGCACATGGCAGGGACTGAAAGAGTTAATACAGGTGTAACCAGCCTCCGAGAGGGCTCCAGGGATCCTCACCTCCTGGCATTCGTGTCCTTGTGTCATCCTCTCCCACACTGGATAAGGCCGACTGGTGAAACCAATAGGATTTTGCAAACATGACAGTGTGACCTTTGATATTAGGTCAAAGAAGACATTGCAACTTCCAGTTTGCTCTCTTTTTTTTTTTTTTTTTAATTTTTTTTTTCAACGTTTATTTATTTTTGGGACAGAGAGAGACAGAGCATGAATGGGGGAGGGGCAGAGAGAGAGGGAGACACAGAATCAGAAACAGGATCCAGGCTCTGAGCCATTAGCCCAGAGCCCGACGCGGGGCTCGAACTCGCAGACTGCGAGATCGTGACCTGGCTGAAGTTGGACGCTTAACCGACTGCGCCACCCAGGCGCCCCTCAGTTTGCTCTCTTAGAGCACTCGTCCTAGGAGGAGCCAACTGCCAGGTCATGAGGACACTTAAGCAGCACTCTGAATTGGCAAAGAGGTGTCTCCATGGCGAGGAACTAGAGCCTCCTGCCAACAATCAGCCCAAATGAGCCGGGACTGTAAGGAAGCCATCTTAGAAATGGAACCTCCCGCCCCAGGCGAGCCTTCGGGTGATGCAACCTTGGCCACCATCTTGACTACAACCTCACGAGGGATCCTGAACTGGAATCACCCAGCCAAGCTGCTCTCAGACACCTTATCCCCCAAACTATATGAGATACAAAATAAAATATCGTTTGATATTTGTTGCCTAAGTTTTGGGGTAGTTTGTTATGAAGCAATGGAAAATTAATACAATACATGTAAAGACTTCAGAATACCGCCTAGCCTAAGGTCGGCCTTCCTTCGGCTGTCCTTGTATTTATCCTTGCTCACCCCCTGGGCCAAATATCAGAACCATCACCCGAGCAACCTGGGGAGTCTGGAAAAGGGAAAAGAATGCCAATTTCACTTACTCTTCACGGCAACCCCCTGACTGAGTATATTGGTATCTTCATTTCACCGATGATGGAAGCTGAATCACTTGCCTGGGGTTTTGAAGACAGAGATCCAGGATAGGAGCCCTGGCTGTCTGACTGCAGTTCACCATGGCAGCAGGCACCATGGGAGGCTGAACCTCACTGGGGGAGCCCCCAACTCTGTGAATTGTCACTTCAAGTCTTTGTAAGTATGACATGTAGAAGCCGGGGGGATGAGCAGAAGCAAAAGGAGGGAGAAGCCAGAAATTGTAACTCAATCCCATGAGACCCGGGGAAAATGCTTTTGACACCAATTTCTTCACTATCACCCCTTTGGGGAGAGACATCAGAAGGACACAAGGTTAATTCGGCTGATAGGAAGAATTCAGAGCTGACAGTCTCTTCTCAAAGATATGTCTGATTAAGGTGCAGGCTGTCTGGGAAATCCCCAGTTGTCCAAGGAAGCCCCCAGGCATCCTGTTAGGCTGGGCTGCCTTCCTCACACCGCATTTGACCTGCCACCCCCAGCTGGATCTTGGGGGCTGCCCTGTCCCCTGCCCAGTGCCAACCCTGGAGTGAAACTAACCCCTTGCCCCCACCTCTTTGCTGTCTCCCAAACACATACCCCAGGCTCTGTCATTTCAAGGTTTCTCTTACTAGTTGCTGTGGGGTAAAGGAGCAGAAAAGAAACATTGGGAAGTTATGGGGGAAGAGTTCCAGGAATATATAGCATAGAACAATGGGAAGGACAGAGATCTAAAGAAAGAACCACCATGACTCAAACCCTGATACAATCATATCATTGCTATGGCCCTGGGCGAGCAACACAACTTCCTTGCTCCTCAGTAACCCGAATAATAAGGAGGCCCCTGTGCAAAGGGCAATTCAGCAAAAGCTATCAAAATCTACAGTACGTAGACCCTCCTGCCGCAAGAAAGTGCCCTACAGGAATACTCTTGCCCACACTCAAGATTCAGTGCACAAAACTCCATGGTGACATCGTTTGTAACAAAAATTGGCAATTTCTCATTCATCAGAAAATAGGTAAATAAATGATGGGGCACCCGTAAGATGGAACTGCTTGGCAGCTGTCAGAAAGAATGAAGTAGAAACAAAGAGAACAGCTCGTTTCTTCTCCTCCAGTGGTTTTCTGTGCCGTCCTTCACTCCCGGCTGCCTTCCTGGTGTCTTCTCGCTCCGTTTGCCCCCACGCCTGGCAGAGTACCTTGAAACCAGTGGCTGTTCCACAAAGAGCTGGCGATTCGTGGAAAGACACGGAGCTGGGCCCGTGCTTTCTGAGAGACAGTCTTCTGACCTTTCTGAAAGCAGCTCCCTTGATACGCCAGCTAGAGGCGGAATGGGGAGGGGACCCCCGGTCTCTAGGCTCCCGGCCGAGCCCTCCCCTGATAACTCAGGCCCTCCTCATCCTCTTCTATTGCAACAACCTGAACTGAAATCCTGCCTCTGTCTCTTCCCCTCCGTCCCTCCTCTGTGCGGCTGCCAGAATAATCCTCTCCAAGCACAGCTCTGCTTCACCCCACTCCCCGTGGTTGCGGAGGAAGGTCCCCGTGCGCTAGCCCAGCAGACACACACCGCTGCCCCAGCCCCACGTTATCTCCTGCTGATCGCCTTTAAGAAGATCCTTGGTCCAGCCACCCTCACGCCAGCGTAAGGCTCCACCTTTGCCTCTGCGTGTAGCATTTTCTTCTCCTATGCTACGCCCTCCCTTCCCTCGCTCTACTTCCCTGCTGGGACCCTTGCTCCACACCTAAATCACACCCGTCCTCTGACACCCCCTCTGGGAAGACTTCCCAGATCACAGCCTCTCCCGCCATTCCTACCACCTCACTGGCTAGGAGTTCCCCGAGCACCACGGACAAGACTGATTCCCCCTTCAGCAGGGAAAATAGTTACCACTGAGTCTCTCTCAGTGCCCGCCCCCACCCCTACCCTGGGGACCTGGCATTTCCAAGGCAGCAGGTGCTCAATAACTACGTGAAAAAATGATTAATGAGCAAACCAGAGCAACGGATTACTACAGGGATAATTTCCAAGCGAATGAAAGAGTAGATGAATGAATGGCCCCGAATTCATGAAGGAATGATAATAACCGACCCTAGTTTCATGGTCACTGGTCCCTTTTCTCCAGACAATTAAAGTCAACAATGCAAAGATCGTCTTGGTAAAGCCAGAAGCTGAGGATATAATTTCCTCAGGATCACATGAGCTCACCCGGGGAGAGAAGCATGAGCAACAACAGCTACAGAAAAGGAAATACAGGTAGCCAAAAAATATGAGAATATAGTCAGCATCACTCATGACTTTTGAAAATGTAATTTGAAACAAGACATACGTTTTTTTTTCCTGTAAGATATAATGCTTGTGTGTGTGTGTGTGGTAGTGGTGGGGGGTGCAGGATGAAAGGAAACAGGCAGTCTCAAATACTGTTGGTGTTACTAAATCTAACACTTACAGAGATCGGCCTGGAAATAACACATCAAATTTTTTCATCTTTAAATATGTTTACCCTTTGATCCTGCAACTCCATTGTTAAAAATTAATCCCATTAAAAAATAAAAAATAAAATTAAAAAAATAAAAATTAAAAAAAAATAAAGTTAAAAAATTAAAAATTAAATTAAAAAAATAAAAATTAAAATTAAAATTAAAAAAAAAATAATCCCAATGAAATAATTGGGCAAGAAGACCAAGACTTGTGGGGCGTCTGAGTGACTCCGTTGGTTAAGCGTCCAACTCTTGATCTCAGCTCAGGTCTTGATCTTAGGGCCGTGGGTTCAAGCTCTGCATTGGGCTTCATGCTGGGGATGGAGGCTATTTAAAAAAAAAAAAAAAAAAGATTGGGGCGCCTGGGTGGCTCAGTCGGTTGAGCGTCCGACTTTGGCTCAGGTCATGATCTCGCCGTCTGTGAGTTTGAGCCCCGCGCCGGGTTCTGTGCTGACAGCTCAGAGCCTGGAGGAGCCTGCTTCGGATTCTGTGTCTCCCTCTCTCTCTGCCCCTCCCCCACTCATGCTCGGTCTCTCTGTCTCTCCTTCTCTGTCAAAAATAAACATTAGGGGCGCCTGGGTGGCGCAGTCGGTTGAGTGTCCGACTTCAGCCAGGTCAGGATCTTGCGGTCCGTGAGTTCGAGCCCCGCGTCAGGCTCTGGGCTGATGGCTTGGAGCCTGGAGCCTGTTTCCGATTCTGTGTCTCCCTCTCTCTCTGCCCCTCCCCCGTTCATGCTCTGTCTCTCTCTATCCCAAAAATAAATAAAAAACGTTGAAAAAAAAATAAATAAACATTAAACAAAATTTAAAAAAAAGATAAAGACTTACATACAAGAATTATTTCAATATTGTTTGTAAGAATGACAAATGGGAAACAACATAAAAGTCTATCTAGATGGTCTAGTTAAATAAATTGTGTTTTGTCCACACAGTGGAACAATCAAGCCCTATACAGTCACGAAGCAGAGTATCATTCTGCATAGACAGAACATATGCTCCTATATCACTAAGTGGCAAAAGCAGACAAAGAATGATATGATCCTTTTTACTGACGGTACATGCATGTGTTTATTTGTGAGTAGCAGAATTTTGGAAGCCTATGGCTAGGATTGTGAGAACTGTTGCTTTTTATTTTATACACTTTCATAGTTTTTTGAAAAATAATCATGGATTACTTTTATAGAAAGAAAAACAATCAGTGAGACCAAGAGGCAGGCGGAGGGCTCTGGCTTCCGTCCTTCCAGTCCTGGCCCTGCTTCTACTGCTCCTGGGCTCTGCTCTGTCTCTGTCCAAGGACACAGTCCCTGGGAAAGGCTGCCCTAGCCCACTTTCTGAAACAATTAAAACAATGGTGCTTTCTACGGCAACGTCAAGAGCAACCTCCAGAACAAACCTTGGCCCCCCTTCAGACCCTACCCAAGGGACTGGAGTGCATGAAGGTCCTGCAGCTCGGGGAGAAAACTGCTCAGGGTGGACCTTCGGGACAGACTTCCTCTTCTGTGGTCTTGCCCAGCTTTGTTCCAAGGTCAAATTGCCTGTGGCTACTGGCCTTGTAACTTGCCAGCTTTATCCACAGCCCCAGGGTATGAACTAATAGGGCCTGGGCAGGGTTCCAAATCAACCAGAATAGAAGGGAGGGAAAGGGGGTGTTATTTGAACCCAAAAGCTCCATGGGAAGGAGACGAAATAGTTAACACAATATTTGCTAATATTTCATAATTGTTGTATGCCTGACACTGTGTTGATTAATTAAGCCTTGGGGTCAGGGCTTTGGACAAGAACCTAATCTGTATGGCCGTCAGGTTTTTCCATCTAGGAAATGATAGGGTAACGCCTTTTTGGGGGTTGCTCTGCAGACTAAATAGAGTATACATGTAAAATACTTAACTCAGTGCCTGGAGTACGATAATTGATCAATAAGTAGTCAATGTTAGATCACTCTTGTTGAAGTTACACTTCCATGTGTAGAAGGTGACCTGCCTTCTTTACCTCCCTCCCCTCTTGTGCCAGTTGGTCCGTTTCAGTGGGGAGAGTGGCTGGCACCCCTGGGACCTTCCTCAACAAGCAGAGGCTCTATGACAAATATAGTTGGGTATCGGCCAATTAGAATGTCAAGGAGGAGATCCAGCTCTGGGCTAACTGCAGCTGTCTCTGGAAGGTAGTGGAAGGAGAGCAGCCAGTGAGGGATGCCAAAGCCTTGAAGGTGAGTGTTATGGGTTGAACTGTTTCCCCCAAAAGATGTTGTCCTAACCCTCTGTGTCTGTCATTATAACCTTCCTTGGGACTAGGGTCTTGGTAGATGATCAAGTTAAGATGAAATCATTAGAGTCGGCTCTACTCCAATATGACTTATATCCTCATAAAAAGGGGAAATTGGGACACAGAGACGGACACACGCAGAGTGAGTGTCATGTGAAGACAAAGGCAGAGATCGGGGTGATACATCTATAAGCCAGGGAACACCAAAGATTGCTGGAGACCACCAGAAGCCAGGAGAGAGGCACAGAACAGATTCTCCCTGAGAAGGAACCAACCCTACTCACACCTTCATCTTGGACTTGTAGCCTCCAGAACTGTGAGGCAGTAAATTCCTGTTGTTCAAGTCACCCACCTGTGGTGCTTTGTCACAGCAGCCTTAGCAGACTGACATGGGGAGATCTGGTGAGACAAGACAGACCTCTGCCTCTTGCCAGCTACGTGACCTTTGACAAGTTACCTCCTCTCACTGAGACGAGTGCCTTTATCTGTGAAATGGGGTTAATGCTAGGGACCACTTCATGAGGTTGAGTGAGATGCTGCATGGAGTACTCTAGACCCAGTCCCTGACACACAAATGCTCAGCATCTGTCACGAGTGTGCAAATTGGTCCCACGGGGGACCTAGGGTGTTCCTGAAACTTCAGTTGCTTCATAAGCATGTGCTTTTCCTCGCCTTCGAAGTTCGAAACCCCTCGTGGGTGAGCCGTCATATGGATTCCCCAGTGACAGCGGGGCAGTTCTCTGAATGCCATCAATGCTCAGCAAATACCTCTTACTCAATAGTGTGTTCTATATTGAGATTATATCAGAGTAAACTCTAGAGTAAGATCTGATGTCTTTGCATCCTTAGTCTGAAAACCTCACCTAAGACATTCAATGAATATTGATGGATTAGTACTGAATGCATGAATGAACTTTATGGGGGGGTCATGATTTGGCTGGTAGTATAATTGAATCTATGTTGAGGTATGGTGTTTTATCAAGAAATAATTTTAGCCACTGCCTGCTGTTGATCTTGGCCTCATAATAGGCTGGAGAAATGGACCATCGTAAGCTGAGGAGAACTGAACATTTACTGTGCCGGGTGCTTAGTTACACAGATTTTGTTACATTCCCTGAAACAACATTAGGAAGTAACTAAAATTCTTACCTTCCTTTTTCCAATGTGGAAAGCCTTTAAAAGTCACAGCAAGGAAAAGACAGTCAGGATTTAAACTCAGGAAGTCTGATCCCAGGGTACACACACTCTTTTATAACTCACTCCCTTCTTCTTACCAAGTATGTGGAACCCAAGAAGGCTCTACAGTCTAGAGCTAGAGCCATTCTCAGGCTGGCAGGGACCCGGGCAAGCATCTAACCCAAGACCCTTTAAGAAAACGAAACAGAACCAGGGAAGGCATGTGACTGGCTTTACAATGACAAAGTGACCCAACTGGGACTTGAACCCAGGTCTCCTGACCCCCAGGCTGGTGTGCCTTGGGGGGATTGGGGACTTGGTCATTCACCCGAGTCCCTAGCTCTCCACCCTGCAAATGGGCAGGGAAGGTCAGGGACCTGTGGAACACTGGCTGCCAGCCTTCTGCTTCTGTCCATGGAGAAGACTTGAGCCAGGAAGGACCATCCTCCTGAATGGCCCTCTCATCTGTCTTTCCCCTCTTCAGAGACTGAACTCCTGTGGTCCCCACCTCCCCTAAGTTTGAGTCTTATCTATCTGGGCCAGGTGCAAACGGGATCCCATGAACACAGGGCTGAGGCTTTAACTCTGGGTGATGAGCTGCTCATCATTACTCAAGAACATGGACGGTCTGCCTTACAGTCTGTGGGCTCTGATGATGCAGAATATCATGGGGCATCTAGCCCTGCTCCTAAAGGAGACAAAATGATCCTTACCATGCCACTTGTAGGCTGAGGAGGCTGGAGCCAATGGCGTAGAAGTCCAGATGGCACCTCTGAGAACAGGGAAAGGACACTGATGACCATTCCCCATATTTCACAATGGGATGTGTGTTGCACCTGACCTCTCCCCTTGCCTTCAGCCTTTCTCCAGGTGGCCTTGTCTTGCTGTAGCACCAAAGTTGTAGCATAATTACCTGGGATCTGATTTCACTGAAAATCACTAATGGTTGGTTCTTCCAAAGACCCGGGGTCCTTAAAGAATTCTCTAGAAACAGCAGTGGTCTCCTTGGAGCCCACAAAGTTCCTAAGCCCTCATGCAGTTGCCAGCATCTGGGCTTAATACTCAGGAAAACATCGCAAGGGCAACTGTTACATGTAAGCTTTTGTGGGTCACTTAAAATCACCTGGTGATTCTCCACCCGGTTGAGAGGCAGGCGGCACAGCTCTGGTGGATTTGGTTCACTGCATTCAACTAGAGTCAGAAAACGTTAGCACCGAAATGAGTCTGAGGCACAAATGGTTGGGTTGTTGGGGCAGCTAGGTGGCTCAGTCGGTTAAGCGTTCAACTCTTGGTATCGGCTCAGGTCATGATCTCGCTGTAGTGGGATCAAGTCCCATGTTGGGGCTCCGTACTAAGCAGAGCCTGATTGGGATTCTCTCTCTCTTTCTCTCTCTGCCTCTCTCCATCCCATGAGTGCATGCGCTCTCTCAAAATAAATAAATAAATGTTCTAAAAATGTACTTGCAAAGAGAGGTCAGATGCTTGGAAGTTAATAATAAAAAGGCTTTATCAATTTGTACTCTAGGTCAATCTTTTCGTTACAAGAGGAAACAGGTTCAGAGACAGAAAGTGACTTGCCCAAAATCACACAGCTAGTGTCAGAGGCAGCAATAGAACCAACAGAACCGGGGAGTCCTGGGTCTCCGTGAAAGTGGACACAACCTATATACTGGTGCCTGAAATTTCACCATTAGGAATTGTTACTCTTTTTTTCATAGTATTTGACAGTGCTATTTAGGTATACAAGTAATAAATGAATACCTTGTCATAATTATAAAAAAACTTTAAATACCAATTATATTTATAAAGCCTCTAAAATTTTCCTTTTGTAGCTCTTTATCTTTTCCCAACCCCATTCCCTCCCTCCAGGAGTGTTCAATGTTAACAAACACATGTCAAATCTTTCCAGACCTTTTCCAATGCATTTAGGAATACATTTACAACATGTAATCAGTTTTTTAAATATACTCGTATTTATTACGATATGTATTATAAATATAGGTATGTTGTTTAAAATCTCAATTTATATACCATCCCATCTATAAATAAATAGATTTACATATATTTTGTCCACTTAGCCTTATATCTTGGAGCTCTTTCCACTGTCTTTCTAGAACCTTGGCGTCTTGCCAATGTTTCCATAGTATTCCACTGCATGGACGTACCGAATATATATTTAGCCATTTGTCTATCTTCAGACATTCAGGTTATTTCCCATCTTTTTCTTTTGCAGTCATAGCCACAATGAACTTCCTTATATACAAATCTCTGGGAGATGAGCCAATGTTTCTGCAGAAGAGGTATCTAGAAGTGAAAAAACGTGAGATCATTTGTTTAGAGAAGGTCTCTCTTTAAGCTGTAATGAGTCACCTTAATGTTTTCCAAAGGTTTCTCTCGTGAACCTTCTCTGAGGGTCTTCAACAGCCATAAACTTTCACCTCGAGTCATCAGAGCAACCCCGTGAAGACAAACCATGGCCCCGACTGCATAAAATAAGATTTCAGCTATGATTCATGAACTAAATTCAGCACAGCCCTTGTGATTGTGCCAAACTGGCTCTGCTGGGGGTCCTCACAGCCCGACTTACTCCTCCATCCCAGGTGACAGGGAAGGGGCACAGCTCGCCTGGTCTGGTCGCCGGAATTCCGAGACTGAAGGAGGAGAGGAGCCACAGCCCGCTGTCTGAAGTGGGGGTGTGGGCAGCTAGTCCCCCACCAGAATGACGGAGAGCTTAAGGACACAAGCCCGGGGCTGGAGAGACTTGGGTTCGAGTCGTAGCTCCACGACTTTTCCAAAGGCGTTCTCTGGGCAACCCGGACGTCAGGTTTCTCATCCGTAAGATGGAGGTGATACCGGTATTTACCTCCCAGTGCAGTGGGGGAATTGATAGAAAGCATAATTACAGGGAGAGAGCAGGCTGGTCACTGACACTTAGCCACCTGGCATTTACGAGGTTCTAACTAGCAGGATTGGGAACGGAAAATTGTGCCACTCGCATTCACCTTAAACTTATTTCATTGTAAAGGAACAGGGTTGTTGCCTTTTCCGTTGTTCCCTTTTTATTATCTCTCCACCCCCACAACTCAATTCCGCATGGCACTTCAGGTAAAACATCATTTCTATGCTTTGAGGAGAGGGCCCGGAGACCTTGGTCTCTGAGGATTAATATTGTAGCTCCGTGACAGGACAGGTGTTAGAGAAATGTGAACACCTTGGGCTGGGTAGCAGGAACCGTCGGGCTCCAGAGTCAAGCAAACCTGGGTAGAAAGCAAGGGCTTCTGTGGATTGGTTGTGTGTCTTTGGCACGTTTCTTAACTTCTCTGAACCTCTAGTCCCTTCATCTGTAAAATCAGGATTAAAAAATAATAATAATTGCTTTGCTGGCTAATTGAGAAGTTTACAGGTAATGAAGTAAGGCTTTTGGCATAGTGTCTAGTCCTCAAGACGGGTAGCTGATCTTGCGATCACTTGCATATTACTTTCAGTAGACGATCTTGCTTTTTTCTGCTTTGCTAAGAACCCTGAAGCAATTGGAAGACTTCCATGTCTCCCAGCCATCAACCATTCGCCCCTCGTATACCTGCGCCCACAAATTCTGCCTTCTCAAAATGAGCCAGTCTTTCCATTTATACGTGAGATCCAGACCCCCTCACCTACCCAAGAACATCGTCCCAGTGATTTTCCATGTTCGGTTTTTCTCCCTCTACGGGATCAGTCCCATCAAATGAAAACATGCTGTTATTTCTCCCATACTTTAAAACAAAAACAAAAAACCTTCTCATGATCTCACTTCTGCTGCCAACCACTCCCCCACATTTTTTAGGCTTCCCTTTGCAGCAGAACTTTTCTCAGCCTCATTCAGCACTTCCACTTCTGCACATGTGCCCAAAAGAATTGCAGGCAGGGTCTTGAAGGGATATTCACAGCCCGTGCTCCTAGTAGCACCACTCTCGACAGCCCAAAGGTGGAAACGACCCAAGTGTCCATCAGCAAATGAATGACTCCGATGCGGTATAGACGTACAATGGAATATTATTCAGCCTTAAAAGGAAGGAAATTCTCATTCATGCTATGTCGTGGGTGAAACTTGAGGGCCTTCTGCTAAGGGAAAGGAGCCAATAGGAAAAGAAAAAAAATATTATATGACTTATTCAGAGTGGTCAGATTCATAGAGGAAGTAGAATCGTGGGTGGCAGGGGGTGAGGGGATGGGCGGGAAGGTGCTGCCGTTCAGCGGGTTTTTCAAGGTGAAAAAAGTTTTGAAGATTGGCTGCACATCAGTGTGACTATGGCTAGCCTTACTGAGTGGTAAACTCACATAAACACGGGCGAGTTGGTAAATTTTATGTTCTGTGTATTTCACCACAGTTGAAAGCGTTAAACAAAACAAAACCAAACCCGACTGAGCCTTCTCTGCCTCTGGCTTCTCTCCTCGCCTTCTTCCTTCAACACACCCGTCAGCGATCCGGCTCACCAGCCCATTTTTTTAGCTTGGATTCTGGAACACACCCTCTCTGGCTTTTCCTTCCACCCCCGTCGAATCCTCTCGGTATTTGCTTCAAAATGTACGCAGAAGGCAACCCTTCTGACCCCACTTCTGCAAGACTGAGGTAACCTCTAGCTGGTCTTGTATTCTTGCTTCTACCCTTACCACCTCCGTCCACTCTCCACACTGCAGCCCGTGTGATCCCTTTAAAACACGCCAGGCCGTGTCACTCCTCGGGGTCAAACCCTCCAGCGGCCCCATTTCTTCCAGAGTGAAAGTCCACGTCTGTACACGGCCCCAAACCGTCCGCCCCCCATGAACTCTGTAACCTCCCCTTCCCCCTCCGCCACCTTGCTCGTGGGCACCAGCCCCGCCTGCCTGTGACCCATCAGGCACAGCTCTGCCTCATCCCTGTCACACTGGCAAGTCTGCAGACCTAACTCCTTCACCTGAAAATGTCCACACAGTGTCACCTTCCAGTGAGGTCTAGTCTGAGCACCTGATTTTAAATAGTAATTGTCCCCACCTATACCCTTGCCCACTTCTCCTTTTTCCCATAGTCCTTCTCCCCAGAGCGTAGATACCATTGTAATACACTTTAGAAGGCTTCCCTACTTATTAGATTTCCTGTTTACTTTCCGTCTCCCCCCGACAGAAGAGCAGCAGGGATTTTGGCTACTTGGTTCATCGACGTATCCCCAGCACCTACAACAATGCCGGGTGCGTGGTGAGTGCTGACTGGTTTTCCAGAGGATTAAACTACTTCCAGTAGTCATTCTCCCCCTTGATCTGCACAGCTGTCCTGTGAAGGCTGTCAAAAGATACTATTGTATCCATTTTACAGATGAAGAAATGGAGTCTCCAAGCGGCTAGGTGTCTTCACTCACTTAAGATCCAGTCCTTCATTTATTCAGCAGACTTCTAGTGAGTGACGTCATGCGGAACGGGGCTTAGAACAGAGATTTGTTCATGCCACTTCTTGGGTTTTTCTGCTTTTAAACCTCCACGCTCCCTGGGGCGCCTGGGTGGCTCCGTCGGTTAAGCGTCCGACGCTTGGTTCCAGCTCAGATCGTGAGCTCACAGTTGGTGAGTTTGAGCCCCGCAACCCGCTCTGTGCTGACGGTGTGGAACCTGCTTGGGATTTTCTCTCCCTCTCTCTCTGCCCCTCCTGCTCTCTCTCTCACTCTCTCTCTCTCTCTCAGAAAAAACTTAACAAAAATCCGAGCCCCCTTTTGAGAAATGATAAAATTTCCTGCACTTCCCAGTTAAAGAGCAATATGAAACAATGGCCAAGAGCAGGGCTCTGGAGTCTGTGCTATAACTCTACCCCTACCCCATTCCCTGAACCTCAGGCAGGGTCCCTCAACAATCCCCCCACCCAGTGTTCCCATCTTACAGGTGGGAATGGCGGTAACAGCTACCTCTAGTCTCGTCACAGGTACTCGTTGAAAAAATTCAAGTAAAGCGTTGTCGTTAGTGAGAGTGCTTCCTACTTATCTCTATCAGCCAAGTGATTTTGCCCCAGTTGCTTTTTATAATTTGCGTGACAAAACCAATAGGCTTATTTTTCTCTTTGCCGAATATAAAAATATATCAGAATATTGAACAGACATTTTCAAACCCCAAAGTTTGATACGCCCACTCTCCACTACCCCAGCGCCTCTCAGCACCCAAAAATTGTCCAATGTGACCCCAAGTTAAGAGAAGGCCCTGGCCCATTCCTTCCTCCTTTTGCATCTGTTCCCGACAGAGGAAGAGCTACCGATTTCCAGCTGCAGGGTTGAAATGGAAACTGGCAGAAGTGCAAGCAAAGGGCTCAATTTCCCAATAGCTGCAGCTGAAGAGCGCGCTGAGCTATTTTTAAACCCCTTTTCAGAAACTCCTGTGCTTGCAATGGATCTATTTTCTTAACTGCCAAGAGATAATGCTTAAAAGGGATAGCTTGAAAATATTCCACAGCACTCATAAAAATGACTGAAATAGATGGAGCATAAGACAGCCTTTGTCTGGAGCGGCGGCCGAAAGCGAGATGAAGTCTTTCAGACCCCAGGGCATCGGTGCTGCCGGATCTGCTCCTGACAACCGGGGCTTTGTGTGTTGACTGCGCATCAGGACCAGAAAAGGCAACAAAACCAAACACCAGTTGCAGGGGACGTCAGACACTTGGCATTTAAATCGGTCACCAATTCCAGGAAACAAGGGCCCCCGAAATAACTCACAAAGAATCCCCCTCATCTTGGGGGATCTGTAAACCTGTCCAAACTGTCAACGACCAAAGGAGTCCTCTGCCCCTTCCTTCCCTGAACTCCTGAACCGTCTCTGCCTCCCTCCGTGGAACCACCAGCCGTGTGGTCATCTGCGCTACGAATGTAGGCCTCACGCTCATCTCTGCTTTTCTGCACCTCCCACACCCAATCAAGTCTTATTAATATCGTCTCCCGGTAGTTGGAAGTCCTGTTCTCCGTATATCCCCACAACCACTGTCCTGATTCAATTCTTCCTCATCTCTCAGCTGGATTTTTGCAAGGGCGTCTTAACTAGTCCCCATATGTCTGTTTTAGTCCCTCTTTACCAACTGATGCTAAGAATTTTTGAAGTATTTTTTAATTTCAAATATTAGGATGGTACGTCTTGCTTAGACTCTTTCAGTGTCTAACTGACCTCAGAAGACAGACCACACTTGGGGCGCCTGGGTGGCTCAGTCGTTTAAACGTCCAACTCTTGGTTTCGGCTCAGGTCATGATCTCGCGGTTCGTGGGTTGGAGCCCCGCGACAGGCTCAGCACTGGCAGCACGGAACCTGCTGGGGATTCTCTCTCTCTCCCTCTCAAATAAACTTAAAACAAAGAAGGAGAAGGAGGAGGAGGAAGAGGAGGAGGAGGAGGAGGAGGAGGAGGAGGAGGAGGAGGAGGAAGAAGAAGAAGGACAGTCCACACCGTTTAGCAGAGTAGACAAGACCTTCCAGGAGCAGCTCACTGCAAGCCTTCCCCAGCCCTGCTATATGCCCAGCATATAGCTCCTGCTTTATGCCCAGCAACATGGAGCTACTGTGATTTTCCACACACCATAGTATTCATTCCCCCATGCCTTACAATTACACCATCTCTCTACCCTGAAATGGCACTCACCTCTATTTCTCAACAGGAACTATTTTATTGACACGTGACGTGAATTTCGCAAAGTGGCACGGCTTGGTGCATTTTTACAGGAATGACGCACTCAAGTAACTGCCGGAGAAATCAAGGATTTGAATGTCATCTGCATTCCAAAGCCTCTCCTGTCCTCTCCTGACACCACCCCCTGAAAGACAGCCAATAGCCTCCCTTCATTCCATTTTGATTGCTTTTGGCTGATTTTGAGCGTCATGTAAATGGGATCATACTGTATACGCCCTTTTTGTCTGATTTCACTGAATATTACTTTGAGATTCACCAACATTGTCACATATGGCAGTAGGTTTTTCCTTCTTCTTGTCTTATAATATCCCATTCTATAAATATACCAAATTTAATTACCCAGTCTAGTGTTGATGCAAATATGAACGGCTTCCAGGTGTTGGTTGTTACAAAAGGGCTGCTATGAGCATTCTTTCACGGTTTTTTGGTGAACATAGGTATGCATTTCTGCTGAGTAGAATTGCTAGATTATATGATATACATATATTTTGCCTTAATAGATATTGCCTAACAATTTTCCAAAGTGGTTGTACCATTTGCACTCCCACTAGCCATATATAAGATTTCTAGTTGCTCCATATTTTTGTCTACACATGGGATTATCAGGGTTTTTTTTTTTATTTTAGCCATTTTGATGAATTTTTAAAACTATGTCCGACAACCTCTGCCTTTCAGTTCGAGTGTTTAGGTCAATTACTCTTAATGTAATTATTGACGTAGCTGGATTTAAGTCAGCCATCTTATTACTCATATTCTATTTAGTCCATCTGTTCTTTGTTCTTTTCTTCCTCTTTCCTTGACTTCTTTTGGATTATTGAGTGTATGTTAGTGGCTGCTCTTGGATTTATACTATGCATCTTTGACTTAACACATTCGATCTTTAAATAGTGTTATAAAACTTCATGTATAATGTAAGGAGCTTACAAGAGTACACTTTCATTTCACTCCCCTTTCTTGGGTTTTATTGGGGTCATATGGGTGCTCCCACAGATATTATGAAATCTACATTTTTTTGGTTTTAAACAATTGTCTTTTTAAAAAAATTAAAAATAAGAGAAAAGCATTTATATTTACTCACATAGTTTCTACTTCTTAAGCTCTTTATTGCTTTGTGTAGCAAGTTTGCAAATGATGTCATTCAACAAAAGTTTGCTGAGTAAATGAATGGCTCCATTTAAAATAATTGAATCAAATCAAGACCCACAGTTTCTTTGAGGCTCCACTTCTTCATCTGTAAAATGGATAGAATAATATTTTTTGGCACCTCTTTCACACAATGGCTGTGATGATCAAATGGGTAATGGACTACTGGAAGTAATTGAATGCCCTGGAGAATCATCCAGCATGGACATCTTCAACTATTTCTTCGCCCTATTTTCTCCCTTGTTTTGGCACTTAAATTGTTGGCATTTTAGACCCTTTCGTCAGGTCGATATACTGTTTTGTTTGTTTTTTGTAGTTTACATAGTTTTCCTCTGTGCTTAAGTCTGGATATTTCCCACCGTCCTCTCTTCAGGTTTATAAATGCTCTCCCCTGTCATATGAAATCTGCTGTCGAACCTATCTAAATTTCTAAATTTCTAAATTCCAAATTTCAGTAGCTGGATTTTTCAGTTCTACATTTTCAATTTGATTTTTTTCCCTATAGATCTAATTCCTCACTGTGTCATCGATCTCTTAATCATAGTTATTTTAAAGATTACGTTTGTTAACTTCAGAGTCTGGATCATCTGTGGGTCTATTTTTATTGTCTGATTTTTTTTTTCTTTTGAGTTTTGATCTTTTGGTTTTCTTTTATTATAATATCTGGTAATTTTTCAATGTTTTTATTTGAATTCCAGTAAGCTAACATACAGTGTTATATTAGTTTCAGGTGTACAATATAGTGATTCGACACTTCCATGCATCAGCTGGTGCTCATCAGGACAAGTGCCCTCCTGAACCCCCATCACTTATCTCACCCACCCTGCACCCACCTTCACTCTGGCAACAATCAGTGTGCTGTCTATAGTTAGGAGCCTATTTCTTGATTTGTCTCTTTTTCTTTTTTGTTCCCTTTGCTCCTTTGTTTCTTAAATTCCACACATCAGCAAAATCATATGGTATCTGTCTTTCTCTGACTGACTTGTTTCACTTAGCATTACACCAGATATAAAAAAATATCTGGTTTTGGGTGGGGAGCCTGGGTGGCTCGGTAGGTTAAGCGTCTGACTCTTGATTTCATCTCAGGTCATGATCTCACAGTTCGTGACTTCAAGCCCCACGTAGGGCTCTGTGCCAACAGTGCAGAGCCTGCTTGGGATTCTTTCTCTCCCTTACTCTTTCTGCTTCTCTCCAGCTCATGCTCTCTCCCTCTCAAAATAAATAAACTCAAAAAATAAATCTCGTAACTTTTTATTAAAGGCTTGGCATTGTCTTGAAAAATTATACAGAATCTTGATGATGTTACATTTCTCTAGAGAGGCTTTCCTTTTCTTCTTAGATGTAGTTCGTATAGGAGCAATTCAGCTTAATCCAATCAGAAATTGAATATTTGAGAAACTGTCTTACTCCCAGGACAAGGAATTTCAGCGGTGTCCTTGTAAGTCTGATCCATTAACCAGGGCCTTTTCTTTTTGGTAGAATTTGAATTCCTATAGTATCTTGAGATTGCCAAAAATCATGCTCAGATTTTTAGACTTCTGTCACCTTGTAATGACTTAACATTTTTCCTGATAAATTGCAAATGGCTTGAGGGGAAAACTGGTGTAGAATATCACTCACTCCTTTGCAGCCCCCTTCGGTCTATCATCTTGGTCTCTCAAGTCATGCTTGCCTTGGTTGTGTGCCAATCCTTTCAAGCAGCTGTTTTTGGTTTTTGTTTGATTTATATCTAGACTTTCCAGTTATTCTTGGCAAGGAGAATTGGTAGATCATAAACAATTACCTAATGAACAGAAGCCCCCTTTTTGTTTGGAAAAACTGCTATTCACCCTTTTTGCCTTACATGCCACTTTGTTAGAAAATTTCCTCTTAGGGGCACCTGGGTGGCTGGGTCGGTTGAGCATCTGACTTTGGCTCAGGTCATGATCTCGCAGTTCGTGAGTTCGAGCCCTGCATTGGGCTCTGTGCTGACAGCTCAGAGCCTGGAGGCTGCTTTGGATTCTGTGTTTCCCTCCCTCTCTGCCCCTCCCCCTCTCATGCTCTCTCTCTCTCTCTCTCTCTCAAATAAATGTTTAAAAAAATTTAAAAAAAAAGAAAATTTCCCCTTAATATTGTTCACCCAACTCCTCCCTTATCTCAGACTCCTCACACCCACTCATATATGATCCCTCAATACCCTTTATAGTTCTCACACAGCATGTAAACACTGTTTACCATTACCTGACTTTGTCTCTCTCTCTCTCTCTCTCTCTCTCTCTGTCCCATTAAACCCTGAGCATCTTGAAGCCAAAGCTATGACTTACTCATCTCAGTACACTCCATGCCTAGCACAACACCTTGTTCAAAAATATATGCATTAGTGTGAACTGAATTAATTCTCAATAGATGTTTAGGAATGCATCCAAATGGCAGCCAAATTAGCAAGAAATGGGGCTTCCCTGGCTTTGGAAGCTACCACCAGGATTTCCAGGCCCACTCTCAGGCCCCCTTCAATCTCCTAGGCATTTCTCCACTGGCCTTAAGAGCGTGGTCACTAAAACTTAGGTGATGTGCCTTAAACATCTTGAGCCACCATCTTAAAAAGGTGACAATGATTCACCCAGATAAGTCACTCCACCTGTTCCATATTCAGGTCCTTCATACGTAAAATAGAAATATTAAAACCTACCTTTCCTGAGCTGATATGATACAGTTATAGCTTTACGATTAAACATTCAGACTTTGAAGCTGGATGCCAATCTTGGCTAAGCTACTCACAACAGTGTGACTTGGGACAGATTAATTCACTTCCCTGTGTTGGTAAGGAATTAACACCCATAAAAGTCATAGAGCAGTGCCTGGCACAGAGTAACTATTAGCCATCAGTATTCTGTGAGGATCAAATGAAATGCAATGTAAGTAACCTATAAAACAGTACGTTAGTTATTACCATGATGACTATTATAATAATTAAATCATTTTCCCTGGAGAAGAACAATTCAACCCTGAGGCTTCAGTGGATGCTATCCAATGACATATTTAACATAAAAATATAAACACCCAACATTTTACTGTTGGCTTTCTTAACTTGCTTAAAAAAAAAAAAAAAGGTATTTTTAGCCCTAACATTTACACTGAATGACTCATATATGAGAATTGAGGTTTCCCCTCTAGTTCCTAAAATCTATAAACCAGAAACCCAGAACATTACATGTTTCCCTAACCACAGGCTCTGGACAGGCCTGGACCAGAGACAGCAAAGGAACCACACTAAGAAGGGGACAGAAACCTCCAGACAGTGTCTTCCATGCCCCGCGTGGGCTTCCACACTCAGGATGAAGGCGCACTCTGAGGGTGTCACCGAGATGGGGACTGTGAACTGAATCTCTTTGTGACCAAGACATTGGCAAGCCCAGAGGGGACTTGGAAGTAAAGTTCTAGAGTTAACAGGATCCAAAGGGTTTGGTAGGCAAGAGCTAGGGTTCAGAGCAGCTAGCGAAGGCTTTGGAGTGCGGAATGTGCTTCTCACCGAAGGGAGGTGACAGTCAGCAGGAAGAACTGAAGAGGACTGCTGAATCCTTGAAAGACAAATGCCCTGCGGTACTTGTTAAAATGCAGATTACCAAGCCCCACCCTCAGAGAATCTGCCTCCGGGCAATCCGGAAAAGACCCAGAAATTTGCGTTTTTAACAACCTCTCAGATTATTCGGACACAGGTGGGTCCTGGGCCACATTTTGGGAAAGCAGTGGGGTCCACTTGGCTTTAAGGGTCAAGGGTGTGGCTTTTGGGTAGGAGTGTCCTGCTGGGAGTGGGTGGCCCTGAGCACCCAAGGGTAGACAATAACCAGCTGGAAGTCAAAGATAGGCTGGCAGAAAAAACAAATCAACAGACACTTGTCTATTCAGTGACTTTGTGCAAATAGTGAAAGGTAAAGATGGCCTTTGTGGGCAGATGAACTTGACGAAAGCACCCACACTTTTGGGTGGAGAGGCCAGACCAACGCTTGGGAAGCAGAGACAGGGTGGGATTCAGTCCCTATTTTATCCCTTAGCTGGGTGGCCTCACAGGACCTGAGACAGACAGAGGGGCCGGTGCAGGGGGGCGGGGGGCGCTTGAATCCTCTCACACCTGGGCCCTGGAGGCCAGAGGGGAGCGTTAACAGGAATGGAGGAGCACAGAGTCGACAGTTCATGTTCTGGGATCAGTCAGGACAGAGCCCATGTCTTTGCTTGGGCAGAGAGCCCTACCCTCTTACCGCACTTCAGGAACTTAAGCTAGAAAATATCACAGCACCATTGCCCGCCGCGATCAACGCCAAGGTAGCCCTTCAACAACCTTCAGGAACTTTTGATAAACATCAGTAGCCCCAGTGACCAGAGGAGGGCAGATGTTCTGTGTCTTGACCCCACAAACCCACCACCAGGAGGAAGGTGATAATGAAAACAAATACAAGAGGTCATCCTACCATCTACAAACATGATCAGTAGACGGGCACAATACAGCTGTTCCCATGAGCTCGGTGTCCTCCGGTAGTCAATCCACCAAGCGCCATGCAAGAAAGATCTCCCCAAGGCACACAAGGCCTGGTCCAAAGATGCCAAAGGCAACCACAGAAGAACCAGAAGCCCACCAGATTCTAAATAAGTCTCCCAATCGCACACAACTATGTGAAAGAGAACCCAAACTAATTACTGTTATACATTTATATTTTTGTTGAATGATTTTGGGTATTAAGTAGTTCGACGATATTTTGGATGGGTCAGGGATCTGGTCTGAAGCTTCCTCCAGAAAAGATTTGGTTATACGCTGCTGTGGGAAGACTTCTTCTCTCCAGAACAAAGGGGAAGCCTCAGACATCCACTAGGAAGGTTTTGCTTATGAAGAAAGAGCAGTGGCCACCTGTTCTAGACAGGGCCAGCTACGTAATTTGTGGGAACCAGTGCAAAATGGAAAAAAAAAAAAAGCGTGAGGGCGGAAAAAAAGCAGGAAGAAAAGCATTTTTTTTTTCTTTCTTCCACTCTCTCTCTCTCAACCTGTCATGCTGTCTTAGCTCAGGCTGCCATGACAAAATTCCGTAGACTGGGAGGCTTACATGGCAGAAACTTATTTTCTCACAGTTCTGGAAGCTGAGAAATTCAAGATCAAGGTGGTGGCAGATGGGGTTTCTGGTGAGAGCCCTCTTCCTGGTTTGCAGAGAGCTGCCTTCTCGCTGTGTCCTCACCAGGGAGAGAGAGAGAAAGAGCTCTAACTTCTCTTCCTTTTATGGGGGTCACTAATCCCAACATGGGCCCTTACCCTCAAGACCTCGTCCAAACCGGGTTATCTGTCAAAGGCCCCACCTCCAAATACCATCACATTGGGAGTTAGGACTTCAACATACAAATTTTGTGAAGACACAAATACTCAGTCCATAACACATGGTGTTTTCTATTTGCTATTTAGTGTTGCATTCCTCGAGCATGGGGATACTTCTGGGGCATTGCAGACCCTCATGGGTGCCCGGGGTCCTGCCCCTTGACTTGGTGCATGGAGTGCACACAGCCCACACAGCCCCTGCCAGACGAAGGGCAGCAGCGGTCCCTGGGTGAGGGTGGAGGAGCTGACAGCAGAGAACCCATCCACATCCCAGGCAGGTGGGAGTGGCAGGAGGGGGGCCCCAGGTGAGCTGAGGCTCCAAACCCCAGTGTATGTAACATCATCTTGTCAGAGTCTGCTGCTAAAACACAAATTCGAAGGCAAAATGATTGTGAATTTCAAGACAGTCACTTCAGAGCATTAAGGGCCAAGCACAGGGCCTCCTACCGAGCGTATGTCCCGTGTCGCTGTCCTGGTCACATGCCATGATGCTGGAACTCGGAAAACTCAGAGGGAGTTCAACATGGTGAGTGTGTCATTATTTTATGAAGTCAGTAACACCAAAAACTTCATACAGAGCACCATCTTACCCTTAATTGGTGCTCAAAAGTATTTAAACACTGGGATTTTGAAAGTTCGAAACTATTGAAAGTAGGCCTAGATATAGAGTCAATGCAAAATTCACACAAAATAAGACAAACCTAGATTAGGATGTCTCAACCTCAGCACTGTTGACATTTGCAGCTGGGTAATTCTTCGCCGTGGGGGTTGCCCTGTGCATGACGGGATATTCGGCGGCATTGTGGGTCTCTACGCATTAGATGCCAGTAGCATAGCTACTGACTCCTACCCATGACCCATGACTACCAAAAAATGTCCCCAGTGGTGCCAATGTCCCCTGAGGGGCAAAATTACACCTGACTGCAAACCACTGGTATAAAATTTGGCACTTTGCGGTGTTACTTTGTGTTTGATGAGCAAGTTACAGATTGTACTTACTCATTTAAAAGTTAAATTCTAATGGGCTATCTATATGGTATTTTCTGTTTCTTAACCTAAAAAATTGTTCATGCCTACACTGCTATGCCTTCTTTATTATTCAAACACATAGCATCCTACATCAGCCGTTTGCAGTAAGTGGAGAGAGGCTATCCTTTTGAGGAGGAAGTGAAAGTTGCCTTTCAGAACATTCAACAAAGATTCACTGATGGGACTGTCATATAATCAACACTCGATTACCCAGATTTCAAGAGAAGCAGATGTGTTGATATCCAGACAAATAAAAACCAGATTATGCAAAAAATCATTTCCATTTGGCTTAACTTTTTGTGTTGGTTTGTTTCTGCTGCAAATCAATTTAACTGGGTCTTGTCCAGGCCAGTATTGAAATGAAAGAGGAAGCCATCTGGGTCAGTCCGAATCTAGAATTTAGAAGGAAGACTGGAGGTCAACGACTTGGATTTGGCCAAAGAAATGTCAGTGAACTAAATTCTCCCCTTCCTTTTTGAAGATTTCTCGGCGATCACTTCTTGGAATAGAGAGAAAATAACAGTATAGAAACTGTGATGGATGCCACTGGTCCCCATCTAGAACCCCCAAATCTCTTGGACCAGCTAGAGATGTGTCTGCCTCCACTTCTGCATGGGAACTGATGACACCTGTGACTTTGCTCACAGCATTGGCCTCAGGCAATGGGCAGGTGTGGTGGTACAAGGGCACAGTTGCTTTGATCTGAGTTGGGACAGACCCTGAGGTGTAGTTTCTGCTCCAGAGTTCCCTGTGGGATCAGGGTGAAGCTGGGACTTTGGCTGAAATCGCACCCTGGCCTACCTTCTTCCTCTTCCCTGTTCTGCTTCCTCCAACCCCTTACTTGTTTCTCCTGGGAGTATTTCCCTGATGAATCAGTTACACTCAAATCGGTTACACTCAGGATCTGCTTCTGGGAAAAACTAGCCTAAGACATTTTCCTTTTACCCACAAGACCACCAGGGAAATGAGACCTGCACAGTGTCCCCCACCCCCAAGGTGGGCCTGGGCCATACAACCAAACCAAGAAGACATGGTTTAAGTTCAGGGCACCAATAAGACCTTAGGGTTTTAATATGTCATCCCATTTTTCAGGAACTATGTAGGGACAGAGTCAGAGGACGGGGCTGAGCCAGATCCAAAAGGGCTGTCCGGAGGAGGATGAGCATTTGGGGGACAAACTGAAGCATCTGATTGCTCGGAGTTCAGGCTGAAACTCATGCCTAGAGAAGATGAGCCTTGATCCAGGGGCTCGAAGCACAGAGGATGCACACAAAGGACTCGAACCCAAACCAAGAAGGCTTGGTCAGTGGCCGAGCCGTCCTGCAGCCCTCATCTTCTAACTCTGGGTCAACACCCTTTCTCTTACGCCCTGTCCTCTACATTGTGGGGTGTACCCATTAGATGTCAATAGCATACCCCTCCAGCCTCTTTTATGACAACCAAAAATGTCCCCAGGTGTGGACAAATGTCCCCGGGGAAGAAGGAGAGGCAAGATTGCCTGCTGCTCTGTGCTGCTTTGTGTTATTACCTTTTCTTGGCTGTGTTTCCCCTAATAAATGAACTTCAATACTCTTGGTGAGTAGAGACAAGAGGTGTCCACGGTGTCTACAGCCAGCTCCCAAGATACATTTTGGTGTGTGGATGTTTGGCTTCGCAATGCTTTTCCCGACTTCCCTCGATGCTTTGTCTGTAAAGCAGATATACGGCTGCCATTCACGTTTGTATGGATGCTACTCGCACTTCCTACAAAGTGTCCAGTCCATACCAGAGCTGTGCAGTGGACAGCGTGCTCAACCCTGCATGGAAGCCCTGGCAGAGGCTCTTTCTCCTGCCAGAATCTGGAACTTCCTCTCTCTAAACTGCCCCACCTGATCCCCCAGGGAGTTGTGGAACATAAAACTATACTTCAAAATCTATACCATCTTGAGGCGAAAGCAATGGACTTTTGTACCCCACACAATGCCTGGCATACAGTGGCTGTTTGAAAAAGACCAGTTAATTGGGTGAGTACAGCCACGGGCTAATGGCACAGCTTGGCACGGCAGAGAACTTGGGCTGGGTGCTCTCTACAGTCAGCTAGATCTTGGGCTGAGACCTGGCTGTGTCTAGCTACGTGACTATGAACAAGTTGTTTACCACATATCTATCTTCATCTCACCCTTAATCCTCACCATCCACCCCCCTACACACAAGAATTGTTGGTGGAAAGGAAGATCCAAACAGTCTAAAACTACTCCCCAATAAACAATCTTTGGTAGGATAGTAGCAATGGCACAATGGTGAAAAACAGTGGTTTGAGAGAGTCAGACACGTAGAGTCCATTCTCTCCTCATACAACAACAGGATAGTTAGGTGATCTACACCCCTAATCGCTAAGATATGACCATAAAGATAGTAATAGCACCTACCTCATGGTCATTGGGAGAGCACGATATTGTACGCGTGCAGCGCTTAGCGCTGGATGGGCACAAAATGAATACATGCTGAATGAATAAATGAAGGAAGGAACAGAAAGATGACCTGAATGGGTAATGGCCAGGGTGGCTAATGGGCTGTGTCTGGCAGAATATCCAGGCTCAAAATATGTGTGGCAGCTAATGCCCATTCCCCAGCCCAGCTGGGGACTAGTGAAGGTTCTTCCCCGCCAAGTCACCATCCGTTTTTCTCTTCATGGGTTGTGTGGGTCCAGAGGAGGTGGAGAAGGGAGGCGGCCCTGGTGAGTAATCACAGGATGACAGATAGTGACACCACATGAAAATTCGCTTCCTATGTCCCTGTTCGAGCCAACGCTTGGAAACACATGCCTTCCAAGCCTGTCAACCGTATCGAACTTCCATTTGAGTTACCAAGTAAGGAAACTATCGAGGGGATGGCGTAATAATAATTTTTAAAAGTATCAATATTTGAAGCCGGTGGGATCGGCAGAGAGAGCCACTTGGTCTGATCGTTGGTGGATCAAAAAGAGGAGTGAAGCCAGGAGAAAAGTCTAGCTTCAGCCTGATTCTGTGGGGGGACTTTGGAGCACGAACTGCTCCGTAGACTCGGTATCTCCTTGAGAACCTTCTGGCAGTAATTGGCCTCAAGGGGCTGGGAATGGGGGGAATGGTAACGTCCCAGATAAGATGGTTCCTGATGGAGGATAGTTCTGCACAGAATGAGGCAGCTGTGAGCATCAGCACTCACAGCACCTGGGGGACCCGTGCACTGACGCTGCGGAGGGGACCAGAGCACCCCACCCGTAGCATCTACTCCCCGTAGTGATGTGTGTGCACTGAGTGGGGAGTTACAACAGGAGACTCCTGAAACAGGAGATTTCTTCCTACTAGAGAGGTCTGTGAACTCGGCACCATTAGAAGAAACCAAAGGAGTGGATTTCTTTCCTCTCATTGGGATGTTCCTCAATCATAACAAAAGCTGAAAAATTGCAAGTCCCCGTGTCTGCGCAGTGTAACAGTCCAGGGTCTGGGCTTCTCTCCTCAATCCTGAAGCACCTGCTGGCCTGGTCTCGGCACCCCAGGGGCCCCCAAACAGCAGATTCTGCCCTCCGGGCTCTCTCTTCTCTGGAAGAAAGACGGGTCTCCTGCTTTCTCTCCCCGCCTGCCCCGCAGGTGTCCCACTCAGTGGTGGCCTGGCAGCCTCCGCCGAAGAATGTCACTCTGGCCTGGGGCCCGGCCTCAGACAAAAGCCCTTTTGGAACTAGGCCTGCATCCTCTGCCTGCCAGGCCCCTGCCCGCCTTCCCGCTGCCAACTAGGGCTGGCAGCTGAATTCATCCCCTGGAACCGACGGTTTCCACCGAGCAAGGCCCCTTCCCTGCTCAGGAAGTAAAATGAGTCTGAGCCCTTGATAGCCTGTCCTTGGCTTTGGGACAAATGACTGTCCTCACAGGGGCCGGAGGCGGCGAGGCCCACAGACGCGTGCGCTGCGGGCAGGAAGGAGGGAGCCCAGGGCCTAAAACACAGACAAAGCCCTGAACCCCAAACAGACCTTCACACCCAAGCCTGACCCTGACCAGGCCCGGGAATCGGCCCCTCCTGAGTCTGGATTCCTGGCCTGCTATTTCCCAACAGTGCGACCCTCTGTAAGTCACGGTCTGGACCCTCGTTTTCACAAACTTCTAACTGAGGAGATAATAAGGTTCCGAAATTATTAAAAAAAAAAAAAATCATATGGGAAGGTCATAGTTTTCTGATTATAAAAAGAAATACATGAAGAGAACTTAGAATAAAAAAGGTGTAAAGAAAAAATCTAAATATTCAAAATTATGCTAATAATTGTATAATTTGGGTATATTGCTGCCTGGTTTTTTGGATTCATGTACTTTAGTGTCAACGTTGGAAGCCTCAAATTCGAAGCTACTCAGTGTATTTTGTTTGGTCCTCAAAGAATTCACAT
Organism: Felis catus; assembly: GCF_018350175.1. Lineage (NCBI taxonomy): Eukaryota > Metazoa > Chordata > Mammalia > Carnivora > Felidae > Felis > Felis catus. The sequence goes on along the minus strand of NC_058385.1, from coordinate 67,654,292 downwards.
TCAATACATATATATGTACAAACATACATATATACATAAGGAGAACAGTACTTGCCTTGCAATGACTTATTTTGAAGATTAAATGAGAACATATAAGGTCCCAGTACATTGCCTAGCACTCTGAGCAAGCTGACCTTCAAAGGTCAACCTCTCACAGATCTAAAGCCTCTTTTGGAGGGCAGGGGGGTGGGGTCCAGCTTTCAACCTGTTTGGGATCTTCCTCACTTACACTGCTCATTCTTACCCTTCCTCCCAGGCCAAGTCCCAACCTCGTTACGATTCTGTCCCTCTGGAGCCTTCTCCTGGGTTGTTTCTGGGAGGCCATCAACTGTGTCTCATCTGGACCAAGAACAGGTCCCACCCGGTGCCCATCCGATGTGGCCACTGAAAGTTCTGGCACGGTGTTGGAGGAGGTGTTTGTTGACTGTAGACTCATCTAGAATGGGAAACCTGTCATTATGGGATTTTGTTGGCACCTTGTCTTCCAGACCACCGAGGCCCTTCATGGCCCCCAATGAGGCTGGCTTGTTCACCTAGGAAATGAGAAATGTAGAGGTGGCTGTGACCTTAGAGACCAACCAATCCTGTCATCTTACAGATGACAAGATGGGCCCTCAGAGGGTGAAATGAGTACAGAGCTGGACTGCTGTCCAGGCACAGAGGCAGAGCAGACAGACTTCCCTTTCCTGCCAGCACGCACTTCCCTGCTATTTATTCTGCAGTCTCTGCCTCCTTGTGTTCTGGATTGAATAGTGTCCCCCAAATTCACGTCCACCTGGAGCCTTGGAATGGGACCTTATCTGGAAATAGGATCTTTGCAGATGTACTCAAGAAGAGGGAATATTGGATTAGAGTCACCTCTGATCCAATGACTGGTGTCCTTATAAGAAGAGGGAAACTTAGATACAAACATACAGAGGGAAAAGAGCCATGTGAAGTCAGAAGCAGAGATTAGAATTAGGCTGCCCAAAGCCGGGGGACACCAAGAAGTGACAGCCACCATCGGCAGCTGGAGAAGACGGGAGGATTCTTCCCCAGAGCCTTCAGAGAGATCACGGCCCTGCCCACACCTTGCGTTTGGACTTCTAGCCCCAGAACGGTGGAAGAATAATTTTGTTTTAAGCCACCCGGTTGGTGGTACTTTGTTACAACAAAGGAAACTCATACATCGTTTTGGCCTGGTGTTCTCCTCTCTCCCTTGGTGAAAGAACACAACCGTAAAGAAACATACTAATTTATTCAAACGTGATATGATCTGGGGCCCACAGCTCCAGTCAGATTTGCATTTTAAAAGATGACTTCCGTTAAGGGTGGTGAGATTGAAGCAAGACTAGGGACCCTCACAAACGGGGTTCTAAATCCAGCTCTGCACCTCACCCCCTGCAAAGAATATATGATTACCTCCATTTGCTAGGTGCCCAAACCAGGGTTCAAAGAGGCATAAGTGAGTGGGGCAGTGTCGGATGGTAGCAGAGAGGGTGGGTTCTGGCCCCATAGCCTCTGCCCTGATCCTCATTCCTCCCCTTCACAATTAGCCATATGACCTTAGGCAAGTCCCTTAACCGCTTTGTGCCTCAGTTGCCTCCTTTATAAAATGGGAATGAGAATAACAAAACCTGTATCTCAAAATTGACATTACAGAAATGCATTTTGAACAACGTCTGGCACCTAGTAAATAGTCAATTATCTTAGTTTGTTACCGGTGCCCAAGGCCACGTGGTTGTAAGTGACGAAGACAACACGCGAACACAGGCATGTAGGCTCCAATGAATGTTTCGGTTCTGTAATTCTGGACTGGAGAACGTCTATAACATTCTAAGTGCCAGCTTTACCCACAGAACTCTCATTAGCAAATGAGCCCAAGAGGGTTGTGCAAACGATTTCGTGACTCGATGGAGATACTCCACTCAATCAAAGGCGCCATACTGCACGACCACAAACCCCCACCTGGGCCTTCCTTTGGGAAATAGGGCTGTTGGGCACTTGTGGACAGGAAAGAATGGTCAAGCTTAAACTGTAGCCCAGATGAGGCTGAGCCATAGGAAGCCAGTTCTTCATCTGGGTCTTAGATGACGAGGGGGATGTGTGTGTACGTGTATGTGTGTTGAGAGGACTCAGAATCACCATCTCCCTGAGCAGAGTCAGCCGGGAGCTCGGGTTCAGAGTCACCTTGGCAGCCTTGAAGAGCCCAAACAACCTCCCCTAAGAGGTGGTTTACACAAGCGGCATGAACTCAGGCTTTGGAACACAAAGGCTTGAGTTTGAATCCGAACTCCACCACTTCTTCTACTGGGAATATGGTCCAGATTTCACTTTCCTGCACCTCCGTTTCCTTTCTTGATAAAATGGGAATGATCATTGACCTGATGTCATGGGGTGGTGGCAAAGAGCAAACAAGACAGTGTCTGTAAATCATCTAACCCAGAGGAAGGACCTGGATTCCAGAAAATCTATGTTGCTCTGATAATGGCAATGACGAACACGAGGGTGATGCCCACTCAGAAGATGAAACGGGGGAGACCGCTGCCTTCCTCGCAACCATCATTGCCTGGGCAGCCCCTGGTCCAAGCAGCCTCCCCACAGCTAAAGCTGAAAGGGGAAAGCAGATTAACAGACTTCAGCCCTTAAAATCCATTTGTAGATTCCTGGTTCTTTTTTTTTAAATGCTTATTTATTTATTTATTTTGAGAGGGAGACAGAGGGAGGAAGGTGAGGGAGGGAGGGGCAGAGAGAGATGGGGAGACAGAATTTCAAGCAGGCTCTGTGCCGTCAGCACAGAGTCCGACATGGGGCTCGATCTCACCAACCATGACATCATGACCTGAGCCAAAATCAAGAGTCAGGTGCTTCACTGACTGAGCTACTTGGATGCCGCATGTAAATTCCTGGTTCTAAAGGGGGATGGCAAATCCCTTCGGTTTTGTTTCCCTGGGAAGTGCCATTAAGATTCTGCCCGGTGGAACTTCCCAATCGATGTATAAGGACCTCCTTCGAGAAGGTTGATCCTAAAACCAGCATCTCCGGTAAACACAGCCCTGTTGTGTGAGATGCTAACAATTACTGCGGCTCTTTGTTCTGTGTCTTTTGGCTGACTTTCAGTTCATGAGGAAGTGTCTGTATTGGAGCCAATTTGAATTGATTTTGCAAGTGAAATTTCAGGGGACAATGTGCCAGGTGCCTCAGAGAGCTGGAGTCTGGCGGATTCTCTGTCATCTGCTCGTAATAACCCCAACCCAGGTTTGTCTGGTGAGCCGCGGTTCCCAAAGCACTATGGTGTCACATTTGCTATTTTATTTGATCCTTGCAATAACCCTGTGAGGCTGACATTGTTCGCCCCGTTTATTCCCTTTTTACACTTAACAGATGAAACAACAAGAGCTTAAGGGATGTGCCCAGGCTATACACGTGGCACCTGGCTGGTCTGGAAGTCGGACCCAGGATTGTCTTTAAATGCATTTCAACGATTTAGTGAGTATCTACTATGCATCAGGGATGCTGTGCTACCCATTGGGAATACGCAGATGAATAAAGCATCGTCAGCCGCCTGAGTAGGAGGGGAGACAGGTGTGGAAACCCGTGTGACATACATTATAATTTGCACACGTATAAGAAGTTAGTCACTTGCTTCCTACTCCAAGCCTTTCTTTACAGCTCTCAACAGGCTTCCATTCCCACCCCAACCGCAACCAAATAAACCTGCGCTTATCAAGGTACTGACAACCTCAGCTTGCCAAACGCAAGGGTCCACTCCTCATTCTCACTGAACTCAAATTCTCAGAAGCAATTGACACAGTTGGGCAATTGTAACTGGTAACCAACTAAGATAATTGGCTATTTACTAGGTGCCAGACCCTGTGGTCCGACAGACAGCAGACTATCCTCCGCCTCTAACATTTTCTTCCTGGGCTCTCATAATGCCAGACACCGTGAGTTTTTCCATCATAGAAAGCCAAGCTCCTTCTCAGTCTCCTTTGCTGAGACTTTGCTTTTCCTCTGATTGATTTGTGAATGTTGAAGAGCCCTGGGCTCGGCCAGTGTTGGGCTCCCTATTTGGGCCCTTCCGTGCTCTCTCCCTACGTTCCCTCCTGTTCCCATGGCTACAGATACTATCCACATCCTGATGACCAAGTCCTTCTTGCTGGCCCCAGTCCCTCCCCCTGAGTTCAGGCCCGCATATCCGCTCAGCTTGTAGATATCTCCACTTAGACATCTTAAAGTTCATTATAAAATGAGCATACGCAAAACTTTGCATTTTCTCCTCCAAACTTGCTTCTCTATCATCACCCGGTAACTTGGCTCCTAATAGTCACGGCTGCTGCCTCTCTTTCTTCATAAACCACACCCAATGTATCAACAAGTCTCGGTGGTACAGCGGCCACATTATGTCTTGAGTTCACTCACTTTCTCCATCTGCACTGTTCCCATCCTGATCCCAGCCACTGGTATCTCTCTGAGACCAAAGAAATAGCCTCCTAGCTCATGCCTCTATTCTTATGCCCTAACAACTCATGGAACAGCCAGATGGATCTTTTAAAAGATATAAATTAGATCAAGTCACCTTTCTGCTTAAAACTCTCCCCTGGCTTACCACTGCTTTTACAAAAACCGAATCCAAACTCCTTCGCATAGCCTACCGGGGTTTTCATCATCTCACTCATGCCTTCCTCTCTGACATCATCTACATGACCTGGCCCCCTCAGTGCCGTCTAGCCAAACTGCCCCAGGGCCTTTGCCCTTGCCCTACCCTCTGCTTGAAATCATCTCCCCCACATCTTTGCAGGACTGGATTCTTATCATCCGTTCAGATCTCAACTCCCTCTTCTCAGCATGGCCTTCCCCCCCAGTCATCATTAATTTTATTTCCTTTGAAGGATTTACTACCACCTATAATCCTGTCATTTGTCCCCCTCATCCCTGCTAGAATGTGATCCCTATGAATGTCTGGTCCAAACATGTGCTGTAAGTAGAGCCCCAAAGCCAGAGCACCCATGGTTCTTGCATTTGCCGGGAAGGTAAACACAACATTGTATATACTTAGAAACTTGTTAATTGCTGTGAAGGAAAAGAACTGGGCACTCAGAGGAAGATCAGATGGCGACTGTTCTAAAATGGGTGATCAGAGAGGGCCTTCCTGGGAATAGGGAATTAAAATGAGGCCTGAAGAACTGGAATGGGCATCCATGGAAAGAGTTGCAGGAGAAGCACTATAGGCAGAGGGGTCAGACACGTTAAGGGTATGTGTAGACAGAAGCTGAGGAAGAGAGAGATGTATAGATTCCTTTCCATTTCTCTCTCTCTCTTTTGAAATAGGTTCATAGAATCTTATAACTTTGTTTTAACTTAATGTATCAAAAGCATCTTTTCATGTCACTTGATCATCTCCAGTTTTTGTTTTGTTTGTTCGTATGAACAGTGCTGCATTACATATCTTATTTTTTAGGTTTACTTATTTATTTTGAGAGGGAGAGAGAAAGAGTATGTGAGCAGGAGAGGGGTAGGGAAAGAGAGAGAGCGAGAGAGAATCCCAAGCAGGCTCCTCACTGGCAGCACAGAGCCAGACACGGGGCTCGATCCCACGAGTTGTGAGATCAGACCTGAGCCAAAACCAAGAGCCGGACGCTCAACCGACTGAGTCACCCAGGCGCCTCCAAATTTCTTATTTTATTTTATTTATTAATTTATTTTTTAACGTTTATTTATTTTTGAGACAGAGAGAGACAGAGCATGAACAGGGGAGGGGCAGAGAGAGAGGGAGACACAGAATCGGAAACGGGCTCCAGGCTCTGAGCCGGCAGCACAGAGCCCGACGCGGGGCTCGAACTCACGGACCGCGAGATCGTGACCTGGGCCGAAGTCGGACGCTTAACCGACCGAGCCACCCAGGCGCCCCCAAATTTCTTATTTTAAAAGATATCCACATCCAGCAGAATGGTTGAAATTAAAAAGGCAATACCAAGTGTTGGTGGCAACATGGAGCGATTGGAACGGCCACACGCTGTTGGAGAAAGGGTAAACTGATAATGAGCTTGAAAGTCTTCGGCAGCATATACTACAGCTGAGCAGACACTGCCTGTGACTCGGTAGTTCTCCTCCTGGCATGTAGTCAACCTATGCGCGTCTGTCTACCAGAAGACACGTACGAGAGTATCAACACTGCTGAAAAGAGCAAAAGCCAAAACACAAACAACCCAAATACCCACCCACAGTAGAGTCAGTCGACGGAAGAGTCGTATAATGGAAGCCATGGAGCAATTAGAAATGAACGGACTATTGCTACACCCCACGTGGATGAATCTCACAAACACAACGTTGAATGGAAGAATCCAGACACAAAAGAGTAGACTGCATTATTTCATGTTTCGTGAGTTCAAAAATAGGAAATTGCATCCGTGGTGCGGGGAGTGAGGAACAAGGGAGGGGACGAGAGGGAAACTTGTGCAGGAAAGGTCATGTTCTGCTTCTTGGTCCATGTCATCACACGAGTGTGTCACTTTGTGACAATTCATGGAGCTGAACGCGAGTTTTGCATTTCCCTGTATTCTATGATGCTTCAATAAGTTTTACGCATTTAGGATTATTTCATCAGGAAAATTCTTAAGTATGAATTTTCCCTAAGGAAAATAAGTTTTGGCAAATGGTATTGTGGTGGGTTGGGTTGAATTGTGTCCCCCCCCCCCCCACACACACACACAAGAAGATATGTTGAGGTCCTAAGCCCCAGCACCTGTGACCGTGACCTTATGTCGAAATACGGTCTTTGCAGATGTAATCAAGTTACGTGAAGTCATGCTGGATAGGGTGGTCCCTAAATCCATGGACTGGTGTCCTTATGAGAGAGAGGCTTGGCCACACCAACACATGGAGAAGTCCATGTGACATGGAAGCAGAGAATAGAGTGGTGTAGCTACAAGTCAAGGAATGCCAAAGACCGCCGGGAATCATCGGAAGCTGAGAGAAACCATAGAACAGATTATCCCTCGTGGTCTCCAGAGGGAACCAACCTTGCCAGCACCTTGATTTCTGACTTCTTGCCTCTAAAACTGTGAGACAATACATTCTCGTTGTTTTAAGCCTCCTGGTCTGTGGCAATTGTTATGGCTGCCCCAAGAAATCAAGATAAGCGCCAAATTCCAAGAAGGATTACTTTCTGATCCCCGCTCAGCCTCTCGGTAGAAGGTAAAGAATGTTCCCAAGCAGTGGTTAAAATTTAATCTCTTGATAACCTTCTTGGTTCCAGCCAAGAACAGGGCCTCTCCCTACTTTCCATTGCAAATGACAGGATCAATCCGTTCCTGTGGAAGTCACGTACAGAACGTGGAGTCTGAGGAGGGAGGAGAAGGTGAACGAAGGGAAGAAATGCGGCAGTTTTCAGATATATCATTAATCCCAATTTTTAGCTGTTTATGTTATGCGAAGATATTATTACTTTTTTAACTTAGTTCCTTCCTCATTGCATAATAATTTAGGTTTACTTTACGAAAATTTATAAAACACATGAAAGCAAACAAAATACATGAAAACTACCCATTACCCACACCCAAAGACGCCCACCATTCGTATTTTGGTATATTGCCTGCCAGGCATTTTTCTTTGCACGTATGTACATTTTTTTTTATCAGAAAAATATCATCCCTTCCTAATTGTCTACATATCTTCTCTTCCTCTTTACCAACAAACATAGATTTTTGAAAATACTCCTGAGACCCATTCTTCTGCCCACACACACATTTCTGCTTTTGTTTTTCATCACACAGTCCTCGCCCTGGGCCCCTTCCTGTGACCAACCCATTCTTTCACACAAGCAGTCAATTCTCTCTGCAGCCCTAAGTTCACATGGGAAGGCCTGGATTTCATCTCAAACAGTACAAAGGGAAAGGGTGTTTTCCAAAGACTTATTTTGGTGTGGTTGCTGCTTTTCCAGCAAATATCAGACTTGCCTTCTCTTTGAGATCTCAGGAGCTGAGGGCTAATTATGCGCCTCTGTTCAGGACATGATTATCCTCGACATCAGGGCAAAGAACTGGTTTTAGGATCTTCCTTCACACTCCACGTCCTTACTTCCCTTCTCTGTCCCCTGCTAACATCCATCCTAACGTGTGTGATTTGTGTCCTGGAATATTGTGATGGACGCCTTCCATTTGCATCTCCAGATCGACTCTCCGTTTCCCTTGGCCCAGCTCTGGGTCCCTGGAGGCTCATCTGTAGGATGGGCATCACCGGTGTGCTTGCCCTCTGGCTTCTAATTGGGTTTGGCCAATAGGAAGCACTGTCAGGAGATCCAGAAGGTGGTGGGAAAGAGAAGCCAGAGAGCGAGGTGCTCTGCTGGGGCAGGTGTTGGCTCCTGTGACGTGGCCTTCTCCAGGCACTTGTCTCCACCCAGCCAGCCCCTTCAGGCGTAGGGCACGTTAGGTCACATGGCTGTTCCTCCTCCAGGTCACTTCACAGTCCTCACCGGTTGTTTTCCTAACCCTGCCCACCCCTTTGCAAATACAGCTCGTCCTCAATTTAGGATGGGCTTTTGCCCCGATAAACCCATTGTAAGTTGAAACTATCCACGTCAAAAAAATGCATGTAGGGGCACCTGGCTGGCTTAGTCCGTTAAGCCTCAGATTTCAGCTCAGGTCGTGATCTCACGGCTGGTGAGTTCGAGCCCCACATGGGGCCCTATGCTGACAGCTCAGAACGTGGAGCCTGCTTCAGATTCTGCGTCTCCCTCTCCCTCTCTCTCTCTCTCTCAAAAATAAATAAACATTTAAAAAATAAAAAAAAATAAATAAGTGCACGTAATACACCTAACCTACCCAACATCATAGCTTAGCGTAGCCTACTTTAAACACGCTCTTGGGGCGCCTGGGTGGCGCAGTCGGTTAAGCGTCCGACTTCAGCCAGGTCACGATCTCGCGGTCCGTGAGTTCAAGCCCCGCGTCGGGCTCTGGGCTGATGGCTCGGAGCCTGGAGCCTGTTTCCGATTCTGTGTCTCCCTCTCTCTCTGCCCCTCCCCCGTTCATGCTCTGTCTCTCTCTGTCCCAAAAATAAATAAACGTTGAAAAAAAAAATTTTTTTTAAAAAAATAAAAAAAAAATAAACACGCTCTGAACACTTACATTAGCCTACAGTTGGGCAAAAGCATCTAACACGAAGCCTGTTCCGATAGCAACGCATTGTTTCCACAGTATCCCTCCCTCACATCTCCGTCCCCAGTGAGGACCTGCCTCCGGCTTCCTGCTACCACATGCAATACCACAATAAATCCAAAGTTTCATAAACTTTTTAACTGACATTTTTTCAGTTCTTTTTCTGGTCTCAGTTTTGACTATATGCCAAGCACAGTCATTTTATGAGTAAATCACGTCACATAAACCTCAAGTCTGTGTTGCTTAATTAAACATAGTGACCCTAAACCCATAAATAATGGCTTTAAAATGTGTTTTTTCCCCCTGATTTTCCCCCTTCAGTCATAAATTGCATAATAAAAATGAATGACAAGAATCCCACAGGTTATCATATAGTGAGCACTTTGACGTGCTGGGTTTTGTCCTGAGCCTGGTGTGAGCTTTAGCTCATCCACAGAATGTGGAACCAGCTCGGACCGGCTTCTGAAAGCCAATTGTTAAATTTTCAAGAATTTTGTAAGCTGGTTACTAAACGCATCGATCACTAAAAATTAGATTCTGTGAACACCCCATTAAAGAAATTGCATTAAAAACAACTGTAATAAAAACTCACCATTCACGTATTTCTAAATTATTTTACTACCTTTAACTATTTATCTAGGTTCAAGTTAGGTCTATTGTATCTGTACCATGGAAATACTGTATAATGGTGCACATCTCTTCCAATTCCACGTTCAAATGTGTTTACACTGGTATCTTGGACATCATCTGTGGCGGGGGGGCAGTGCATATTTGCACCATGGAAATTAGCAAACTCTACAAATTGAAGAGTCCTCCCCGCCCCCCGTCCTCGCTCCCCACCCGGAGTTGCTTGTTAAGCATTTACCAGCACACCACTGCACTTGACCATCGCGACAGTCCTGTGGGACTGGTACTTTTTTCATTTTATAGATGAAGAAGTAAGGTTTAAAGGAGACAAATAGCTATCCTAAACCCTAGAGTTAGTGGAAGGTATAGAGGCAGGAGTGCAACGATAATGCGGATAACCCCAGGCCACTCCCTCCCAAGGGTGTCATGGAACCATAGACATGGTAGCTAGGTCAGATTTTGTTGGATAGCACCCTTGTGCAGACAACGAGACCAGACAGAGGGGTTACAAGTCTGCCCAGGCTTACAAGAATGGCTGTTCCAGAAAATACCATGGTCCCAGACAGGATCTGATTGGCCCTGCCTGGGTCAAGTAGCTGCCCCTGCTTCAATCCTGTGAGTCAGTCCAGCGTGGCTGCTAGGCATGCCACCTGCCCCCGTGGGTAAAGGAACCAAGGCTGGAGGGCTCACCGAGCAGACACGCAGGGGGTGTCTACAGCCTTCTTACCTGGCCCCAGCCAACGGGACCACTGGGACACGCACGGGGACAAGTGGGATCAGAATGCTAATGGTGACCGCTTTCCTAGTCCTCAGAATGTGCATCACACATCCTGAGTCATTTCATGTAATAACCCTGGGAAGTACAGGCTGTTATTAACATCATCACCCTCCCTTTGCAGAGGAGATAACTGAGGATCAGAGAGGCCGAGAAACTTGCCCCACATCGGCAGCTAGTGAGGGGCAAGGCCCGGATGGCGGCCCCACTGTCTGTCTCACCTGCCTCCACGCTGCTTGGCCTGGCTGCCCGGCTCTGCCGGACCTGCCTCACGGCGCTGGCGACAGGACCAAATTAGACGACAATGCCTTGGAGAACCGCCGAAGCTCTATAAAAATGAGTCCCTCCTCTGTTTCCGTGTCATCCTTTATGTTGGAATCAAGGCAGCGATACAAAAGCAGATGTGGGGCACATTGTAGGTCAGCCTGTCCTCCCTAGCTCCTCTCCAGTGTTCCCACCGGGAGAGTCACCCCCTGGCCCTAAGCCACGTCTACAGACGGGCTCCGGCAAACCTTAAACAGGTAACTTAGGAGAGGCAATAATGCTTTGATTAGACCTCCAGTAGGGGCTACGTGTTCTCCAGTGGGGGGGGGGGGGCTTTGCGAGGGGCCCAGAGGGCGGGGAAATCTCGCACGTCGATGAAGGACAGCTGAGGCAAGCGGGACTCAGGTGGCGAGGAGGCGGGAGCCTGTTGAAGGCGGGGGTGGGGTGGGAGGGGTGCAGCAGGGCGGAAGGAGGGCTCTGAGGATGGGAGAGGCACTACCCAGGAAGTGGCAACCGGTGCCAGGGTGACTCTTCAGAACCTCAGCCATTCGAATCTGCGTGAGCTGGAAGGAGCTGCCCGTTGTACAGACGAGGACACTGAGGCCCAGACCTGCTCTGAGTCAGGCTGTTGTGGCCGCTTTTCTGGCTCACCAGGGGACTTCGGTTGACGCCTCAATTCCCTAGAAGTGCTCTTCCAGGAGGGTTTCCCTTGCCCGGGGCAGACACAGGGAGCCGCCACCAGAGATGCAGGGGTGCAAAAAAGGACACAGGCAGAGAAGACACAGGATGCCCAATGAGATCTTCCTCGAGCGCTTTCCTGCCATCACTGTTCCAGCTCCATGGGGAGCTGTGTCCGTGTGCATGTCACTTTCCCAAAGAAACTCCAAAGCCCTCTGCCTGGTGGTCAAGCCCTCCCTCCTCCCCTGCTTGCCACCCTCCTGCCCTTCCTTGCCAACAAGGGCAACACCGCCTACCCCAGGACCCAGAGCTGCGTTTGCCGTGGCCGGCGGCCTGTGTTTGACATTCTGTCTTCACCGCTGGCTTCTCAGCTCCTGGAAGGGCTCTCAGGTAAGACTTGTTAGTGCTCAGGGAGGCTTTTACCCACCTACTGGCAAGTTCTTCTCCCTTCCACTGCATGGCTCCTGCAAAGCTTCTTGCCCACCGCGCGACTTTGGCCGAGTCCCTTCCCCTCTCTGGGCTTCATTGTCCTCATCGGGGAAACGAGGGCAGGGGACAGATGATGTGATTACTAAGGTCCCTCTTAGAACTATCTTTCCACGAAATTAGGAGTAATACCAAATGGCAATCCCCCGTGTTTCTGCAGCCTTTTACGGTTCATAAAGCCCTTACTCATCCTTCTCATTCAGCAGATCGCTTTGGAAACAAGATTTGCCTACAGTTAGACCAGCTCTCGGGAGTCCCAGCCCCAGGGAGGTCCCAGCAGGAAGGGCGGTTCCAGGAACTGGCCTGCCTGGGCTTACCCTGAGGCCCTCAGAAGGACTGTCTGACTGTCTGTCCCTCCCACTCAGGCTGCCCTTCTCTGAGGCCTGGCAGGGGGTCCAACTGAGAGTGGCCAGACCAGTAAAGCCACCTCCTTGCATAATCCAGGCAAGGCAGGGCCCTGAACTGAGCCGTGCAGGCATCTAGGAAACACCTAGTTCTGAAAAGAACGTATGTAAACCGTTCCAGGAGCCCTGCGTAGTTCACTGCCTTATTCATTCAACAAACACATCTTGAACATCTAGGATGGGACTTCACTGGGAGAGGCACTTAGGAGAAAAAAATGTGCCTCCTTCTCTTAAGGAGCCCGCCATGGGGGAGAGAGCCCAGAACGGATGCATCCAACACGACCCATCACTCTTTAGCTTTGGGACCCTACAACACTGTGTACCCTCTGAACCTGTTTTCTCACTGGCCAAATGGGGTCAATGACATCCTGCCTTTTGTCTCATCTTCTGCAGCTCCCCACATTCTCCAGAACAATCTCTGTTTCACAAATACCCCAGACTCTTTAAAAAATCTTTTTTTTAATTTTATTGTTAATTTTTGAGAGAGAGAGAGAGAGAGAGAAAGCTTAATTCGGGGAGGGGCAGAGAGAAAGGGGGAGACACAGAATCCAAAGCAGGCTCCAGGCTCTGAACTGTCAGCACAGAGCCTGATGCGGGGCTCGAACTCACCAACTGTGAGATCATGACCTGAGCTGAAGTGGGACGCTTAACCAACTGAACCACCCAGGCGCCCCATGAATACACCAGCCTCTTAATGCTTGCATTGCTTTGCATCAGTGCTCCCACTGCCTGGGATGCCCCTTCCCACGTATGTCCCCAAAATACCTGCTCAACACCAGCATCTAGCACGGTCCAAAGCATAGTTAAAGATGAATAAATATTTGCTCCGTGAATAAATCCCACAAGATCAAGTGTTTCCCCCTCACTGCCCTCCCTCTCCGTGCCCCCTGCTCCCCTTCTGTCTCTCCCTTGGCCATACCTGATCTTCAGGGCAGAACAATTATTTGTTCCTCTCTCCCATTAAACTGCAAAATCCTCCTGGGCAGACACCGTGAATGACACAGAACATTAGTGTTTAGTAAACAATAGTAAAAGTGAAAAACAAGTTGGCCGGGAAAGGCATTATTATCTTCCTTTTAATAATGACTCTTAGGTTCTGAATAAACCCCCAAGGAATTTTTTGAATCATCCTGGAAGGTCATGCAACTTGCCTAATCGCGCAGGGCCCCAGGCAGCCTCATTTTCTGACCTGAATCTGAGCTGTCAGACCACAGTTCTAGGCGTTTAAGAAAAAGTACTTATTTCACAAATCCTAAATGCAGATGTTCCAACATCTCGCATATTGGGATACATTTTTCTTTCTTTAGTTGTACATAAAATAATGATGATGTCTCTTATAAGTGGTGTATCCTTTGATCTGATGAAGTACGTTATCAGTTGTAGTTGGGAAAACTGAAAGCAACCTGTATTTGGCAGCTATCAATTAAATAAATGAAGGCACTTTTATGCAATTGAATAACACAAGATAATGATAAAACTGCTAATAATTATGGTTAATTACAAATTATGGGTATTTATGTGTATGGATAAAAGCCATTTGTGAGATTTTGCTTTGCTAACAAAATTTAGCTTCAATCTGATTCCATTTTTGTTTGAAAAACACTCTGGATTGATAGCCCCCCTAGTGTATGTGAGGATCACCTGACACTAATAAGATTAGAGCTGTTCTTTTTTCACAGCTGAGTTAATTACTCCTAAAAATAGCAATTCCAATGTTATTTTTTTGTTTGGTTATTTGGAAATACTTTCTAAAATATTTTTTAAGTGTTTATTTTTGAGAGAGAGAGAGAGAGAGAGAGAGAGAGAGAGAGAGAGAGAGGGAGAGAAGGAGACAAAGCGTGAGCAGAGAAGGGGCAGAGAGAGAGGGAGACACAGAATCCGAAGTGGGCTCCAGGCTCTGAGCTGTCAGCACAGAGCCCGACACGGGGCTCGAACTCACAAACTGCAAGGTCATGACCTGAGCCGAAGTTGGATGTTCAACCGACTGAGCCACCCGGGCGCCCCTCTTTGGAAATACTTTTTTTTTTTTTTTAATTCTTTTTAAAGTAGGCTCTGTGCCCATTATGGGGTTTGAACTCATGACCCTGAGATCAAGAGTCACGTGCCCTATTAACTGAGACAGCTAAGCGCCCCTTCCTTAATTATTTACTTATAAGCTTATTTTGAAATCATTTCTTACTTACAGAAAATTTGCAAGAGTGGTACACAGAACACTTGTATACCCTTCTTGTGCATTTCTTTTTCTCCCTCCAGCTGGTCTCCTATATTTGTGCTCACAAAATTTTTATGAAACAGTTGAGAGTAGGTTACCTATAGTATGTCCCTTTAACTGTTAGTATTTTATATTCATTTCTTACGAACAAGGATATTCTCTTAGCCACAGGCCAAAAGCAAATTCCAGACATGGGAGATTGATACAATACTTTCTTCTGAGCTACTGTCCATCCTGCAACCTAATCAATTATCCTCATCAGATCCATTACTGGAACTTCTTTTTCCGTGTTCAGAACCCAGTTCAGGGCAGTGCACTGCTTTTGGCCGTCACGTCTTTTTGTCTTTATCTGGAGCAGTTCAGCAGACTTTCTTTGTCTTTCATATCAATGACAGTGTTTTAGAACACAGGCTCGTATTTAAAAAAAAATTTTTTTAATGTTTATTTCTGAGAGAGAGCGGGAGGCTGAGTGTGAGCGAGGGAGGGCAGAAAAAGGAGACGCAGAATCCGAAGCAACTTCCATCCAGGCTCTGAGCTGTCAGCACAGAGCCTGGTGCGGGGCTCGAACTCATGAACTCAGCCGAAGTTGGACGCTTAACCGACTGAGCCACCCAGGTGCTCCACAGGCCTGTATTTCATAGGATGCTCCTCGATTTAGGTTGTCTGATGTTTCCTTATGATTTCATTCAGGTTATGCATTTTCGGCTGGAAAACTGCATAAGCGATACTGTGTCCTTCTCAAGGTATCACATCTAGAGACCCATGACGTCTGTCTGTCCCTTGGTGGTGATACTAACTTTCCTCACTTTCTTGTCACTTGTGCCTTCTTCACAGTGCAGTTTTTGTTTCTCCTTTTGTAACTAACAAGTAATTTCTGGGAGGACACTTTGAGACTGTGTAAATTTCCCATTCCTTATCAGACTTCTTCCCTAGCTCCTGTGTAGAATCCACTGATGAATCTTGACCCCATTTTTACTACATAATATAGTGACAAAGGGTGATTGTTCTGATGTAATCACTTCTGCTACATTAATTGTAAGGAAGAGCTCCTCCTAAGTTATTTGCTTGTTATCAAAACGGGCTGTAAAGGCTTATTTGATTCAACAGGTTACCGTCCATTACTGTCTATATTTATCGTGATGCTCGAAATGGTCTAGGTTTCACCAGTAGGAGCCCATTCGCGCTGTCCCCTCTTCACATGTCCCCTGTACTTTTTCTTTTTCTTTGTGTTTTTTTTTTTTTTTTTTTTGAGCATTTCCTTCTGGCTTTTCTTTCTGGCACAACAAGGTGTTTCAGGCTAATCTTGTACCTTCTATGCCCCAGCCTTGGAATCAGCCATTTCTCTGAGGGGCCACCTGGTTTTAGTGGCTAATGGCATTTAGAAAGGAAGAGTGTTCTACGCACCAAATCTGAGTGTGTACGGGCATTCCGTTTTCTTCCTTTTAGTTATCTGTGTCTTCTGTTTGTTTTTTTTTTTTAATTTTTTTTTTCAACGTTTATTTATTTTTGGGACAGAGAGAGACAGAGCACGAACGGGGGAGGGGCAGAGAGAGAGGGAGACACAGAATCGGAAACAGGCTCCAGGCTCTGAGCCGTCAGCCCAGAGCCCGACGCGGGGCTCAAACTCACGGACCGCGAGATCGTGACCTGAGCTGAAGTCGGACGCTTAACCGACTGTGCTACCCAGGCGCCCCAGTGTCTTCTGTTTTAAAACACAAACATATAGTCCTTTATAATAAGAAGGAAAAAGCCTAAAGTTATTTTTACATTATTTTCAAAAAGAAAAACAACCAAAAGACAGTAGACTTTTACAAATCGCCTTGGTCCCTGAGGACCGTTTTCATCACACGTTGTCCTGGACGCTGGGAATACACGTGGCTCACGGGCAGGGTCCCGATGCTGTCACCAGTAGAAGAGGGCTGGTGGTATGCGGACGCGTGCACAGGTGCTTTCTCATAATATAAGCCCCCTCTGCCTTGACTGGGGACCAGGCAATGATGTTTTGTGAAACTACTTACCAGGTTGATCAAACGCTAAGCGTTCTTGTGTAGCGATTTCTATTTCGGAATGTTCTGTTCAGTGTGGCAGAGCGTGGCTATTTGAAATTCTTGCTGCAAAGATGTTACAGCTGCTTTAGACAAAAGGCTGACAAATCTCTGTCACCACCTCCAAGGCACAGGGAGAGAACTGAAGGGAAAGGGAGGGCCCCTCTTCTGGAGAATAAAGTGGAAAAACACTTCTCTGGGAATGCAGGGGGGGGGGAGGGCTGGTGTTTCACAGGTAAAGGGACAGTTTTGAGCCATTCTACGTGGTTTTTTTTATAACTTTATTCTGGTTGTCAAATTATCATGTGCTGAATCTGAAGGGGAAAAAAACCCAGAAAAATATAAAGAAGAAAGGAGCAGTCTCTCCAAATCCCTCTCCCAGACGATAGACTGCCAGTATTTTTGGCATATTCTCCTTCTAGCCTCTCTTCTAAGCATGAGATCAGTTGTACATATTTGAGCTCATGCTGTTTGTATAATACCCTCTCTTCCTCCTCTCAGTTGGTATGCTGCAAGGATTCTCCCACATAATTAAAAGGCACATTATAAAGCAAGTTGCAGGATAAGACATATAGTCTAGTTACCGGGGGGGGGGCGGGGGGGGGGGAAGCACAAGCCAAAATAATGTGTATTTGCTAAGCACACATGGAAAGTATTTTTGTGAAGCTCTGAATGGACACATTTCAAACTCAAAATAGTGGTTATCTCGGGGGAGACAGAGGGAGAAGAAAGAAACTGGAGCAGGAAAATAAGGGAGGTTAGCTTTCCCTGCAGTGCCCAACTTGGAAAGAGAGAGAGAGAGAGAGGTTCTAGCACATAATCAAAACTATTTTTGAGTTAAGTTTCATTGTAGGTATCATCATATTGTTTAATATTATATGTCAGCACATTATTTTTTAAAACTTATTTTGCGCAAGAGAGAGAGAGCGAGCAGGGGACGGGCAGAGAGAGAGAGGGAGAGAGAGAATCCCAGGCAGGCTCCGTGCTGTCAGTGCAGAGCCCGATGTGTGGCTTGAACTCACAAACCATGAGATGATGACCTGAGCTGAAGTCAAGAGTCAGACGCTTAACCCCCCGGGGCCACCCAGGCACCCCAGGCTGCACCTTATTTTAGCCTTCCTGCTAAGATGGGGCATCAGAATTTTTTCAAAATTTTAACTACTCTCAGGAATTTAGTAGTGAACTTCTCTGGGTACAAATCTTTGTCTTAATCTTGGGTGACTTCCTCTGCATGAATTCCTACAAGTGGAATCCTTAGACCGTGTCCATCAAGTCACACTCCTCTGAGCACTGCATGTTAGTGTCCACCTCACCGCATCTTCACAAGCACTGAGTATTATGACTTTTTAGATTCATAACTAATTTGGTGCTGACTCATTTACTTTTAATGAGTATTTCTCCACTACTAGTGTATCTCCTTTTTAAAATATATATTCATTAGCCATTTTCTCTGAGGAAGAATGTTTCTTAATTGACTTTAAGTGAAGAAGAAAAGCAAAAGCTCTTAAAGGAGGAAGCAATGGGGGTATATACCTTGAATGGCATTTGTCTTTGTTTTTGGAGATTTCTTCCCTTCACTGCTTGGGAGAAGGAAAAGCTGAGAAAAAGCACCTTGGGGGTCAGAACAACAGGAGTGACATCAGCTATGAGTCACCCTAAAGCTCATAAAGTTAATCTTCCTAAAACTCAGCTCTGGTTATATCACTGACCCGCCCCCACCTTCATTTTCCCATCACCTGTCAAGAGAAAGTTCTCCTCGGTGGAACCCAGTCCACCTTCTCAAGCACGTTCCCCGCATCGGGTGCACATGTCACATCCTCCATTCGATGGACTAGGTGCCATTCTTCAAACACACAGCCCCAGCACTAATCTTTCTTTGGTTCACACTGTTACTCCCTCTCCTGCAGTGCGCTGTCTGCTTGACCCCCTCCCCAGTCTTCTCTTCCTTCAACAATTCCAAAGGCCACCTCTTCCTCAAGCAGGATTTTGCTCGTGCCCTAAAATTCAAGTGACTTGTCATTACTTTTAACTTCTATCTTTTCTTGAGGCAGGAGTTAGGGCCAAGCTTCCAACCCTAGTTTGTTGATTTCTCCTGCTTTCTACATGGTGCATTTGACAAATTATTTTTTCTAATTTTTTTGTTTTTTTTTTTTTTTAGAGAGAGAGCACGAGCAGGGGAGAGGAGCATAGAGAGAGGGGGGAGGGAGAGAAAATCCCCAAGCAGACTCTATTCTCAGCATGGAGCCCATCGCGGGGCTCGATCCCACAACCCTGGCATCATGACCCGAGCCAAAATCAAGAGTCCACCGCTCAACTGACTGAGCCACCCAGGCACCCCATGGGAAAATTATTAAGGAATCTGAGTCTCTGATTCCTTTTTCAGAAAGTTAAATGAGAACATGCAAATAAGGTACGCATAGTTCCTGGCACATAGTATAATGTTCAAGAAGTTAGCTTCTGTCCAACTTTATTTTGCCTTGCATGTGTATAATTTCCATACCATCCCCAGCTCCCTTCTAGAATATAAAGGCCTTGCAGGGAGGGCCCCAGTCCTTGCCCTTTTATAAGCCCTCTACATCTCTACATTCAAGTCTCCAGCACAATGCCTTGCCATCAGCAGATATTCAATAAATATGTGTTGAATTTGTAGAAGATTAGAGGCAAATCACTGAGAATTTACTTCTGACCAAAATTTAATAGGGAAGTAAAGGAACAGTACATACTTTCCATAATAAACTTACTGAGGAAGTAAAGAGAAATGAATATGAGCTTGGGCTGCAAGACAGCTCTTCCACTCTCGGGCTATAAGACACGGGGGAGGCCATTTACTTCATGTAAAAGCCCCAGTTCTGTGTCCGTGAAGGAGATATTAACAGAACTGACCCCGTGGAGTTCCTGGGAAGGAGCAAAGGACATCGACATAGAGCGGACGGCACCAGGCACACGATCAGCACTCATGAAAACTAATGATCACCTTATGGATACAGAAACAGGCAAAGACAAGTTTCAGCAGAATTCACGTTATTGAGACGACATTGAGGTCCGTACCGTGCTAGATCATCCTTTTTTTTTACGTCCCTAAGAAGGCTCTTCACTTATAATATTTGTTCAAAATGTGCATGTTTAATGTTTTTTAGAAAAGAAATATTTTACAAACAAGGAGTGAAAGGTTTTCACCAGTATGAATCGTCTGGAATTGATGAAAGGGCCAGAATGACATCATCTCCGGTTTTACAGAAAGCGCGCACCTTGCCGCTGGGAAGGCAGAACCGTGGTACAATTTCATTGCCATCGCTCGTGTGGTGAACACGTGCTACGTGCCAGGCATTCAACAATGCATACACAGAGAGCAAAGGGCAGTCAATTAAAAAATGGTTTGGGGGCACCTGGGTGTCTCAGTCTGGTAAGCGTCCAACTTCAGCTCGGGTCATGATCTCACAGTTTGCGAGTTCGAGCCCCACGTCGGGCTCTGTGCTGACAGCTCAGAGCCCGGAGCCTGTTTCAGATTCTGTGTCTCCCTCTCTCTGACCCTCCCCCGTTCATGCTCTGTCTCTCTCTGTCTCAAAAATAAATAAACATTTTAAAAAATAAAAAAAGCTTTCAAATCAACTACTACTTTTTGTACTAGAACTAAAACAGTAGTCATGAGATTTTCACATGTACAGTGCTTCCAAATTTGAAAGAGATGGAGTGTTTCTCCATGGTGTCAATTCCCACGTGCTGAATAAAGTCAGCAGGTAAACATGGCTCTGAGTTTTTAAGGAAAGAGGATAGTGCATGCAACATAGCCATCCATTTATAGGAAGGAAGGAAGGAAGGAAGGAAGGAAGGAAGGAAGGAAGGAAGGAAGGAAGGAAGGAAGGAAGCAAAGAGAGAGCAAGAGAGAGAGAAGCATCAGGTCTGGCCTACACGTAAATAAATCAGGAAGATACCTTCTCTTCCCATTAATAAGCAGGTGTCCTGCTCAAAATCCTCCAATGGCTTTCCGTTACCATTGGAAAAAAATTCTAAACTCTAACAATGGTGTAGTGGATGGTGTGGGTTGCCTATATAATCATCACTCCCTCCCTTCCCAACTACACCCTGTGTTCATCCACATAGACACGTCCCCCACCCCCCCAGTTTTGGAGGCAATTTGGGCTTTCTAAACCCCCCGGACAAGGCAGTCTGTGGTAGTTACCACGGGCCACTCTCGGCGAAGGAGCCTGTTGCTCTTGCCACTGCTGACAGCCCCCCTGTGACCATGAGGAGAGCTTCTCGTGAGGCCGAGAATGACAGAACCACGAGCTGAAGGTTCTGGCTCCACGGATTCAGGCAACTCTGAAGCCACCCACCTCTGAGCCTCTTGTAAAGTTAGATCAGAAATTTCTTTATCATTGAAGGCACTTCGAGTCTAGGTTTTGTAGCTAGAAGCAGCCAAAACATGCTAGTGCTTACACGCACTTGAAGGCCTTCACACATGGCGCCTCCTTGTCCTGCCCTGGACCTCGCCGCTCGCTCTCAACGCTTTTAAGCCCCGTTCCTCTCTCGCTTCCTCGCATGTGTCTTGTCGTGTCTCCTCCAAGGGTTCCCGCGCCCAAGTCTCTCATGGGCTGGCCAGTTGCTACGCATCGTCAGGCCTTAGCCTAAGTGTTACTTTCTCCGGGAAGGCTCAGCTGACCCTTCCAATCTTGAGGTGAGCTAGACATCATCCTCTGGGACATAATTATATATTCTGAAGCTGACCTGTTAATAGGGTTAATTTATTGAGGCAATGTTGTCTGGTGGGTTAACCTACCGATTCCAGAGTCAGACCGCCTGGGTTCATATCCAGAGGCTTACCTCTTAGCAGCTGGTAAGCCACTCAACCCTCCGTGTCTTAGTTTCCTCATATGTCAAGCAGGGATCACAGCACCCTCCTCATACACTGATGGGGACGTGAGGACAAACGGGTTAATATGGGAAAAGCAAGTGATGTCTAGCGTGCAGTCATGGTTATCATTGGCATCATTGCTAGAGAGGCAGCCTAGCAGGAAACGGATAGAAAACCCAAGCCCCACGCCTGGGTCATCAAAAAATTATCCACTTGAGCCTCAGTGTCTGCCATGGTCCTTCGGGCCTCCATTTGCTCACCAGCGAAAGTAGGTCATAAATTCCATTCTGTCATCTCTATTCATTTATTCAATAAAGTCTTCCTGAACACCAACCTTAGTATCTTATAAAAGGCCCCTCTTTCTTTCTAGTGACACTTTTTTGTTTTGAAGCCTGTTTTGCCTGATATTAGCACGACCACTCCAGCCCTCTCATGGTTGTCATTTGCATGAGGTTTTCCCATCTTTTTACTTTTTCTTTGAGTTTATTTATTTCTTTTGAGAGCGGGGCTGAGAGAGAGGGAGAGAGAATCCCGAGCAGGGTCCGCATTGTCAGCACAGAGCCAGATGCAGGACTCGAACTCACGAACCGTGAGATCATGACCTGAGCCCAAATCAAGGATCAGACGCTTAACTTACTGAGCCACCCAAGAGCCCCTCCATCCCTTTACTTTTAACCTTTTTTTAAAATGTTTTATTTATTTTTGAGAGAGAGGGAGACAGAGAGACAGAGCGTGAGCAGGGGAGGGGCAGAGAGAGGAGACACAGAATCTGAAGCAGGGTCTAGGCTCTGAGCTGTCAGCACAGGGCCCCATGGGAGACTTGAACTCCTGAACTGTGAGATCATGACCTCAGCCGAAGTCAGACACTTAATCAACTGAGCCACCCAGGGGCCCCTTAGCCTATTGGTATCTTTGAACCTAAAGTTTGTCTCCTGGAGGCACCATATAGTTGCATTTTGTTTTTTGGTTTTTTAGTCCTATCTGACTTTGCTTGGATGTTCGGGCTTGTTTTTTAAACACTGGAGATATAGGACATCTGAATGCTAAGAAAGAAGACCCAGCAGAAGGAAAGGTAGGAGATGTAGAAGAAGACAATGAATATTAATGTGGTGGGTCCTTAAGAAGGTAAGCAAGGAGAAAATCCATAGCTCACATGACAGAAGTTGCCTCCTGTAGAAGGGATCCTTCCTCTACAATGACAGAAGGGAAATAGGAAAGCATTGGTACGGGTACAAGTCTGTACCATAAGTCTGATGGTGGGAAACTCAAGTGCATGGACTTCTGGTGATTTCCATATTGCCTTGTTATCGGAGTTAAAAGATAATCTAGACGAAAATACTTCAAAAGCATTAGAGAAATACAAAGCAATGTTTTCACTTATTCAGCCCCTGATCACCCAGCGTAGAGTGGAGGAGCTTTGGATAAATGAGGCTCCAGGACAGCTGGGTTTTCATGCGCCTGGACTCAGGGAGTCAGAGGCGGGAAGGGAGATCTCCGGCATTTAGCTTGGCCTGGCCCATGCCTTGGACCGAAGCCACGGCTGAGAAGGCCATGCGGAGAAGAGGCTACTGCAGATTTGTGCCTAATTCCTTTTCACATGAGCCTAGCCCTGCTCGCAGCATTCGCTAGCTCTGCAAAAGGAAGGCTCTGGATTTGCCCAGTCATTGCACAACGTCCCGTCACGTCCACAACCAGATACTGCTGATCGCCCTGGGTAGAGTGACCCATGGTGATGCGCACTTGGAACAGGCGAGCTAACAAGCAAGCCTCGACTGGGCTGCATTGTCTCCTCATCCTTCCAAAACTGTGCAATCCTGTGTAATCCTCACAGGCCTGAGGGGCTTCCTACTCACTCACAGCCCTGCCCACATTCTGAGTCACCCTGTTGGCCAGTGGGGAGGCAGGAGTCTGTCTGTGCAGAGCACCTGAGCGGGGAGGAAGTGCTCTGGCTTAATGGGTCTGCATGGCAAATGTTCTTTTTTCCCTTTTGTCTTCTTAAAAATTTGTTTGACAAGGGGCGCCTGGGTGGCTCAGTTGGTTGAGCATCCGACTTGGGCTCAGGTCGTGATCTCACGGTCCGTGAGTTCCAGCCCCACGTTGGGCTCTGTGTTGACAGCTCAGAGCCTGGAGCTTGCCTCGGATTCTGTGTCTGCTTCTCTCTCTGTTTTTCCCCTGCTTGCACTCTACTCTATTTCTCTCTCTCTCTCTCAAAAATAAACATTAAAAAAAGTTAAAAAAAAATCTTTTGACAAAACACATGCTTATTGTTGAAAAAGAAAAATATGCAGATAAAAAAATGTATCTCCCCCACTTCCCACCCAAAGATAAAAACCTTAACATTTTGGTATATGCCTCCTCTGGGTTATATATAATATTTTATAAAAACATTAAGTGTATATATGCACAGTATTTTAATGAAATAATGTTTTGTGAACACAAAGGCAGGAGGGGGAAATGGAGTTCAAGTGCTCTAAGATTCTTGCATTTTCTGGGAAGTGTTAAATACTCTATATGAAAGTGCACTTTATATTAACAGTAATAAGTCAAGAATGTGCATTGTAACATCTAGGGTAATCACTAAAAGAATGGTAAAAGCATATATAACTAGCAAGCTAATATAAATGGAAAATGAAGTTATAAAAAAAACAAGAAAGGAGAGAAAAAAAACCTAAAAATAAATATAACAAATAGAAAACAAACAATAGCATGGTAGATTTCAACATGAACACAGCAGTAACTATATTAAATGAAAATGGATTAAATATTCTAATTAAAACTTAAAAACTGTCAGCTTGGAAGAAAAGAAAAACAAAATGCATTATGTTGCTACAAGAGGTATCATAGAACACTGAAAGGGTAGAAGGAAATGTATTGGAGAATACATACCATGAATGCTAACCTAAAGAAACCTAGTGCTGTGTAAAGTAGTTCTTGGGTCCAAAAGTGCTCTTAAAGATAAAGAGGGAAAGACTTCCCACAATGGTAGAATGAGACAGCAATGGTAGAAGAGGACAGCAATTCCCCTCTATAAAAAGAGGAATTCTAAAACTGGGCTCCGAAACAACCATTTCTGGTACAGCAAGAAAAAGGCAGAAAAATTGAGAACTATTTACTCTTAACATGTTCCTAGAGCTTCAGATGAGATTGGTAGATGTCTATGGCTTTCTTGCCTTTGACTACTCATATCTAGCACTCCTCCTGCTCCTTGGAGAAGAAATGCAGCTTTATCACCCTGGAGCTGGCAAAGGAGATCAGTAACTTTGATGCCAGAAGAGGGTGAGTCTGACTGAGGAGGCAGTGGGGGCAAGAGCCCATGCTTTCCCAACTAAAAGTGATGGGATTAGTTGGGAATGGACAGGGAAAACCCACAGCTCCAATGTTCTGGTCCAGAACATAGGAACAAAACACAGATGGTAAAGGCAGAAAACAGATATTAAAATAGTGAAATTAACTCCAAATATATCAGTAATTACATTAAATATTAATGGACTAAACATTACGCTAAAAGGCTCGACGTCCCTGCAAGGTAATACGAGATGGGCAGATGAGCGTCTGTTTGGACCCAGCTCAGTTGCTTATATTTCCTCAAATGTAAAATGGAAATAATATTAGTACCTCTTTGGGGTACCTGGGTGGCTCAGTCGGTTGAGTGTCCAACTCTTGATCTCAGTTCAGGTCTCAACTCAGGTCTTGATCTCTGGGTTGTGAGTTCAAGCCCCACATTGGGCTCTGTGCTGGGCACGAAGTCTACTTAAAAAAACTAAACAAAACAAAAAAAACCCTGTTTTAGTACCTCCTTCATAATGAAATGAGATTACCTGCGTAATATGCTTACTATAGTGCCTGGTATTTAGTAGTTACTCAAAAAATATTGATACCTTCTCTTATAATCTAAAATAATAATAGAGGAGCAGTGGTCAATTTCTCTAGCTCCTGTTGGCATAGGAAATCTGGGTTCATCTAGAACAGAGTTGGTAAACTACAGCCATAGGCCAAATCTAGACTGTCTCCTGTTTTGTGAAATAACGTTTTATTGGAACATATCTACATCCATTTGTTTACAAATTGTCTATGCCTACTTTTATGCTATGACAGAGTAGAAACTGTGTGGTCTATAAAGCATAAAATATTCACTAACTCTTCCTTTATAAAAAAATGTTCTCCCATCCCTGATATGGAACATGATTGAATTTACTTCCAAAACCCCAGCCTTGTTTTTATTTTTGAAACATCTTATGCCACCTTTTTGATACTAATACTTTTGATTACATTTTTTATTTTGCTATTAAAACTTTTGCTTAATACTTTTGATTCCATGTTTATCATTAGATAAATCTACTTTGAAAATAGTGGGGATCATTTAGATGTTCACTTGATAAAAGTTACAATCTTTGCTTGCTATCTAATATCCTGTCTCCAAGCCTTCTGCTTTACAGAAGATACCTTACTTGTGATACTTCTAAAAATCACAGTCAAAGAATTGTTGAAGGGTTGTTTAAATCCACCATCTTGCTCCACTGTTAACCGTCATGAGCCGTTTTATGTGTATTAGCTTTAGAACTCTCACATGTATGTTCTCATTTAATTATTACCGTATTGCATCCATTTTGCAGATGAGAAAACTGAGGTTCAAAGAGATTGGTCACTTGCCAAACAGTAGGCAGTGGATGGATATTCTGATGCCTCATCTTGTGCTGCAGCCATCATATCATTCCATGCACATCTATTCCCTGATATTTCTAGTTTTATTGAAAGAAAATCGCTTTTACTGAGTGAAAAAGACAGTCCAAACCCTGACTTTGGTAAGTTGACAAAGCATATGGATGCTCTTGGAGAGATAGGCTCTCTAAAAGGAGTTGAGTACTGAAACTCCAGTTAAGTACTTAGAACTATTAG
Source organism: Felis catus (assembly GCF_018350175.1). Lineage (NCBI taxonomy): Eukaryota > Metazoa > Chordata > Mammalia > Carnivora > Felidae > Felis > Felis catus. The sequence continues at coordinate 67,627,919 of NC_058385.1, read as the reverse complement.
CTTTTGGCTTACAATGCTATAAAAATTTGCAAAAGCAGGAAGCATGTGATACAAACCTATTAACATAGCACAGCAAATACCACCTGAACAGATCTCCCTCATCCAGAGAAAATCTTTGGTATGTTACTAGTGCTCAACAAATTCAACCAGTAATTCTGACAGTCAACAAAGTGCCAAGCTCTGTGTTAATCACGGGGGCAGAAGAGTGGCCTAAAGATGATAGGACTGCAACTATGCCTTCAGAGTACTACAGTCTAGTACGGAGCTAGATACACATACACACATACATCCACCTCAAAGAGAAAACAGGGAAACCCATAACAAATAGTACAAAGTTCATCTGCTCTGGGAGTTCAAAATGGTTTATTCTGACTTGGCTGGATCCAAAGACTTCCCAAAGAAAAGGAAATTGGAGCTCACCACTTTGCTAGAGATTACCCATTTCCCCTGGTGATCTACTTCCCTCCCCCTCTTCATTCTGCTCTGTGCCCCAAGAGGCTAACCTTTATGGAGTACATAAGTATGTTCCTATGCTCCTGGATTAATTTGAATTTGGACAAATGGGTGGCTTCAACAGGAAATGGAAGCATAAGAGGACAGAGATGTTGGGGGTATTCATCCCCCAACTTCCACCCTGCCAAGCCTCGGGTTGACACAGTCTAGTTTCCTCTACCAAGGGGCACGATCCCTATCAGGTGACTTCTCCCCAGTGCAGGAAAATCTTCTGCTGAGCCCTAAGGGTGACAGCAGCTCTCTGCTATTGATTGATAAGGGCCCCTTAGCCTTCCTTGGTTTCCCTTAACTCTGCCCACACCTTTGAACCGATCCCTATTAAACTCACCCCAGTGACTCCTTTAGAGTCTTCCATCTGTCTCCTGCTGGGACCCTCGGATATACCCTTGAAGAAATATTAATAGCTATATAATATACAGCTTAAGAATATGGACTTTGGGGGCACCTGAGTGGCTCAGTTGGTTAAGTGTCTGACTCTTGATTTTGGTTCAGGTCATGATCTCATGGTCAGTCATGAGATTGATCCCCACAGTAGGCTCCGTGCTGGGCATGAAGTCTGCTTAAGATTCTCCCTCTCTTTCTGCCCCTCCTCTCCCCATGCTCGCTCTCTCTCTCTCTCTTTCTCTCTCTCTTAAAAAAAAAAAGGAATATGGACTTTGGAGTCAAATGAAACTGTATTTCAATCCTAGCTTCACTAGGTACAGGTCACTGTAAGGTCTTGGACTACTTCCTTAACCTCTTTGAACTATAATTTCTGCATCTATGTAATGAGGACAAGAGTCCCTAACACATAGGTTGTTGTAAAGATTAAATAAGATAATATATGGGAAATGCTAACTACTCCGTGAATGGCAGTATTAGTATCCCTGCTGCCTGGTAAGGAATGGAGACAAGTGTAAGTGGCAAATGCAGGGAGGTGTGGAAATGCACGGAGCTTCCTATGGTGAGGTCTAGGTTACCAGTGAAGAAAACCCTTCTGGGGACCCAGCAGGAAGACACCCCCAGCTTCCATGGCTCACTTGGGACCTGCTACAAATTTTCAAAACATAAACAAGAAAGAAATCCAATAGCTTTCTTCTGTTTGTCCATGTGAGACCCCAGAACTCATGTTCCCAGCATCCCCATCCTTGTTCCTTCCCTTCCCAGCATCCCCTTCCTTGTTCCCTCCCCAAGAGTCCTAGCAGACGAGCATTCTCAAGTCTGTTCTGAGAACATGGTGGACGGAGAGCAGGAGGCGTTCTCCTCAGGACTGCCAGGGGCAAGGGTACCTATAGCTTGGGGCCCAGAAGAAGAGAGGGCAACACTAGCTGTCTTTTAGTAGCTGTAGGGAAACAAAAGGGGGTGACAGCTACAGGCCTCTGGCTTTATTTAACTTGTCTGCCATCTTCCATTTCTGTCTTCTCTTCTGACCACTGAATCTGGCTTTGCTAAAATTCTGTGAATTAGTTGTCTACATTTGTATGTCTATGCATTTATTCATTCTAGTCACTTCTTCATTTGCCCGTTCATTCTTTCTTCCATCCTTCCAACCATTTATTTATCGATCCATTGATTCATTCATTCTCTCATCGGTTCATTCACTTATTCAAGGACACATCCATCTATTCATTCATTTATTCATTTATTCATCCATCAAGATAATATTCATCGAGTATCTTCTTACTACCATATGTCAGGCCCAGTGCAGGCTGTGTGTGGGCAGGAATGACTTCTCTCTTATATTCACCATTGGATCCCCAGTACCTAGAAAGATGATTAGGGGGTTACCAAGATGAGAATGAACAATCCCACAGAGGGTTGAGCATTTGAAGATGCATGGTGTGTCATGAAAGGGGATGGTTTGCCTGCACCCATAGGAGGAGTTCCTTTTGGCTGGAGCACAGGGTTTGTAGGGGTCGGGAGGCCCAAGGAAGAAGACAGGCAACAAGTCTGCCTTGTATGAACTTCAGGCCAAGGAGTTTGGTTTGATTCAGTGGGCATCAGGCAGTCCACCTGGCTTTAATTAGGGGAATGTTCAATGTCTTTTAGGAAGATAATTGGTGAGAGATAGAAAACCAAAGGCCAGGAGACCAGCAAGAAGGCTTAGGCTGAGGCCATGTTGATGGAGATGAAGAGGCAGTATTTGAAGCACATTTCCAAGAAACGTTTGACAAGTCATATCTCTAAATCCCATCTAAAATTTTTTTAAAAACACCAAGCTTTGAGGGGAAAACACCTTTACTTTGTGTTCTCCTTTCTCGGAGCACATTAAAGATATCTTCCAATCCAGAATGTTATTTACTGTGTGGGTCCTCAAATGGTGGTGGGCTACATCACAGGCTTATCTGCAGGCTCAAGAGTAATGAAGCTTTGGGCTTAAAGAGATTTTTCACTTTCAGCTCCTTCCTGATAGAATCTTCGAGATGCTCTCATTTTTGGAAATGAGAGGCACAAAGAGAGGCCCACTGAGGTTCAGTGCCTTCTCAAGGTCACACAGCTTGAGAGAGCTGCGTCTAGAACCCGGAATCCCCCACTGACAAGCAACCCTAGCCTTTCCACGATACCATCAAATGAATACGGACAACTGTGTATACATTAAGACTACAGCTTTGGTAAAAATTACAGATAGGGTCTACCAAGAAAATAATTGCTGTGTTAGAGCCATTTTTCCGTAAAATTCCTTTTACAAAGCTTTAAAATGTATTTAATGATTACAAACTTAATACATATACATTCAACAAATGAGCCGTGTTGTCACAGTCATCAAAAGGGGGATATCTAGGGGCTCTTGGGTGGCTCAGTCAGTTAAGCATTGGACTTCGGCCCGGATTTTGATCTCACAGTTTGTGGATTCGAGCCCCACGTTGGGCTCTGTGCTGGTGATGTGGAGCCTGCTTGGGATTCTCTCTCTCTCTCTCTCTCTCTCTCTCTCTCTCTCTCTCTCTCCCCCTCTCTCTTCTCTCTTTGAAGTCCTTCCAGGTGGTGGCCCCCTTCTGCTCTCAGGAACTTGGAGTACAACTGAGTGTAACTCTGAGCAACTCTGTGTATCAATTCTGTGTAATTCAATGATCTCTTGCAGCTCCGTCCTTGCTGGCTTTCCGTCTCCCAGGATAGTTCCTTGGCTGTCAGTCCTGATTCTGCTTCCTGCTCACTGCTTCCGCAGCATTTGCCAGTTGGCATGTTTGCTTCCTACCGGTCTTTTCAGGCTTCGTACCAGCTGTGGACCTCGGGTCACCAATGGGCCAACTAACAGTCTGATAAGGCCCACAACATGGTGCATAGCCTACACCCCATTTTATTTATTTTTATTTTCCTTACTTTGAGAGGGAGAGAGAGAGAGGGAGGGAGTGGCAGAGAGAGAAGGAGAGAGAAAATCCCAAGTAGACTCCATGCTCAGCACGGAGCCCTACGCAGGGCTCTATCCCACGAACCGCAAGATCATGACCTGAGCCAAATTCAAGAGTCAGACGTTAACCGACTGAGCCACTCAGGCGCCCTGACCTACACCGTGTTTTAAGAATTTGAATTGGTTCTCAACATTTAAAAATTATAAAATGACACATTAAAAAAAAAAATCTAGATTTCTGGCTTCTCTTTGAAAAGCGGAAGTTCTGGCAAGACAGGGCCTGCCTTCCCACATATAATTGGCCTGAGCTGAGTAGCACGTGCTGTTCAGTTCACCACTGCTCTTACCCTCTGCCTGCCTCACTCACGTATGCAACTTGACTAGCCCTGAAGGCATCTGAGTTGAGATCCCTGAAGTAGATAACGTTTGGTTTATGTGACTGAACATCTGGTACCTCAGGTATTTCTGAAGGACCCAGGAGGTCCACGCCATGTAGCGTGTTGTGATTTAACGGACACCCAAATGGCTTTGACTCAGGTATGGACGTACAAGTCAAAGAATGTTAGAATTTCCAGATAGCACAATTACTTTTAAACTTAATTTTCTTAATTTCAATTCTGGATCATTTGATTAGGTGTTGATGCCATATTTTTCTTTTACTTTTAAAAATACTTTTTGAATGTTTATTTTTGAGGGGGGGGCAGAGAGAGAGAGAGAGAGAGAGAGAGAGAGGGAGGGAGGGAGACAGAGGATCCCAAGCAGACTCCGTGCTGTAGTGCAAAGCCCGACCCGGGGCTCAACCCCACAAACCATGAGATCGTGACCTGAGCCGAAGTCGGCTGGTCAACCGACTAAGCCACCCAGGCACCCCTAAAATTAATTTTCTAGAGAAGTAGTGTTTATAATAGAAACATCTGGAAACACGGATAAGACATAGTAGACAATAAAAATCAGAACCCCTTTACATAGAGATAACCTCTGTTAACAATTTTATGTATATTCTTTGAATCCTTGTTTTATGTATCTAGGCACATAGGAAAGTGGGATTGTATTACCTCAAGTGTTTCATAATCTTTTTGTTTTTTATTAATTGATTTTATCTTTTAAGATTTTATTTTTAAGTAATCTCTACACCCACGTGGGGCTCGAACTCACAACCCCGAGATCAAGAGTCGCATGCTTCACGGACTGAACAAGCCAGCTGCTCCCTGTAATCTTTTTGTAGACTTAACAATATAGCATCAATGGCCTTTCACATTATTTATTATTCCTCTTGAGCATGGTCTTTAATAACCACATGATATTCCATCATATGGTTGTTCTTTGGTTTCTCTGATCAAGTCCCTACTTGTGGGGCATTTAGGCTCTTCCGCAGTTTAGGGTTATTTTTGAACAACGTTTCAAAGAACAGTCTAGAAATAGAACTGTTGGGCCACAGAGTATGCAAACACCTAAGGCTTTTGATACACGTCCTGATGTTGGTGCTGTATTTCAGTGTGCAGAGTTTCAGCTTATGCAAAGTGAGATTATGCTTTCAGGATAGACTCTCTCAGGGAAGGGGACTTTATTGGTAATATTTCACTAAGGGCCAAAAATTTTAACAGGCGTCTACACGCCAGAGAGAATTTAAGGTGGATGTGTATCGATTCCAGTACTTGGATAAAAAGAAGAAGCAGCAGTAAATGGGGTGTCTGGGTAGCTGGTTAAGCAGCCGACTCTTGATTTCGGCTCAGGTCCTGATCTCACAGTTGGTGAATTCAAGCCCCACATCGGGCTTTGCAATGACAGCAAGGAGCCTGCTTGGGATTCTCTCTCTCCCTCTCTGTCTGCCCCTCCCCTATTCGTGCTCTCTCTCTCTCTCTCAATAAATAAATAAATGAATAAATAAATAAATAGCAAACAAACACACTTAAAAAAAAAGAAAAAAGTAGTAGAAATTCAGAATCAAGGAGATCTGATTTAGCGCGTGTGTGTGTGTGTGTGTGTGTGTGTGTGTGTGTTAGTGGACAGCAGGGTCAGTGGTGTGATAAGTCTGCTGACAGGAGTTACTCAGGGACTCTCCAGCTGCATTTTATAGGACAGCAAGAAGGACGAGGATAGCAGCAGGGGGTTCTGCTTTTGTCAACCAGATCACTGTGGAATAAATAGCCGTCAGTTCTGTTCTGCTGTCCCAGTTCTGGAAAGATACAGCAGACTAGCCTGTATTTAGAGGAAAGGGGCCAGGATGGTGACGGGTTTCCTGACTGTCCCGGGGCCGGTAACCAGAGGAACTGAGAATGTCTAGTTCTAGGAGAGACTTAGGGCACACGGCATCAGAACCGTCGTCTACCTGATAAGGGAAATCTGTTCAGTGGTTTCCAAAACTCAGACTTTGTGTGAACGAATGAATGGGAGCCACAGGCTGACAGATTTTAACTCAGTGTAAGGAAGAACTAACAGAGCTGTTAAAATAACAAAATAGAGGTTTCTGGGGGGAACACGAGAAACTATCAGCAGCGGTTACCTCCAGGGAGTGGGACCAGGGGGATGCCCCACTGGAAATTACCCGCGTGTTCCGCCGAAGAGGTTTTAAAACCATGTGCGTGGTTTTAAAGAAATTGAGATAATTAAGAAAAGAATTGAATAATGCAATGGAGCAGAAAGAAAACACAAGTGGATCATATCAGCTAAGGGATTTGGGGTACAAACCTGAAAATATAACCCTGGCTAAGAAGCAGGACAAGAAAAAGAAAAAAAAGGGGGGGGGGATTTAATAGAAGGACATGATTGCCTCCAGAACTGAAGAGAAAGCTGAGGAAGGTCAGGAGTCCTGAAGCTGCTCAGGGGCCCTCGCAGGTGCTTGTATCGCTGTGACGTGGTTTTATCACTTTTCTATTCTCGTGTTCCTTGGTGTCCCATGCAAGACAGTCTGTTTGGCCTAACCTGGGGTCATATACCCACTCCTCTGCTGACTGACAGACAGCCCCTGGTAGGATCACCTAAATGGGGGTAGACAGCTGCCCGGAGGAAACCGGGGAATACTGTTACCAAAAGGAAGGAGAGATGCTGGGCAGGCAAAACCACGGAATCCATTACATTGGTTTATAACCAACAGAACAAACCCTCTCGTAAGGTAGTGAGGTCCCCGTACCTGGAGGTATTCCAGACAGCCTGGATGAGCAACTTGGTGACAAGGTTGTAGGAAGACTCGGCATCTAATGGGGGTTAGGTTACACACCATGTCAGCATCCCTCCCACCCCTGAGATTTATGGTTCTATGATTTGGGGGAAATTCTATCCTTTAGACAGGACAGATAAGACCACACTTCCATAGCCAATGTACATTCCAGATTCTCCTCATTTGGAGCCAGGCAGAGGAAAATTATACTCTCATCAGGCTCTTGTTCCTCATCTTTCAACCTCTTTCCTTTTTCCTGCACCTCCATACTTCTCATTTGATGGTTTGAGGACTCTAAGAGAATGTTAGAGAGGCCTGTCTCTGGAGTGAGACTCCATGAACTGTGTGACCCTGAGAAAACCACTCAACTTCTCTTGGCCTACATTTCTTCATCTGTAAAAGGGAGATAATAGTACCTACCTCTAGGGGTCGTTGAGGGAAATAAGTCATACATTTAAATGATTGTTAGAGGGCCCGCCATGGACAAAGGGCTCAAAAAATGTCATCATCGCCTCCCCCTTTCCCCCTTCTCTCCTCTCCCCCGCCCGCCTCCTCCTCCTCCTCTTTCTTCCTCTCCTCTGGCATCAGTGTCCTCATCAACGACAACGTATCATTTATCAAAAGGAGTAGCTCCAGAAGCATTTGCCAAAAGTGACTTAGAAACACACGTTGTATGCCACGAGAAAAGAGGCCACATCCTATTTATTTTCTAAATTCTTGTCCCTAGCAGAGTTCCTAGTATGTATGGATGCTCAGTAAATGTCTGTGAATAAGAGAGGGAATGGGTCAGTTAATGGAGGTTGAAGACTAAAAACGTTTCGGACGTGGATTCTACTGAGGTTCTGGAAGGAGCAGAGGAAGACAGAGGAAGAGGGAAAACCCTCATCAAGTGTTAAGGGGGAAAAGAACAGATGACGTTGTTGG